>NW_006767439.1:1650742-1653547 GCF_000264995.1 Punctularia strigosozonata HHB-11173 SS5 | reverse complement strand
TTGCATATTCTCCGGTAAATCCGCCGCGTTTCCGAGCCATATCGCCGTGACCCACTCATCCTCCGAAATTTCAAAGTCCGACGGCCCGGTGGGTGGCGCTTCAGAAACTCGAAGTCCGAGGCTCAGGATTTCCGGATGCTCGATCGGTAAGTCTTCTTTCAAAATTGATTCTCTCGAGCCATACATGATTTGCGGAGCGACAGGTGTAGCTACAGTAGTTAGGCGGACTTTCATAAGCGAGGCGGAGGTTCACTACATAGCGGAGGGTCTGTGATACAAGATCGACGGTCCGGACGCAAGAGTACATGTACATAGTTCGTTAGTAGCCTAGAGTTCGTGTTTGCGGAATGGCATGAGCAAGTGCTCGCGGTGCGAAGAGAACGGGAGTCGGCGGCGATATCGTACAAGTATGGGTCCGTGTCCCGAGTGTTCATGAGTTCGCGACGGGTCGGTTTGATTCGGCGTTCATGGCTGGACATCGTTGAAGTTGGCGGCGGATAATTCCATGTCGGACGAGGTGTCGGGGCTGGACGAGAGCGGGCTAAGTTCCTTGCCTGCTGTGCGGGCGTCAGCGCGGGCGGAGGTTTGACAAATAAGAATAGCGTACCATCTGCCTCGTCGGCATCTTCGGGTGTCCAGTTCCAGGCCTCGACATTCGTTCGGATTGCGCCAATGTCGAGCTGGAGGTCGAGGAGGTCGCGGGCGATTCGGTCCATCGACATTTGATGATCCGTGTCGGTTTCGCGGATTGTACGGGCGGCGGTTTCGACGGTGTCGTAGATCGAGGTGAGGTTAGTTTCGAGGTCGAAGTGGTTGTTCTGGGCGGCACGATAGAAGGCGGCGTGACTGGATAGGAGCGTAGCGACGGCGGCGACGGTGAACTGCATGGCTTCTCCGAGGTGGGCCATCCGGTTGTTGACTGATCGAAGAATGTTGGCGAGAGATCGGCGAGGGGCCGCGAAGGAGATCGAACTGGTCGAGGAAGAGCTGTCGGAATAAGAGATGTCGGAGTCGCTGAGTTTTTTGCAAGAGTCGGGGTAAGTGATGTCGGTAGGAATCCAGGAAGAGACGACGTACTCGGCGTCGGTGGGCACAGATTTGCGGCGATCGTCTGGGCGATGGTCGGTAGGTTCAGGATCGTTGATGCGGAGCCGGTCGTACTCGGCGAGGAGCATTTCCTCGTCGACGTTCGGGAGTGCAGAGGAGTCGCCTTCGTCCGGTCCAGGCGAGCAAACGTCGGGCGAGTTAAGTCGCCTGGTCCAGTGCCGGGGAAGCGGGAAGGTCATGTCTAAGTAATCGAAGAGGGCCTCGTCCATCCAGAGGAATGGGTCCGTCTCTTGAATGACGCGGCTGACGGCATGAGGCTTCGGCGAAGGCGGAGGTGAGAACTCGACCGAGAAGGGGAAAGGGTGTTCGTTCGGGTCTTCGGGGGCGCTAAGGATGAGATTGTAAAGTCGGGAGTTAGGGTAGTCGTCCGTGGGTGGCTCGGGTGTCGATGGCGCTGAGAGAGGGCGGAATAACGTCGGGTCCATACGCGAGAGGGTGTGGATAGTGTTGCGGTATCCCTCCGGTGTCCTCAGTCGCATAGGGACTTTGATTCGCTGGCTGCTGGCGGGTGGTTCGCCGATCGGGATGATGTAGCCGTCGCACCGATAGAACGGCATGCCGGGTCCTGTGAGGAGGGCGTGGCCCGGCGGAAACTGTGCGAGACGATGTGTGATGGCGCCTTGCAGAGCCTGCGGGTGCGGCGTCGGCGGGCGGTCGTTTACCGAGTATCCTTCGGCGAGTCGCAGTCGTTCAAGATGTCGCGCGATATCCTGGCTAACCGAGGGATCGAGGCCGTTCGGGAGCTGGAATATAGAGGGTGGTCCGCTTAGGGCGAGCGGAGGCGGCGACGGGAGTACGAGAGTATTGACGCGGGGAGGTCCTTGGAGACTAGGCTCCTCCATTTCGACATCATGTAGGTCTAGTGTATCGTCGTAGTCCTGTATGTTGGTGAGTTTGGGGCTTGAACAATTGAGTGCGATCTCGGAGCTCACCTTTGTGCGCGCCCGTTCTTCGACTGCGTGATGTGCGGCGTAGGCGAGCTGAGCGAACAGTGAGCGGGCGATAAACATCCGCGGAGTGAAGTCGTCCGTCGAGCGAGGGGAGAAGTCCGAGCCATTGAGGGGGTAATGGCTGGCCTTCATCTTGGCGCCGCCGAGTCGAGGGTCGAAGTTCGAGATGAGGTCGATAACGTAGGTGCAAGATTCTGGGTATTCCAGAGTCGGTGGATCGGGCGTGGCGGGAGCGGAGAGTGGTCGGTACATGTGAGGGGCCTCTTCGTATAAGTTATGGATCGAGCGCGTGAAGCCTGGCGGAGAAGCAGCGCGTACGGGGAGCTTGAGACGCATGTCGCTGTCCGGCGGCTGTCCTTCGGGCACGGCGAATCCGTCGGCGGGGTAGTAGATGCCGGGAAGGTCGGTAAAGAACGAACGAGTCGTACCGCCAGCTTCCTCCCGATCGTGAGCGTCCATGGCGAGCCGGGTAGTTTGCGCAATGAGTAAGAAGATCTTGTGGCTGATGTAGAGGACCGCGGTGGGAGTGTGAACGCGTCGTCGCGAAGTGCCGGGGAGAACCTGGTCGTACGCGGCCTTCAGCATGCGGTCTTCCAAGACGGGGTCGTCATGGTTGACAAGCTCGATTTTGTAAGTCAGAGAAGCAGGGTAGAGATCCGAAGGAGGTTCAGGTGTCGCGGGTGCAGATAGCGGGCGGTAAGTCTGGGGTAATTGATTTGATAGGTCGTGGATGATCCTGGGGTAACCG
>NW_006767439.1:1646304-1650722 GCF_000264995.1 Punctularia strigosozonata HHB-11173 SS5 | reverse complement strand
CGATAACGTAGGTGCAGGATTCTGGGTATTCCAGAAGTCGGTGGATCGGGCGTGGCGGGAGCGGAGAGTGGTCGGTACATGTGAGGGGCCTCTTCGTATAAGTTATGGATCGAGCGCGTGAAGCCTGGCGGAGAAGCAGCGCGTACGGGGAGCTTGAGACGCATGTCGCTGTCCGGCGGCTGTCCTTCGGGCACGGCGAATCCGTCGGCGGGGTAGTAGATGCCGGGAAGGTCGGTAAAGAACGAACGAGTCGTACCGCCAGCTTCCTCCCGATCGTGAGCGTCCATGGCGAGCCGGGTAGTTTGCGCAATGAGTAAGAAGATCTTGTGGCTGATGTAGAGGACCGCGGTGGGAGTGTGAACGCGTCGTCGCGAAGTGCCGGGGAGAACCTGGTCGTACGCGGCCTTCAGCATGCGGTCTTCCAAGACGGGGTCGTCATGGTTGACAAGCTCGATTTTGTAAGTCAGAGAAGCAGGGTAGAGATCCGAAGGAGGTTCAGGTGTCGCGGGTGCAGATAGCGGGCGGTAAGTCTGGGGTAATTGATTTGATAGGTCGTGGATGATCCTGGGGTAACCGGGCGGCGAGGCGGCGCGAATCGGGACTTTGATGCGTAGGCGGCTATCGGGCGGTTCCGAGAGAGGGACGGCGTACCCTTCGGATGGGTAGTAGAGTCCAGGAAGGCCGGGAAATGCGTCGATAGAGGCGTGTAGTCGAGAGGTTCCGTCGGGTGGGTCGGTCGCGTCGTCGTCGAAGTCGAGTACCGACTGCAGAGCCGTGAGTTCTGAGTCGTCGAGGGGATCCGGATAGGTACGTACCTGGTCGTCGGCCGGTTCCAGGGTCAATCCCCGGACCGTGTCGACGAGGTTAGCGTAGTCCCGCTCGTCGAAGTACAAGCGGGGAGTCAACCCGTCAACACTATATTTATTTAGTAATTCTCCGGGCAGCGGCTGGCGGCTGCTCCGGAGCATCCGTCGGCAGAGTCGAAGATCGTCCGTTGGGACCAGCTCGAGGACGTAAGTCTGAGATTGTTGGTAAGTGTCCGAGTCGGAAGGCGGCGTCGGAGGCGCAGAGAGTGGACGGAAAACGTTAGGAGCATGAGCCGCGAGGTCGTGAACGGATCGAGGAAGGCCTGGCGGAGAAGCGGTTCGGATGGGAAGCTTGACGCGATCCGGTGTCGATGATGGCTGCCCGATGGGCACGGCGAATCCGTTGTCGCGGTAGTATCCTAGCAAGTCCGGGTATGGGTCGAGTCCGCCTTCACGAAGGTGGTCCATAGCTTCTTCAAACCTTTCGCGATGGGCAGCATCTCCGTCCGCGTCGGCGCGCCGGTAAGTGAATCCGACCGAGAGCAGCTGGTAGAGTCCTTCGCTGATGAACATGGTTGGCGTGGAGTCGGAGACTTCATGAGGAGCTTGCGGTTCACCCGGCCCAGGAAGCCGACTCGGTTTGAACGGATTGCCACCGAGACGAGGATCGCTTCTGGGTACGAGTTCGATCCGATAAGTGCAGGACGGCGGATTGTTGAGCGTAGGCGGTTCGGGTGTCGATGGCGCCGAGAGGGGCTTGAAGTAGGCCGGGTCCGCTGCGGAGATCAAGTGAATAGTTCCCGGATAGAACGGCGGCGAGGCAGCACGGATCGGAGCCTTGAAGCGGTTTTCGCTGAAGAGGGGGTCGCCGAGAGGGACGAGACATCCGCCGACGCGGTAGTATCCAGGAAAGTCGTTGTCTTCTTGGAAACCGCCGCTTTCGGTGATGATCGGACGGTAGTGCCGGGCGTCGAGGACATTTCCAGTCTGCGGGTGAGGCGTCGAAGGAAAACGGACCGTGTTGACCTCTGGTGAGTTCAGGAATAGCGCCGCATCGCGCGCAACGTGCGGCTGCGGCGAGAGGATCTTGCGCGTTGAGGATGGGGCCGATTCGGAAAGACGGGTCCAGCCGCCTTCCTCCCTGGCAAAGCGAAGAATTTCGGTTAGTTCGTCTTGTGAAATAGGGACGCGCGAGGCGTACACAAATTCGTTCGTGGTCAGGGAAAATCCTTGGGGTGCCGTGCTGGCGCTGGTCGAGTGCTGGGGCAAGCCGTAGGTCGCGGGCAGAAGAGGCGGCGGAGCATCTGCTTCTTGAGTCGGAGTCGAGAGCGCATCGAGCGCGGGAGTCGCCTGCGAGATCCGGGATGGCGCATGAGACATAGGGAGTGTCGGTTTTGATGCTGAACAGTTTGCGAGCTTTGCGAAGAGTGAGCGAGCTGACTCTTCGACTGGCGGGGAGAGGTGCGTACCGGCGTTTAAGTACTCCTCAAACGGGACCAAGATTGTGTCGGAGGTGTCGCCTGATTGTCGTCGGATACGTCCAGGGCGAGCGGGCACCCGATGGGAGTCTTCGGATTGCGTTACGGCGCATGCGGGTTCGAGTGGAGCCAGTTCTTGAACATGGAGGTCGAATCCTCTGTGGGTCTTGTGTGAAGGCCGCGGGCGAGCTAGAGTCCGAGTTTGGACCTGTAGTGGGTTGAGAGTCGGTTCAGTATCGGGTCGACTTGTGATGAGAGGGTGCGGGCTAAACGGGGCGTACCGAGGTATGGAAGGCGTACCGTTGGAGTGTTGAGGTGCGGTACCGTGCTCGGTTATGTTTGCGTCCTTCCGCGGGCTGCAGGCGCTGCAATCCTTCATAGTAGCGTGTCGATCTGGTCGCGTGTCCTGGGCGTCTGAGAGTGAGGGTCCCTGGTTGATAGGGCGGGGCGAAAAGTCGGTAGGTCGCATCGGCGGTGATTTCCGGCTGGGTGGTCTATAGACGGTTGTCTTATTGCCCGGGCCCGGCGTGTTTGCTCCATGGCTGCCGGGCGGTAAGTCTGCCAGTTCTTGGGTAACGCAGAGCTCGTGCCGAGGGGGTACCATTATCTTGCTGTGATGGAAGCGAAGCCCTTCGATTATTTCGAGATTAGCGTGTGACGGCGATGGTTCGACTGCGCTAGACATACCTGACTCGGTTCCAGAAAGGTACGGCTGCAGCGATCGCGTGAGGACGGAGGTGTAGTGCCGTAAGGAGTCCCGCGCGATCTGATTCTTGTCTGGTGCACATTGCCCGTTCAGGGCCCTGTGCCGAGGTTCCTTCGGATTGCTGACTCGTTGTGATTGGTGCTCGGCGTCGTGGTACCGTGCCGATCGACTGGGATGACCGTCATCTGGCTCGAAAGAGCCTGGGTGAGCCGGTGAGATCACTATTCGTTCAGCCGATAGAGACTTCGGAATAGCGTACCTCGAGCTTCCAATACCCGTCCGATGACCTACCGAGTGAGTCCCCGTTCCTCGCATAGGATTGCGAAGTGGAAAGTCGGAGCGCCGGCTCGACGACGACTCGCCATAGGAGGGCTCGGCTGTCGAGTGTTCGTCAGATCGGTCCGGCGTATTTGTTCCACGCTCGTCGGACCGTGATTCTTCGGAGTCGCTATCGTCCGGTGGGATGGTAATGAAGACGTGCAGAGTCGCGCGAGATCCGTCTGGCGGGTATATGTCCTTTGCGAACGCCGCCGCTATTCGAGTTCTGGGCACGAGTTGTTCAGGATGCTGCATGTATGCGACGAGGTTTGGGGCCTCGGTCCATCGGTCGCGCCGAGAGCGAGTCCGGAACTTTGCTCGGGAAGTATACGGGGACCGAACCTTCAAGGAAACGTCAAAGATCGACGAATTCCTTGACGATCCTGCGGCGTTACTAACCGGACGTCCTTGGCCTAGCTCTCGGGGTTCGCTATCTTCATCGTCGGGTTCGGCTTGGTCGGCTGGTTCGTTTCGGGAGCGGTTTTCGGTGCTGACCGTACGAGTGGACGCGGGGCTGCTGGGAGACCGGCCGTCTAGGATTAGAGGCCGCTGTCGAGTTCTTCCATGTCGTCGGGGTCGTCCATAATGTCTTGGAAGCGTTGGTGAGTCGTCTGGGAGCCTCGTGTTATTGTACTCACCAAGCTTGTCCGCGCCTTGCTCTTCCGGGTGGAGGTGGTGGGTGGTGAGTGGAGAGAGCGCCCGATGAAGGGGCTCCGTGTGGAGGGCTGAGTCGTGGCCTCCACGCCTATCTTTACGTGGGTCGTAGCGTCCGGATTCGGAATCTTGAAGGGTGTCCGGAACGGGCCGGTCTTCGTACATCAAGAGTTCTTGATGTGCCGAGTTCGATTCGAGGGGCGGCGTGCGTTCGGGTGCCGTTCGAGGGTGCGCGAGGGTGAGTAATATCCGAGTTTGCCTATTGTCGAGAGTGGTCAGCGTGACTTCGAAGGCACCGTACGTACCCAGAAGTCGGCGCATTCCCGCCGGGAGATGCGCGAGCGTGTCGGTGAGGGGCGTCCATTGCCCGCCGCGCAAGGGACGGGTGAATAGTCGCGCTTGATAGCGATCATGAAGGTCTAGAAGGAATTCGAAATGGTCAGTAACGGTGGCCAC
>NW_006767439.1:1630567-1643253 GCF_000264995.1 Punctularia strigosozonata HHB-11173 SS5 | reverse complement strand
AAAAAAAATAAAGAGAGGTCAGTTGTTCCTTTGGTCGCGAAGACGATAGAGCGAGGGAAACGAATTCGAACAGCCTACGGCGGCTGTGTAGAGTCGATAGAGGAGCTGTCCAGGCACTCGAGGCCTGACAGAGAGGGATCGGCAGACGACTGCCGGGCGCGATTAGAGTGGAACTGATTGATTGCTCATTCATGCCGATTCGGCTACATTTTATACTCCTTAGCTAGGCCAGCTTTCTGAGTCATATTAGTAATCCTAGCAGTGCTGAGTCAGCTTCTGACTCAGCCGAGTCATGATTTGTCATGTGCTGACTAAGATTGGGCACCGCTTAGTAATCCCTTTCCTAATATGGTCAAACTTTCCTGGGCCCATTTAAGGTACATGCTTGGTCTATTCTACTTAGATTCTATACTACTACATAACAGAGAGGCTGCAGAATGAATAAAAAATGGAGGTTTTCGAGCAGTTCCGCACCTATTCACTTTAGGGGCGGGACACCGTGACGGCTATTGGCAACCCGCGAGGGCAAACGGGCTGTGGGCATTGACGAACCTGTGAGCGCTGTCCCACCCCTAAAGTGATTAGGTGCGAGATGCATAGAATGCATGCCGGAAACATGAATGTAGTCTATGGGTAGCCACTCACAATTACTATAGAGTACAACTTGCATGACTTCAATCATAGTAGCCAATCCTTAGTTATGCTAGTTTCTTTCCCAGTACTCAGAAACAACTCACATTAGTATTGAAATATTTTTGGGTAGTATAATAGTTTTATTTATGTACACATTTGACTGTTCACTACACTATCATGATCACATATTATGGACCGGACGGTCAGAGTAGTCTAGATACACCTCAGAAAAGGGGAATATGTGGGTACTCAGACATGTTGCTATGGTATCACAGGGCTGTGTTGCAAGGCTGTGCAGGTTAGTAAGCTTACTGCGGATATTAGTAAGCATGCTGTGGCGCAGCAGGTGCTTAGTAAGCCTGTGATCTGATTGGATGGAGTGGTATTGGCCAAATTAGCATAAAAGGAGGGCATATGAGCCCTTTGAAGCAATCAATTCACTTTCACCCAGAATCAACGATCGATCACAGGAGACTGTAGATCAGTCTCTATTAGTATTAAGCAGCAAGAGCAAGATTAAGAAAACATTTGAGTGTTGACTTAGGCAATAGATCTAAGTATCACTCCAGGACATACGATATAGGAAATAGGATACGTTGAAGCAACAAGATGCTTCCAGAAGATAGAGTGACAAGACGCTCCCAGAAGACTGACAACATATTCAGTGACTTCCCCATAAGCGTGGGAACAGATGTCAAGTACAGACAAAAGGACAGAGTGTAGTTCTCTGTTTATGTGAATACATTCAAGCGGCCCATTTCTTTCTCCTGATTCAACTAGGTCATCCCTGACTTAGATAGACCGGGACCCTAGGCAACTGTGTGACTATATACTAGCACTACAGTTTGCGTGACAGTGCATGGCACGCAGACATCGTACTTGAAGTCTTCGTCGCAGAACACACGGACCATGAGCGCGCTTGGGCCTGAGCGCAGTAATTCGTCGGCAGTGAGCGATGCGCGCACGATCTGCTTTCCCACAATTCTGAGGAATCAGTTGACAACAGGGCTAGTGCCTTGCAGCCCACTGGACCTGGCGAGCGCCAGTCATGTGCAGTCTGTTCCACTGCAGAAGGAGACACGATGCCGGGCGAGGGCGGGCGCGAGACAAAGATTGGAGCGATCGTTAGAGATGATTTGCGAAAGGGGTCTGGACATGGATCGGGGAGGGCGATAGCAAATGCAGGGAACTCGAGGCGACATTGACACGCCCCGTTATATGCGCAGATCTGGACAAGGTGGCATGTTCATGATTCCCACACTGCCGTGAATTCACCGGGATCCGGTGGATACGGGCTAGACAGTGGCATTGATGTTCCTGCTTGTGTGGGGGCTGTGTCGCAGACCGAGGACATGCGGCAGATGATAGACTGATTTCTTGGTTTCTGAGCACGTTTGATGCGGATGCCTCGACATCACAGTGCTAATAGGGAACCACATCGAAGGCTCAAATGAGCCAGAAAAAATGAAGCGCCCACCAGACTTCCACCAGGATACACAGCTAGCTCAACATCCCATTCATACATATGAACTGCTTGCTACCACCAGTTAATGAACAGAAGGGCAGATGTGGCCGTGCATGCTCTCGTTGATCTAGAGTACGTGCCCGATTTCTTCGCGCGTAAAAGTTCGAGAAGTGTTTCGCTGATATGAGCCTTCCGGAAACATGACGCCGTAACAAGACTCAAGCATAATGCATAAACACCGAAGTCATATTTTTATAGACATGCAAGGCGGTGCCGTTATGCGCAGGGCGGTGACAGATACCCAGTGTGCGGTCGCTAGCATTGCACATCCTCTTGATGATTCGTTCATTCCGTCCAACCAGAGGGAATCAAAAGGCTACATGCGGATGTTCGGTAGCGTTGCAGCTCCGGAATATCGAGTCCGGCGTCGTCGGTCGTCGAGAGCAACATGGGATCAATGGCAGTGCAGCACTGACCAACGTAGTTGACACTGACCTCGCTGTCAGCCCTGAACCGTCCTGAACTGCGGTGCTCGGCTGCGCCACTGCCGGCCGCTCACACCGTCATCGTCTGCGACGTCCACCTCGACCTCGTTATATATCCTCTCGACCTCCAGCCGGCATGGACCCGTCACCGACCGCTCTCTTCGACTCGTACGAGTCCGACTTCCAACAGATTGTGTCGAGCATCCGCGACAAGCTCGCGAACGATGCCAACGCCGGCGGGGAGAGCGGCAAGGCCGCGCTGCGGAGGGTCGAGATGGAGCTCGACGAGGCGGACGAGATGGTGTCCCAGATGGAGATAGAGATACAGGGTATACCGCAGAGCATCCGCCCGTCCTACCAGACCCGCGTCCGCACGTCGAAGCAGACGCTTGCTACGCTCAAGAAGCAGGCCAAGGACGCGCATGTCTCTCTGGGAAGGAGCGAGCTAATCGGGAGCCGGGGTGGAGGCGTCAGTTATTCGCTTTCTATGCAATGAACCCGGCGCCATTGACACCGTTCTAATAGCCCACTTCCGACGATCCGTACGCGCCTACTTCTGACAGGTCCCGGTTACTGGCCGGTACGTCGCTGTTGGAGGATGGCTCGAGGAGGTTGCAGGAATCTCAACGGTATGTCATACTGGATCCCGTCCCACAGTCACTTCCCCCAACATTAACTCCTATGCTCCCCTATTAGCATCGCCCTTGAAACGGAGGAGACAGGCGCCGATATCCTCCGCAACCTCCGCATCCAGCGAGAACAGATCGAGAACTCGCGCAACACGGTGAGGCACACATCGTTGCGACGCCGTTGTCCACAGAATATTGACAACTGGCCTTGTTCCTCAGCTTCAAGCGGCCGACTCGTCAATAGACCGCGCAAGTGGCACGCTGAAGAAGATGATCAGGCGGTACGTCCTTACCTTCCACAGTTCATTCTCGAGCACATACACGAGGCTGACGAAGTTGGTTCTGATTCTTTCCCTCTCCAATTTACATCCTGTCGCTTGCTAGGATGTACCAACAACGCTTCATCACCGCGGGTATCATCGCCGTCTTGATCATCCTCATCTGCATCATTGTATACGAGAAGGTCTTTGCGTAGTCCATCTGTACTCGTCGCGGATGATTCGGCTGGACAATTTGGGGGAGATATACGCGGGCTTGCTTATTTGTGTTCTACGGACCCTGTATCGATATGATAATAATCATCTGTTTTCTGGAGTACTGCAAATGTGGCCGAACGTCGAGCGTTGTATGTAAAGTGCACATCTCGCGCTGAGCCTGTGTGCGCGCGTTTCATCTTGCTCTCGACGTCAACCCTGCGCCCAATAGTCTGCCACTCTCAGCCGAACCTGCACTCGTGGCTCGCTTCGATGTACGGCTGTTCTGACGATGTGCACGTTCCGAACGTCTTGTTTGTCACACTTCAAGACACGCGCAGTTGCCTTGCATCCGGTCGGTCCCGTCTCGACTAGTCGGGGGGTTCAAGATAGGAGACCTGAGCCCTCGGCTTGATATCGGGCTCCCCTGGTTCCAAACCCGCATTGTGTTCATCTCATGGGCTGAACGTCGAGGCATACACGATGGAAATCTGAAAGATGCATGAGTCGCGGGACGGCGTTGGGAGAATTCGTAGGGGAAATGGCAGGAGAACGAGTCGCTTTCACGGTCACGCTGGTATGCTCCTGGTCTGCCTAGGGAGGGGGAAATGGTGTCCCTGATCTACCTGCGGCAGGTATAAGTCTTGAAGTCCGCGAATAATGTTATCGCTGAACGCGCTGTATCCAGTGGTTTCTATGATGAAATCCTTCCGGTTACTATGGCATGAGATTGAAAGCGCGAGGATGAGGTTAGCACAATCAATATCACTAAGCCTGACGCCGTTTATGCCTTTCATGGTCAACGAATCCCTTGTGACAAGTCAAGATGCATGTTTGAATAACTTCTACAGATACAGCGATAACAAAATGCGACGTATTGATACAATGGATTAATCCGTGGTCGACATTCCACCCAGGGAAGTCACCGAAAGCTGTTCGAAAATGGATGGGGCGAGGGTCGCCTCAGGCGCCCATTCAAAGCTAGTGTACGTGGTCGACATGGTCCCTATGCTCAGCACAGACGAGCCCTCGAATTCGGCCGGGATGATGTCCCGGGAAAATGTGGTTGGCGCCGACGTGAATGTGACATCGGACGTCGACATTGTGCCAATGGTTGACACCGACGAGTCGTCGAAGGCGGACGTCATTGTCGGCGCGGCTGATGGTTGCTCAAACGCCAGCGAAGGGAGGAGAGTCGTATCGTCGTTGTCGGAGTTCGGATGAGAGGCGACTTTGAAGAGCTGAGCAGGGTTGGTGGGACGCGGCGCGGCAGCGATGGCGTCCGTGGTCGACATGCCACCCATGCCGACGACGGTCATGTCTTCGAATGCGGCGGGGATGGGACCGCTCGTCGACTTGGGCGGCGCGGAACTGCGTTCGTATGATTCGTCCGGACTGGCGGGGCTGGTTTGGATGGTGTAGCTGCCTTCCTCGGTAGTGGTGGTGGCCGCGTCGGTGAAGACGGTGGTGGGAAGCACGGATGTCGAAGTCGAGGCGGTCAACGCCAAGCCGTTCGAGGTGATGGTAGACGCGTCTGCAGAGTTCGGTGTGATGGGTGCGGCTAGCGCAGAGCCAATGGCGATGGTGGTGAAGAAAAGCGAGGAGCGCGAGAAGACCATCGTGGAGTTGGATAGCGTTGTGGAAGATCGCAGGAATAGTGTGGGTATTTGTGGGGGGAGAGAAGGTAGCAGTTCGAGCTTGCTTCATCCTCTCGAACTGATCAGCTCTTTATAGAGATTGACCAAAGTGGATCGGTCTGCTAGTCATCCGCTATCCGCCACGTATCCGCGCTTCACCCGCCGCTTCCGCCACTCCCTCCGCCCCCTCCCGCCAGCGTCCAACTCCGGTATAACGTCACACTTAAAACCCGCCGATCATCCCGTGCTTTGTCTTCGCAAACAGGGGATTCTTTGGTCGCGTTGCCCCTTAGCGGAACGACGTACCCTCACACTTTCCCCGTCATACCGAGGTTATGGCGTCAAGCCGCATCTACATGTCCCGTCGCAAGATCCGAACCATGCTTTCGTCACCGACTGCGAATTCTCTCGTAATAAGCAATCGTCAGTGAACTCCACGTCAGACTGACTCGGATATGTTTCGCGGAGGTTTGAGCCTTCAGCTCCGCCCCTTCGATGGTACAACGAATCACCCTCCTGTGCTAAGTGTCGAACGGAGGCGGAACCCTGGTTATACGGCCGTCCGGTGGTCTATGACGGTATTTTTGTATCATATCTCATAGGAAGCCAAAACAGATGGCATTGATGTTATTACATTACAAGCTCTATGATTAACATTCAGTCGGCCGTGGTGTACGCGTCAAGTCTGCTGCAATGATCGCGTCAAATCGGCTGCGGCGCACCCACCGAGCACGGGGCACCGGGGCGGCGACGAGCGGCGCACGAACAAAGCAGGTCGGGGGCGCCAAGAGCGGCGTGCGAGAGACCGGGCATCACCCAACACCGGGAGCGGGGCAGCCTCGAGCACGGCAGCCGGGCAGACGGCGGCGGGGCGGACCCGAGCACGGCAGCGGAGCGGAGCCCAGCGAAGGAGGCGGGGCGGGGACCAGCACGGGAGACAGGCGGGTTCAACCACAAGTTGAGCACGGTCCGTAGGTGTCGAGTACATCATGGAAGGCGAGTCGAGGTGCGCCGGGTGGGGGATGGCAAATGCGCCGTGCCCGGATCATTGATGGTGCAAGCTTGCACAAGGATCTTTGAGTGCATGCGCCAGCGCCGGGGTGATCGAGTGTGCAGGCCAGCGGCGAAGTTGCGCCAGCCATCGAATGCGGTGTGTTGGTGCAGCCGGGAGCGGAAGCGTTGGCAAGATGGTGGCAGGCGCGTTGGCGCAGTCCGGCGGGGCGGGGTTGATGCAGTCCGGGGCGAGCGCGTTGGTGCAGCGAACATCGGGCGCATTGGCGCAGCGAAGGTGGGCGCGTTGACGCAGGCGAAGGCGGACGCGTTGGCCATCGAGTGCTGCGGATCGGCGCAGTTGGTATATTGCCGACGAGGTCCCGGTAGCGGAACAGCCGGTTGCTGCGCTGCACGTACGCCACTCGTGCAGTCGACAGCGTGCCAAGCAGCTCGACGGTTTTCGTGAGCTGATGAAGCCGACCGCACTGTCTCACCACCGGCACAAAAAAAGTCCTAGGTACATGTGTACATACGGTGCTATGTAATGTATGCTAGGCAAGCCGTCTTCAGCTTACTGGTGGAAGTCCGGCTCCTCGTCAGTGCATTAAAAACCCCGACCACCCCGCAAAACCACTTGGGAAAAAAGCGGGGTGGGGGGAAAAGCATCCTCGAAGGAAACACAGGCCTACATCGACAGTCAAGCGCAATGGGCAAGGTAAGGCGTTTCTAATGCATTGTACGATAGCCGGTGTAGCCAGAGTTGTACAGCGGCGACGAACTAGACGACGGACAAGTCATGAGATCGTCCGTAGTGGCTATAGTAGAGTGTAGCGAAGAGTAATAGTTATTCCTCCGCTTTGGCAATGGGGTCGACCTCATCGTCGCTGGAACCCTCGCCTTCTCGAACCTCGAAGTCGCCGTGTAAGGTCCCCACGGTAGGGGGAGGCGGGACTGAGTGCGTAATATGCGCAGGGTAAAAGGGTGGAGCGGCATCGAATATCCGCAAAGCGTTCCGCAGGAATTGACCGACGTAGTCCACGCACGCCTGGTCAGCGGTCGCCCACATGAGGAAGTCGCCAGGCTCCCGAAGCCGGGCGTTCAGGGATGGGCGAATCGTGCATATTGTGGCGAGGAACGAGATCCGTAGATCGCAGAGTTCAGGGGATGCATCACATTGCAAGAGATGACCCGAATCCTCTATAGCGGCCTCGCAGAATCGGCAGAGTCGTCATTCCCTGGGGACTTTCGGGTGATACCTTTCTGCCCAGCGCAGACGCTCAATGGCCAAGGAGTGGTCGGACACGAGCATCCTCGTGGTAGCTATACGATGCGTTGCGACGGTGATGGTCAGATATCTGCGGAAGCATCGCACAGGGCGCGTTACCTCGCCTTTCTTGCCGATATGTACATGATCCCTGAGCATAATGAGCTTGGGGGAATCGTTGATACGCTGGACAAGCCAGATGTCGACGGCCGCAGTCACGGTTTTGATGAGCTCATCCACCTGCAGGGGGTCCATGAGGCATGCAACGGGTGGGGCGCAAGCGTCAGGCATGCCGGGTAACGCCGCTAGAACGATACGAATGTCCGATATCCAGCATTGGACGTTGGCGTTGGCAAGCTCGAAGGATTTGTATAACGCCAAAGATGCGTAGCGACCGCGAGGAATGGTGAGGAGGTGGACGAGGTAACGGAGCGCAAGGATAACTCGGCGGTGACGTAGCGGCATCAGGCCAGTCTCCGTGAAGAGCACTGCTGTGTGTGATCGTGACGAGAGGCCGAGCGCGCGACGAACGAACTTGAATTGTACGCTTTCCAGTCGCCTCAGCAGGACAGGGTCTATGTCAAGGGCAATCTCGCAGGCGTGCACTAAGTTAGGGTCGACTCTTGCCATATACAGCTTGAACGCGTCGGCGGGGCGCAAGTCACCAATTTTGGAGCGGATGGCAAAGTCGTGTTGGCAACGGTATGTGCGTCGGAGCGCTTGCGCACGTAATGCTGTTGGACACGTACCTCACCTCACCTTACCGCACCCTGCGGCAGCACTAATGACCTCGCATCCTGAACATGGCGCACAATCAGACTCTATGTGCGCCATGCATGGCTACCTAAACTGCCATCAGCATGCTTTTTTTGGCTTAAGGCGACCTGTTCAGCATATATATCGAGCCTGACCAACAGCCGGAGATGCCAAGCGGGTATCTATACAAAAAACAAGCACAGTACGTCTTGTCCTCTCCTCGCGTTTCAATAGCGCGATGTAACAGTTCGTAGTTTCCCTGCACATGGACACCAACACCGTCATCAATATCAGAGTAAAGCGTCGAGCATGGCTCGCTGCCACGGATGCGTCTATCGCTGCCGCTCGGCGAATGCTCGTTTCCGCCTCACCACACTTGCTGGAGAGTCAGGCCACACAATTCAATTTAGCAACACAGCTCTGTCTGCGGTATGAAGAAGCTGGCGGGGAGGAAATGCTAGACGAATCCATCCGCCTATATCGCTCATTACTCGCCAACGACGAGCTCGATGCGGAACGGAAGGCGATGACGATTGAAGACCTTGCTTATGCCCTAAGCCTCCATTATTTTAGAACCAATGATACCGACACAATTTTAGAAGCCCTTGATCTTTCGCAGGTTGCGATGACAGCTAGAAAAGCTCTAGGGTACGGTCTAGCATCGGCCGCGGTTGTCCGGGTCACGACAATGGCGCTTTACTGGCAAATGTTTCCAGGGAACGACAATGACGGAACAGTCGAAGAAACGACACTGTGTATTTCCGCTATTCAGGATAGATTAACCAGCTCGGACGACGCAACTGTTCTAGAGAGAGCAAAGGCTCTCCATGCTCTCGTGCGTCGCCGCGTTGTTCGGATATTGGTGGACAGAGATATTCATGCTGTGGACAATGTCATTGCTCACGCTCGCGAGGCCTGTGGTGCGTGCGCAACTACAGATATATTGCGGCACCGGTTCGTTGCCAGTCTTGGTTCAGCACTTTGGCTTCGATATGCCCATTTCCACACCGCTTGCGATGACCGGGACGAATCCATCAACTACTATCGGCAGGCCATGGAACAGATTACCGAAGTGGTTCCTCCGAACTTGACTCGTAGGGCCCTAGCTATCGTGCTGCTGAGGCGTTTCGAAAACACAGGGCTTATGGAGGACCTGGACGAGGTCATTCTAATGCTGCGGGCTGGGATTTGTGTAGGTTCGCCCAATTTCGGACAGGAATGGTATACGCGACTTGGATTGTGCATAGCGTTACTCAGAAGGTTCGAGCGATTGGGTGCCCAAGCGGATTATGACGAGGCGTCATCTCACGCTAGAATATGCTACACTACGAGCAAGTCTCTGGAACAGCGGCGTCTTGGTCTCAGCTGGGTTTGCGTGCTTCTGGCTGCAGAGATCGAGAGGCAGCGATGGTTAGGATACCCTTGTAGCGAGCCACTCCTCCTCAAAGCCTGCAGTGCGAGCCGCGATTACCTGGCATTATGCCCTCCGGGAACTCCTATACGATACGAGGCCCTTTGCTACATCGGATATTCCCTGCAAAAGCTTGGCGCTTTTCGAGGGTCGATCTCCGACCTCGAAGAGGCTGCGGATCACTGTCGAGAAGCATTGCATCTATGCCCTCCTGGACATGGGGAGCAGAGAGATACACATACCATCCTAGCGGACATACTGCAGTCTTCCTCGATTTTGACCGGCGACCACACACTTGTCGACGAGGCTATTGAGCATCGCAGCATCGCCTTGAAACGTGCGCCAATCGTTGAGCCGTTATACGGCACGGTGTCCTCCGGCCTTGCCGAGGATTTGTATGCCCGTTTCCAGATTACACAGAACAAGGGTGATTATGCAGAATGCATGCAGGCTTGGGTGGGCGCCGTGGATCATCCATACTCCTCCATATTCCATCGGCTTAGCTTCAACAAGCGATACATTGCAGTGGCAAAGGAGATGAACGATGCAGCCTCTATCTCTGCAGGTCACGAAAGGGCGATGTCATTTCTCCCTCTGGTGGCTTCCCGCGGGATGGATGCGAGAGCTCGACTCAAGGCTCTCAAAGGCGCCCAAGGGTTCGCTTTAGAAGCCGCGGCGCACGCGATGTCCATTCAGCAGCCACGGACCGCGATAGAATTGTTGGAACACGGACGTGCAATCCTTTGGAACGGTCTTTTGCAGTTACGCAGTCCTTTCGAGGGTCTCCCGGCGGGACTGTCAGACCGTTTGCGCGAGGTATCCTCAAGCCTAGACGCAGCGGGGTTAGATTTGTCGCACACTACAAGCGAGATCGAAGCATCACGACGACGCAGGTTGGTCGACGAGTTCGAAGAGCTTATACAACAGTCTC
Organism: Punctularia strigosozonata HHB-11173 SS5; assembly: GCF_000264995.1. Classification (NCBI taxonomy): domain Eukaryota; kingdom Fungi; phylum Basidiomycota; class Agaricomycetes; order Corticiales; family Punctulariaceae; genus Punctularia; species Punctularia strigosozonata. Next base: position 1,632,576 of record NW_006767439.1, on the reverse strand, counting down.
GTCGCATTCCAGGCTTCGAGCGCTTCCTTGTTCCCCCAGGATTCGCGGAACTGCGTCAGGCGGCATCAAAAGGCCCAGTGGTGTTGCTGATGGCCACAGATGCTCTGGCGTACGGCATCGTAATGCCGTCGGCGGCCGCCGAGCCATACGTCGTGCCGTTACCCCAGGTTGGCGTTCTTCGCATATCAAGATGGTCGGAGGCACTCTCGCATGCTCAACGAGCTGCGCGAAGTCGCCAGAGCTTAGGGGAAATGGCTATTCTGGCCGGAAATGGCGCTGAGACGAATCGTTATATAGTCAAGATCAAGCCAACATACATAGCAAGGACCTCGCACGTACTGCAGGAAGTATGGGAGAATGTCGTGTGCCCGATTCTGACCTCCTTGAACCTTCCAGTAAGTCATTGAAGATCCGCACAAGGTGACTGAATATATCTGAGCTAACGATGATTAGTGCAAGGGGAATGAATCACGTCCTCGTTTGTGGTGGTGCCCGACCGGGAGTTTCGTATTTTTGCCACTGCACGCCGCGGGCATGTCATCGGGGGCATGCACCTCGGACTACGTGGTCTCTTCTTATACCCCATCTCTCGGAGCTCTAGTGGAAGCAAGGAAGCAACGCATCGTCTCTTCGGCAGATGCCCAAGTCTTACTCGTCGCTCAGTCAAATGTATCAGGCAACGCACCTCTGCCGATGGCTGCGGAGGAAATCTCCCAGTTGGCGAGCATGTATCAGTCTGGACGCCTGATATGCATAGATCAGAAGATTCGTGATACACCACCAGGGGAGGTCAAACATCACGACGCTAGCATGGTGGAAAATGTGTGCAAGGCCATGGGCGAATCATCCGTCGTGCACCTCGCTTGCCACGCAAAGCAGGATCGCGGCGACCCTCTCAGCAGCGGATTCGTTCTGGAGGGAGGGGTGCTGACGATAGCCGACATTGCGCGAGCCAGGATGCCCCGGGCGTTCTTCGCCTTCCTTAGCGCATGCGAGTCGGCCGCCGGAGACGAAGGTCTTCCGGACGAGATCGTGCACCTGGCCGGATCGATGCTGTTCGCCGGATTCAAGTCCGTAGTGGGTACCATGTGGTGAGCACATTGCGTCAGTCATGAGGAAACACCGCGACTTAAACCCAGATGCAAAGGGAAATGTACGACCTGGACGGGCCCGCCGTGGCGAAGGAGGTCCACGAAGCGCTGCTGAACGGGGGATACGAGAATCCCGGTCTGATCGCGTACGCGCTCGACTCCGCCGTCAGGAAGTTGCGTGAGGGAGGGATACCTCCGGAGCGATGGGCCACGTATGTCCACATGGGTATTTGATGGGGCCACTGGGCCGACGTTGAGGTCTTTTCTGTTCGTGTTCTGCATCGATTGTCCTACCGTTGCCTTGATTATACTTTTGGCGTTCACTGTTTCGTGGTTCATCGTTGGTGCCGTCTTCGAAACCTGAAAGGCGTACAGCGACAAGGCCAACGACAGATAATCACGCACACATACCATCCCGATTACCCCCTCATCTCGATATATCGTACAAACGTATACACACATACAAATCACACCTTCATCGCCGCCTCGTCCTCGCTGCTGTGGCTCGTCACGCCCTGGACCGCATGCGCCATCTCCCGCTCGACGCGCTCGACATCTTCCCTGCGCTGCTCGGCCGACACCGCGCCGAATATAATGTCCATCTCCTCCAGCGAGCCTAACCACCCGAATTGCAAAAAAAAAAAGCGTCAGCAAGCTGTACAGGAGAGAGAAAAGAGAGGGAGAGGGGGAGGGGGAGGGGGGGGAGGGATAGCGTGGGCTAACGCACGTCCTTTGGTCTCGGGGATGAGGAGCGCAAAGGTGCCCATGCCGGCGATGTTGATGGTGGCGAACATGAGGAAGAGCTTGTAGCCGAGGTTGGTCACCATCGTCGGCGTCACCTTCGACAGCACAAAGTCTTTTTTTTATATATCAGAGGGGAGAACACAAACGAACGATAAGAAACCACCCCCCCCCCCC
>NW_006767439.1:1620101-1630150 GCF_000264995.1 Punctularia strigosozonata HHB-11173 SS5 | reverse complement strand
AGAACACAAACGAACGATAACGAAAAAAAACCCCCCCCCCCCCCCTCCCATGCGAGAGAAGGGGGACGCGAAAGACGCACTGAAGAGCCACTGCGTCGCGCTCGCCGTCGCGAGCCCGTAATGCCTCGTCCGCGTCGGGAAAATATCGCTCACGTACACCCACGGCAGCGGGCCCCATCCCATCGAGTAAAAACAGACATAGATGTAAATCATGCCCGCCATCGCCTGGCTCGCGCGCGGCGGGTGGGAGGGGGAGCCGCCGGCGGGGGGCGCGGGCGGCGGCGGGTGGGTCTTGAGGATGGCGCCGATGATGAAGAAGAAGGTGCCCATGCCGAGGGCGGAGACGAGCAGGGAGAGCTTGCGGCCGAGGGACTCGACGAGGAAGAAGACGAAGAGGGCGGTGGAGACGAGCTTGACGACGCCGTAGATGCCGGAGGCGAGGAGCGAGGGCGTTTGGCCCGTGTATCCGATCTAGCGAGGGACGTGCGTGCGTGCATATATGTCAGTTTTTTATTTTTTATTTTTTTAAGCTTCGATTCCGTGGGGGAGAGGAAGAGGAAAAAGACACGCAACGGATTTAAAGATCTGGGGCGCGTAGTAGTTGACGCTGTTCTGGCCGGACCACTGCTGGAGGATAAAGATCACGATCGCGATCACGAACCGCGGCCAGTTGCCGCGCCCGAGGAACGCCTCCTTCCAGCCCAACCCCCTCCGCGCGGCGCGCTCTTCCGCGATGGCGGCCTCGATCTCGGACAGCTCGCGCCGGACGGCGGGGTCGTCGGGGGGGAGGCGCCGGAGGTAGGCGAGGTTGGCGAGGGCGTCCGGGGAGCGGCCGACGGCGGCGAGCCAGCGGGGGGATTCGCGCACGGTGAGGAGGCCGAGGGACATGATGCCGGCGGGGACGAGCTGGAAGCCGAAGGGGATGCGCCAGACGCGGGGCGAGTTGGCGAGGGAGGGGTTGAGGCTGATGCCGTCTGTTGACGGAACCGGCAAGCGAGTAAAAAAACGTGAGCGAGAGAGGAAAAAAAAAAAGGGGGGGGGTGCGTGCGGGGAGCTCGGGGAGAAGGGGGGGGGGTGAAAGGAAGCGAGGTAGGGACGTACAGTTCATAAAGTAGGAGATCATGACGCCGAGGGCGACCATGATCTGGAAGAGGCCGGTGATGCGGCCCCGGACGTCCTTCGGGGAACATTCGGAGACGTAGGCGGGGGCGACGGCGGAGATGCCGCCGATGCCAAAGCCGGAGATGACGCGGCCGGCGTAGATGAGGCCGAGGCCGTGCGAGCCGCCGCCCGCGACCGTCGTCAGGATCTGCGGAGACGATGCTCGTAAGAAGGGGCGAACTCGAGAGACGAATAAAAAAAAAGCAGGGAACGCACGGCGCCGACGGTGAAGACGAGCGAGTAGGCGACGAGGGTAAGGCGCCTGCCGATGCGGGAGGAGAGCGGGGCGGAGGAGAGGGCGCCGAAGAAGGCGCCGGCTTGGAGGACGGAGACGACGTTGGACGAGACGTCGTTCGCCTTCTTGGTGTTGGTCGTGCCGTCCGGGTTGAGCATGTGGAAGCGGGTCTCGAAGTACTTTTGGGAGACGACGCCACCGGCGATGCCGGTGTCGTACCCGAAGAGGACGATGCCCCAGTAGGCGATGAACGCGAGCCCTGGACGGTGATCATGTGAGCGCGAGCGGCGAGGAGGAGGAGAGGAGGGGACGGACAGTAGACGCGGATGTTCTGCAGGACGCTCATAGTGGCCACCGGCGTAGACGTCGAGGAGCGCAAAGGGCAGGAGCGCGTCCTTCCTCGCTTGCACCGTCCGGTCCTTATCTGCCGTCATCGGACCTCACGCTGCTCCGGACAAGGTTTCCATACCGTTCCCTCCCAAACTCGGTAGCCCCGTCCGAGTCTGGGCGCCGAACCGCGGCGGAATCGAAAGCGAATGAATGGGCGGCGGGAGGGAGGAAGCACGCCGGGGTGCCCCCACGGCGTATCATTGATCGACCAGCTGATCCGCCTGCGCAGGTCGAAGTATGGTATAGCGCCTGCTATCTGGGGACGCGTTCCCAGAGGAGCGGCGAGGGGGAAGGTCATGGGGTTCGGGGCTCGGTTTCCCGTTCGGGATGGGCTTCGGAAAGAGGGGGGCACATAGCCTTTGAGAGGGGAGGAAGAGGTGGTGCGCGCGACGCTGTAGTCAGACTCAGAAACACGAGACGATTGCGCCCCGTCGGATCCACGGGACGAGCAAAACGCCCCGGCAAAGTCGAAGGAAAGGCCGGGTCGCCGGATCGTCATCTGCGTGGGAGGGAAAGCATTACAGTCGCAGCGGCGAGATTGAATAGCAAAGTTGCCGATGGAAAGCTACATACGTGCACGGCGGGACTGAGCCGGTCGCGATCCTGCAATGCACGGCGCGAAGACAGAGCACTGAGCAGGGTGCATGAAGAGCGAGATTGGGGCACAAATTCGGTCCAAAATATGCATTACACAGCCACGATGACGATAAGCGCCCGCTACACAGCCGCATCTTACAGGCGCTCAGCTCTGCGTGTGAGCCTTGCCTCGCCTCGCCACGCCCTTCTTCCCCAATACCTCGCGTCGAGGACCAAGGCATCCACCATGAAGCTCGTCAGGTGAGTACCAGCTGACTCGCCCCAGCGTGATCGAGGAAGGATGCAAAGGGATGCTGGAGCAACACAAAAAAAAACCTGGATGGAATGGGAGCGCGCGCGATTTGGTTCCAGAACGCATGCCTCCGCCTGAAAGATCCGTGTACTGATGTCTCTTTCTTCGCCCCCGATAGGTTTTTGATGAAATTGAACAACGAGTCGGTGACGATCGAGCTCAAGAACGGGTCCGTCGTGCACGGCACCATCACCGGTAACGCACTCTCGTCTTCATTATTCTCGTCGAATCTGACCTCAATCCCCCTCCACCCAACGATACGCATCGCCCCTCAACACCACCACCACCACAAAAACACACACCCTCTCTACCACCCTCTCTACCACCCTCACCCCCGGCCCCCCCGGCACGCCAGGCGTCGACATGCAGATGAACACCCACCTCAAAACCGTCAAGATGTCGATGCGCAACCGCGAGCCCGTCAGCCTCGACACGCTCTCCATCCGCGGCAACAACATCCGCTACTTCGTCCTCCCCGACGCCCTGCCCCTCGACACCCTCCTCGTCGACGACGCCCCCAAGCCCAAGGGCAAGAAGAAGGACGACGTGCGCGGGCGCGGGCGCGGCGGGCGCGGGGACCGCGCGAGGGGGAGGGGACGCGGGAGGGGCCGGGGACGCGGGTTCTGATTTTGGGAGCTTGAGCGCGCGCGATGTAATGCCGCGTTGCGCGTGTTGTTGGACGGCCCCCTCGGGTCGGTGTCGGGCCCATCGACGGGCGAGAACCGTGGTCCCGAACGGTGCAGGGGGGGAGGCCTACGTGTTTGTGTTTTTTTTCGGCTATCTGCCCCCGCGCGCCCGCCATCCTCCGTGGTGCGTCGAAAGAACGAGAAAAATTCACGGCGTATTTCGTGAACATGCGCCCCCCGTCTGCGTGTAACTCCATCCCCCCCCCTTGCGCCGCGCATAGTGTAATGCATGAACGATATTCACAGCAGCGCCAAAGGAAAGATGACTCGCAAAAAACGCGCCCTCTGAGCCATGATATTATATCATGTAGTACGACGATGACTCTCGGACCGAAGCCCTGTGTGATACAGTGTACACGATAAATTTGAACGCAACGCGTCGCGTCACCGCCGACCATGCTCCGCCGTCTCTTCTCGACCGCGACCACCGCGCCCGGGTTCAGGTCGGGTCTGCCCCCGACCATCAAGCAACTCCTGGCCTCCCCAAGCATCCCCGTCGGTACGGGCACTCCACCCGCAGCAGCAGCAGCAGCAGCAGAAAATGTGCAGGTCCACGGCTGGATCAAATCCGTCCGGCGCCAGAAACGCGTCGCGTTCGCGGTCGTGTCCGACGGGAGCTCCGCCCGCGGCCTCCAGGCCGTCTTTCGCGACCCCGAGCTCGCCAAACCGTGCGTATATATCTATATATATATATATGCGGGGGGTTACCTTTCCGCGTTGTTCGCTCTTCGATCATGCCGATAACGTCTCGTAATATCTAGGTTGACGAACGGCGCGAGCGTGCGGTTGACCGGGCGGCTCGTGGAGAGCCTCGGGAAGGGGCAGGATAGGGAATTGCAGGTCGACGGGGTCGATGTCATCGGCGAGTGCGACCCGGAGGTAAGCGTGTCCGTATCCGCTCGCCTACGCCTCTGAGACGGTCACGAATGGGGTAGACGTATCCGATACAAAAACAAGCGCTGTCGACAGAGTACCTCCGCGACCACTGTCATCTCCGCACGAAGACGGACGCGATCGCGTCCATGCTCCGGCTCAGGGACGGCGCCGCGTCCTCCTTCCACCACCATTTCAGGGTGCGTTGTCCCTCCTCAAGTTTTACATCTCCCTCACCTCCTCACCCCCCACATCTAAAACGACAGGACCTCGGGTTCGTCTACACCCACACACCCGTCGTCACCTCCAACGACTGCGAAGGCGCCGGCGAAACCTTCCGCATCACCCACCCCTCGCCCGTCCCATCGTCGCCCGACCGCTCCCCTTCTCGCACCCCTCAAGCACCGGCCCCACCGTCCACGGACGAGTTCTTCGGCCGCCCGGCCTACCTCACCGTCTCCTCCCAGCTCCACCTCGAATCCCTCGCCGCCGCCCTCTCGCGCGTCTACACCCTCGGGCCCTGCTTCCGCGCCGAACGCTCCCAAACCGGCCGGCACCTCGCCGAGTTCTGGATGCTCGAGGCCGAGTGGACGTTCGTCGACCGCGTCCGGGACGTGTGCGACGTCGTCGAGGGGTCCGTCAAGCGCGTCCTGCGCGACGCGCTCGCCGGCGCCGAGGTCGACGAAGCGCGGCGCGCGGCGTTGGAAGACGCGGCGAGGGCGGATAAGGCGTGGGCGCGGATGAGCTATACGCAGGCCGTGCGCGCGCTGGAGGCGAGCGGACGGGCGTTCGCGTTCGAGCCGAGGTGGGGCCAGGCGTTGCAGAGCGAGCACGAGCGATGGCTCGCGGAATCGCTCGTCGGCGGCCCGGTGTTCGTGACCGACTACCCGGCCGCGCTCAAGCCGTTCTACATGCGCGCCAACGACGACGACGACGACGACGGCCGGCGGACCGTCGCGTGTTTTGATCTGCTCGTGCCCCAGCTCGGCGAGCTGGCGGGCGGGTCGTTGAGGGAGCATAGGGTGCATCTGTTGGAGGAGGCGATCGGGAGGCACGGGCTGGAGAGGGAGGCGTACGAGTGGTATGTGGATTTGAGGAGGTACGGTGGGGCGCCGCATGGCGGGTTCGGCTTGGGGTTCGAGCGCTTGATCGGGTGGGTGGGCGGCGTGGAGAATGTGAGGGAGTGTATAGCGATGCCACGATGGGCGGGGAGGATGCTGCTGTGAGACCGGCGACAGTAGTGAGGGTGGAAAGGTTACGGTCACGAATGTCGTTTCACTGCTCTGGCAGCTTGACCAAACTTGTACTTTGCAGCCTTGAACGACGTCAAGCCGCCTGCATCGAGTGCTACGATCGCTTCCTCAGATACCCATATGAACATAGGTAGCCCACCGTTCCGGGGGTAGCCCTCTCTCGCGAAGCTTCCGAACAGCGGAATCGAGTGCTCGAGGGATCAAGCTGGATTCCTCGTATCCGCCGTTCAGCAGTGCTTCGTGGACTTCCTTTGCCACATCAGGTCCATCCAAGTCGTACATCTCCCCTGTTTCGGGGGTCAGTGCGGTGGTTCCTTGTTATTTGAGGCGGTACTCACCACATAGTGCCCACCACAGACTTGAATCCCGCAAACAACATGGATCCGGCGAGATGCACGATTTCGTCCGGTAGACTTTCGTCTCCGGCAGCTGACTCGCACGCACTAAGGAATGCAAAGAACGCTCGGGGCATCCTAGCCCTAGCGATGTCGGCTATCGTCAGCATCCCACCCTCGAGGACGAATCCGCTGCTCATGGGGTCGCCACGATCCTGTTTTGCGTGGCAAGCGAGGTGCACGACAGACGCGTGCCGAATCGCCTCGTATACGTCCGTGACCGCTGCCGCGCTGCGCCCGCCGCGGTCCGTTGGCGATTCAAGCACCTCCTGATCTATGCGTATAGTCTGTTCGGGCGGATGCAGGGTCGCTAACTGTGATACCTCTGCCGCCGCAACCGGGAGAGTAGCGTTGCCCACGACATTGGGCTGCGCGACGAGTACTACTCGGGCAGCTGAAGGAGGGACGCTGACGTCGCGCTGCTTCCGCGCTTCGACAAGAGCGCCGAGTGACGGGGTATAGGACGAGACGACGTAGTCAGATGTGCACACGCCGGATGAGTTTCCCGCGGCATGCATTGGCAAGAATGCGAAATTTCCGGTTGGGCACCACCACAGCCGAGGGCGGGCCTCGTTGCGCTTATACTGAACTCCCGCGTCAACTCGACGGATCGTGAAGAGTTCGGGAGCACTTACCGGAAGCTGCAAGGCGGCGAGGATTGGCATGACTACGTTCTCCCATACTCCCTCCAAGACGTGAGACATATTCGGTTTGGGTACCTTGACTTTCACTAGGGCTCTGCTTGGATCGGAGGTGCCGTGCTCCGAGTTTCCGCCAGGTATAGCACGATGATGTCGATTGCGCGCACTTCGCTGAGCGTGCGTGAGTGTCTCCGACCATTTTGACACGCACAACACGCTGACGTGGGGCAATGGAACGACGCAGGGCTCCTCTGTATCCGACGGTATTATAATGCCGTGTGCCACGTCGCTTGTAGCAACCAATAGTACGACGGGCCCTCCAGACGCAGCTACCCGTAGATCCTCAAACCCGGGAGGGAGTAAAAAATGCTCAAAGCCAGGGATCCGCCGAGATCGTTGCAAGAGTTCTTCGAACTCGTCGGCGAGTTTGCGCCGTCGGGAAGCTTCGGTCTCTCCAGTATCTCGGAATGATGTCAGACCCGCTTTGTCTAGGCTACGAGATACTTCTCGCAATCGAACACATAGTTCAGCCGGGAGGCCTTCAAAAGGATTTCGGAGCTGCAGAACGCCGTTCCACAATACCGCTCGTCCGTGTTCCAGAAATTCTATAGCGATGCGTGGTTGCTGATTGGATATGGCATGTATCGCAGCTGTCACACCAAGACCTTGGGCGCTCTTCAGAGCCTCCAGTCGAGATCTCACATCCATTCCGTGGTATGCAACTCGAGGCAGAAGATTCATTGCTTGATGATGAGCCGCGGAGATGGATGTTCTGTCGTTCACCTCCATTGCCACATAGATGCATCGCTCGTTGTAGCTCAATCGGCTGGTAATAGAGGAATAGGGATGATTGGCGGCCTTTGCATGGGCGCGTACACACTCTGCGGATGCGTGCTTGTCCCGTGTCACTTGAAACTGAGCATAGAAATCGTCTGCAAGGCCGGAGAGCATGGCACCGTACACCGGCCGCACGGTTGCCGTCAGACTGAGAGCAATTCTCCTGTGCTCAATGGCCTTTCCAACAAGGGCCAAGTCACCGCTTAACTTTGAATAAGATTGCAACGTATCTGCTAGGATGTTATGTGTTTCTGCAAGATCCGTATGGCCTTGAGGGCAGAGCTGCAATGCTTCGCGACAGTGACCGGTGGCCTCGTCTAGGTCAGATATGGACTCCTTCAAGGACCCGAGCCTCTGCAAGGCGTAGGCGGTATGGCGAAGCGCCTCGTATCTCGCCGGATTTCCTTGAGGAGCCAGTGCTAGATAATCACGGCTGAATTTGCATGCTTCAAAGAGAAGTGCTGGATCACAAGGAAGATTGAGCCAGTTACGTCTCTGGATATCTGCAGTCAAAAGCTCGCAAATCCAGGATATGCCAACAACGCGCCGTCTGGCGGACTTGGCCGAATCATAGCAAGTGCGAGCATGAATTGATGCTTCATCCAACTCCGATGGGTTGCCTGTCCGCTCAAACCTTCTAAAAAGCGCAATGCATAACACATGCCGTACGGACCACTCGTACCCGCATGGAGTGTTACCGACGTGGGGCAGGAGGTTTAGAATGACCTCATCTAAATCGTCCATGCTTCCGGTGTCTTCAAAGCGTGTTAAGAGCGCATACGCAAGATTGGTGGCGAGGCTGCTTGGCGGAACCACTTCAATAGTATGCTCGATTGCCTGCCTATAGCAGGCGATGGCCTCATGCAGATCTTCGCGAGTGGTATGGAAATGGGTATAACGCGAATAAAGCGCCTGCGCCAGAGAATAGAGACACCGGTGCTGATCAATCGGTATCATGCTTTCGCAGCTCCTGCAGGTGTTGCGAGCATAAGCAACTGCATCATCAAGCGCATGGATATTTCTGAGTGCCACCCCCTGACGATGGAGGCAATACGAAATAGCGCGCAGGATCCTAAAATTGCAGGGTGTGTCGGCTTCCGGGGTGTTTAGATCCTCGGTCAGTGCAGACAAGCAGGAAGTCATCTGCTGGATCGCATCACCGGCGGGATTGCTGTAGAATAACGCATTGCATGCCATCGCGCAAATAGCGGCAGGCCATGCCAGACCGCGACCTGTATCACTTCTCGTCGTCATCGCAGCCTTGGACAGCGCAAGCGCCTCCTCAAGTACGTCGGATTTGCTGGTGCGCCAATAATCAAGTGTTAGGGCGTGGGCCAGGCTCTCCTTCACCGACGCTCTCCGCTCCCTACCGAGGTTCGTCCACGAGAGTAATAAGCGGTGCAGGCGGATGCATTCGTCCATCAGTTGGTCGCCGCCAGCTTCTTCATACCGAAGAAGAAGTTGTGTTGCCAGATTATGATGCAAATCAAGATCACGCAGCCGGTTCTGCAGGTGGGCGTCAAGCGCTAGCCTGGAGGCAGCTATGGACGCGTCCATGGCAGCAAGCCAATATCTCCGCCGGCCTCGAACGACAGCGACGGTGCCCATGTATAACTCTATGTGAACTGTTGGGGTCAGTTCTCGGATGCGGATCATATCGAGTAACTCTATGCATACAATCACGATTGAATATTGTTGATTGATTCTAAGCGAGTCCTCCAGATTGGTAGTGTGCGGGGCGAGCTGGTTGCAATCGCAAGTCGGAGTCATAGTAGCACGGTACATATAGTAGCCACGCTTCACCAATTTGGGACCGTGCGATAAGCCCCACCGCCTGTGGCGCGCGAGGTGGATTCAGGCTTGCTGTGGTGGAGAGGGATGGCGGTACTTCATACGACACTCCAGGTAAGTAATGAATTGCAGCGTCTGATTTGCGCCAACGCTCCCGCCTTCATCCAAAGGTGCCGAAGCTCGAAGTGGAGATGCATCATCTTCATCAGATCTAGGAGCATTGTTGAACTTTGTATATTGTATATATAAGGAAATATCACACGCTCGTTACCTATTATGTACAGATTCTCTCACATGTTCTATTCTTGTGTTCTTCTTTGCGATCTTCTATCTTTCCTGATTGATATTACCGCTTTAGGCACATTCTTTTGTTCCCTTTATGGAAATGCTTCCCTCGAGCTCCCTCACATATACCAGGAGCTCTCCCTTCGCATCTCCTCAGTCTTTTCCCTTATACTTTGACTGAGGAGTGAGTCTGCCATGTCCCTTCATGTCCCTTATGTCCTAACGTACTTATGATGCCTCTGTAGTCATATATTAGGTACTACATGCGTAACTCAGTCTTTTCCCTTATACTTTGACTGAGGATCATATATTAGGGAATTATCGCTCTTGCCTTCAGATCCAGAAGTTCATCAGGTTATGAGCCCTGAGCTCTCGTAACTCTGAATCTCGATCGACTTTGCGCGCGTCTTTGCTGGCTGCAACTTGCCGTCTAGCTTCTTTTCTCGATCGTCCCTCTCCCTTCCTAGCCTTGGCTGTGTGACAGCCTGAGGTCTAGTGTGGCTCGTACCCCCATTCCTATCGACTCTAGCCGATTGATCGGACATTTCGGCTGTCTGGTCAGTTGGTAGCCCCAACGGGTGTTCATTTGGGGTCGAGCGTCTCTCTGTCAGTC
>NW_006767439.1:1618566-1620081 GCF_000264995.1 Punctularia strigosozonata HHB-11173 SS5 | reverse complement strand
CCCTTATACTTTGACTGAGGAGTGAGTCTGCCATGTCCCTTCATGTCCCTTATGTCCTAACGTACTTATGATGCCTCTGTAGTCATATATTAGGTACTACATGCGTAACTCAGTCTTTTCCCTTATACTTTGACTGAGGATCATATATTAGGGAATTATCGCTCTTGCCTTCAGATCCAGAAGTTCATCAGGTTATGAGCCCTGAGCTCTCGTAACTCTGAATCTCGATCGACTTTGCGCGCGTCTTTGCTGGCTGCAACTTGCCGTCTAGCTTCTTTTCTCGATCGTCCCTCTCCCTTCCTAGCCTTGGCTGTGTGACAGCCTGAGGTCTAGTGTGGCTCGTACCCCCATTCCTATCGACTCTAGCCGATTGATCGGACATTTCGGCTGTCTGGTCAGTTGGTAGCCCCAACGGGTGTTCATTTGGGGTCGAGCGTCTCTCTGTCAGTCATCGCTTTCAACTCTGGATCGAACTCTCACCGACGACAACTCGTCCGCCACTTTGCCGGAGGAAAATATACGTCCTCCGACTACTCCTTTGGCCGACGAAGTCCCTGTCTTATTCATTGCCGATCTTGACCAACCAGCCTCTTTCGACTGTCGCGATTGTCCGCACGGTTGGGATTTAGTTAATCGGGTCGACTACTGTCAAAGTCCTGATAACCCATATTGCTGGTATCCTTGCGAATCCGCATTTTTTGGTCGTTGTTATTTTCGAGGCAACGGTGCACAACCGTTTACCTATCCTCGGAGAATTATACCTATCTTCGCTTGGCAACTTGACTCGGACATTGTTAACGGCATTTTTTTGTGAATTCCCTGATCCATTCGACCATCTTGTCGACTGTATCGACTTTATACTCCCTGAACCATACCCACCTGAACCTGATCCACTCGACTATCTTGTCGACTGCATCGACTTTATATTTCCTGACCCTTATCCTCTACCTCCGCCTTTCTGCGAAACTCCTGCATTTGAAGAATTTATCTGGTTCTTCTTACCGTTATGAGCGACTTCAAACTCGATCTAGTCCCTACGCTTGTCAAAGCTGATCAGTGGGCAAAATGGGCTCACTCAATGGAGGCCTGGCTGACCGCCGTCGACCTTTGGTCGATTATGGAAGATAGCCGTCCCGCCGCCACAGCTACAGCTGAGCGAGCACTTTGGGATACGAAGAATGCTCGTGCTTTCGGTGCCATCATGTTTCGAATCGATCCCACTCTAGGCCATCTGAAGATGAAGCCTGTCTCTGCCACCAATACTGCTCCTGTAAAGCGTACAGCAAAGGAGCTCTGGGACGAGTTGGAGAAGCTTTTTGGCAAAACCGACACGGTCTTGACTTGGACACGCTTTGAGTCTATCATGTATGAGCCTCGACTTGACGAATCCAAACCCCTACAAGAGCAGTTTAATAAACTTGCTTATCGTCTTCGAGAGGTCTCTAACGGTGGACTGAAGTTAGCCGCCAACATGGAGGCGTTACTCGTCATGTCCAAGCTGCCGGAGTCTTATCG
>NW_006767439.1:1581981-1614902 GCF_000264995.1 Punctularia strigosozonata HHB-11173 SS5 | reverse complement strand
TTCGCACCTTTGGTGAAGAGCTTGGTGATGATATCTCAGCTCCAACTCCTTTGTGTGTCGATAACCAAGGATCCATTTTTCTTTCCGTCAATCCTGTGCTTGATCGCCGCACTAAACACATCGAAATTCGCTACCACTATATTCGTGAATTCTATGAAAGTGGTCAAGTGGATATCTTCTACGTGGCGACTGAGGACCAAATGGCCGACGTTTTCACAAAGAATGTTCCATTCAATGTCTTGGAACATTTTGTCACTCATTCAGGACTTATTCCTTCTGTTCCTTCGATCGCAACTTGAACAAGCGGGAGTGTTGAACTTTGTATATTGTATATATAAGGAAATATCACACGCTCGTTACCTATTATGTACAGATTCTCTCACATGTTCTATTCTTGTGTTCTTCTTTGCGATCTTCTATCTTTCCTGATTGATATTACCGCTTTAGGCACATTCTTTTGTTCCCTTTATGGAAATGCTTCCCTCGAGCTCCCTCACATATACCAGGAGCTCTCCCTTCGCATCTCCTCAGTCTTTTCCCTTATACTTTGACTGAGGAGTGAGTCTGCCATGTCCCTTCATGTCCCTTATGTCCTAACGTACTTATGATGCCTCTGTAGTCATATATTAGGTACTACATGCGTAACTCAGTCTTTTCCCTTATACTTTGACTGAGGATCATATATTAGGGAATTATCGCTCTTGCCTTCAGATCCAGAAGTTCATCAAGCATCGGTTCTGACGCAAAGGGAGTTGGCATGCCATGTTTTGCGACAGCGCGCTGTTGTACTGCGTGGTGTGGCTGAGATAGGGTCGAGGCTTTCCGACCATGGTAGGTTGTGGTATAGGTAGATAGATTTCCCACGAGGCACCGGGGGCTGTACTGCACGCCGAGACTTTTTCACGGGCGATGGTATAAGGCAGCGGTCTATCATTATCACTGCTCCAGCAATGTATCTTAGGCTAAGTTTCGCCACTCCGAGCTGGCAAAGACTTGCATCCCTTTGCCGTCTCTTGCATATGTGACTGTACGAGAACTTAGATCGACAAACGAGCCTCGATGTATAGCTGAGATGGAGGCTCGTCAGGGAGGGAGGGACACGCAATTGAAAGTTGACTGCGTCGATATCATTGGCGAGTGTGGTGCAGAGGTGCGTTCCGTATCGAGCTCTGGTCCCTGCTGTGATGCACGAAAATAAATTCGTACCAGCCGTTTCAGAACCGCCTTGTTGGGTCGGGGGTTAGACTTGGGTAGTTTACACTAGATAAACCTTTGTGTTGCGTGTGCCGTAGGGAATCCTGCTGTATATACGATGTCTCGAAGTACCGTGGGAAAACGTGTTCTAACATGATCGGCTGGTGGTGTAGCGTAGATATCGAAGGCCACATAACTGTGTTGGCTTAGCGCTTCTGATTTATTGCTCGGATATCCGTGACGCGGGTTCCTATAGCTCAGCTAGATGTGTACTGCTCCGTATCACTTGCTTTCTTGGGATGTCTGCTTCCTTCTCTCCGCTTCGGGTAAAATTTAGCTGATTTATTAAGCCTCAAGGGCGAGTCTTTATAGGCCATAACTAGCTAGGCGGCCGAATGAGTCAAGTTTCAGTGCATGGATAGGAGATGGAACAATTTGGAATAGACCGGGTGATGATCAATAGCGTTCTTTCTAGAGCGCCGGTTGTGATCCAGGAGAACTCGGGGAAACCAGCAGAGCAGCCCGCGCTTCAAGCCAGAGTGCTTGCGGTGCCATGTTCGGTCGACCGGATCATATCTCGTGGAGAATCGGTACACCGGTGACGATATTGCCAACACCTCCACAAATCCATTTCCCCGTTTGTCAGATACAGGACAGGGACCTTGAGAAACGAAAACCGCGTTCAAGCTGCCACCGAGCGATCCGAAAACCAAGATCCGAACAAATCACCCCCATCTACTGCGTTTGGCCGGCGCGGACGACAGGTTCCCGCCCCCCACACTCCTGGCTCCTCCATAAGCCGCCGCAAGGTCGCTCATAGCCCCCGCTCCCGTCTTCACAGACGAGGAGGAAGCAAAGTCGATGTGGGTGCGCTTGACGTTCTTGCCGGTGTTCGTCTGAGACGCTGCTTGCTGCTCCGAGCGCGCTTTTTGTCGCTCGGCTTCATATGCACGACAAAGGCGGGGGAGATGCGCCCGCGCACACGAGGAATTGAGGTTCGCCAGATGGATGGAAAGAACAAGCGATGTAGCAATTGCACAGCCCAATCGAACGCCCGAGATGTGCGATATTGTATTGGTGTGATGGTCGGATAATGCGTGGAGGGACGTTTTCCCCGATGGCGGTCATCGAACACAGGTGTCGTATCGCCACATCGGGATTATTGGTATGTCCGACAGGCGATGAGGGTATTCAAGCAACAGAGATCCGCGGAGCATAGCAAAGCGAGTGTGATGGTGCCAACACGAATATGGTTTTGACGACGGAGCAAACAGAGAGGCGGGCGCGTAGCGTAGATCGAAAACGGACGCGCATCAACGACGCAGCACACATCTGCTGGGATAACCACGCACCGATTCGGTCTGCGAACCACTCCTCCCGGACGTCGTTCGGGTCCCAGAGCGTCCGGGGGAAATAGGAAGCGCGCTCGTCGACGTCGGCGAACTCGACGAGCTTGGCGTACAGGTGCGGGTTCCGGAAGGCGCGGTTGGACATCAGCGAGTCGTTGAAATGTTGCGGCGACTTCGGATCCTGTTTGAGCGAAGCGAATCTCGCCAGTTTAGCCTGCCGATGAGGGAAGAAACAGAAACAGAAAGCAACGGGTGGTGAGCACATCTGATGAGGACGAGAGCGTAGGGGTGGGATCTGGGGTACTCACCTGGATCGCGGGGTCGGGAGGTGCGGATGGGGCGGGGGGGATGCCCCAGTCTGCGACGCCGGGGATAGGCGGCGGATGAAGGAGCGCGCGGAGCCGGGCCGCGCTGTCTCCGTGCTCGGGTTGCTGGGTGGATGGTGCAGGCCTTAGCGTACTCGTCGACGGCCCTGGGACGTCATCCTCTGGCGGGCTCGGACTATGCTTTCGTGGATGCACCTTGACGTGCGCCGGTCGACGTATTACAACTTGCGGCCGTTGTGTCGTCGTATTCGTGGCCGCAGGTCGGCGGGCTGACGAACGTCCACGTGAGTATTTCATAGATACATCACAGGCACAAGGGGTGCTCACTGTCTGACAACCTGGCGTCAACATCCTTTCGCTTCATCGTCGTGCCCTGCCCAGCGAGAAAAGATCGTGCGAGAAAGAGGGAAGCAGGTGCGACGAAACGCCGGCTGAGGAAACGCTCACATGGGCGGTTGTCGTCGTGCTGCTCGCCTTGGGACGGTGCTGGCTGTCCTCGCCGTCGCTATCCTCATTGTACGATACGATTCCTGCCGAGAAATCAGCATTAACGATCGCAACAATCATGCGAAGCACGCGCTCACCGTTCATGACGCCGGGCGGAGAGAGGACGATGCAAAAACGCAGGGGTCCCGCGGGTGGGGGCCTCAACGATCATTGAACGACCATTGAAAGCGCCGTGACGACCGGCAGCGTATCCACGTGATCGTGTTTATCTCCGCGCGCCTTTCCTCCCCTTTGCGGCCAAAGTCGAACCGCTGTGGTCCAAGCTCGGTCCCGCCTTTCCGGTCGTTCCTGGGCTCATTCCTCCTGCAGCTGTCGTGGTCAAGATCCAACTGGGAATAGGCACTGCTATTGCGCAACAAATCGCGTCTCTCACCGCGGACTTTACTCCATCAATCCGAAGTTGTATCACATCCACCGCGATCAAATACACAACGCTCTCTGAAATCTCGTATTACTCTTACACCTCCTCTGGAACACGCGGATCTTGTCTTGAGGGATGTCTAAGGTCAAGATCTCGGCGCGCCTGAGGCCCAAACTGCCGCAGGAAGTGGACGACGGGGGGATTCATGTCGAACCGCATTCGGAGGCAGAAGGCGGAGGTGAGCGGCGATGGTTCACGCATATTGAGGTTATCACGACCTATGGCTGAACTTTGCGTGTGCTTTCAGGATGCGTGGTCGTCGCCAATCCAAGAGACGTGACCCAGATATTCCGATTTCCGTGAGTATTCCTATTTATCCCCTGCGACCTTGCGGCCCTTCTCTTCATGTCGTGTCCCCATACTCCTCGGAGGATGGGAGCTCCGATCAAGCGCGAAGGATGACAGTTGATCACGGTTTTCACATCCAGGTTCTCGTCCGCATGGCCGCCTTCAACCACCCAAGACGAAATCTTCAACCGCGACGTCCGGCCCCTCCTGGACGCCGTATTTGGTGGCGTGGTGCGTTGAAATCTCCTCAACAACATTTATCATGCCCTCTCTTGGCGCAAAGAGCTTGACTCGGTACTGACGAGCCCCGATTGCAGACCGTCACCATCTTCGCATACGGCGTGACCTCATCCGGGAAGACGCATACCATGCAGGGAACGCCGGACGAACCGGGCGTCATTCCCCGAGTATTACAGGTACGCCTTCTTCGAATCTGGAAACTCGGTTAGTCGCGCATAGGGAGATGTAATAACCCAAGGTTATCTTTACCAGGAACTGTTCGCCTGCCGCGAAGCATTGACGTCCGCGTCCGCCGCCGTGAGTCTCCCACCAAAACACTGGCTCCATCCGTTGCTCACGAGGATACAGCAGACGACAGGCGTGCGCCTGGACAGCATCGAGTTCTCCGTGAGCTACATGGAGATCTACAAAGACGAATGCTACGATCTCTTCGTCGCCCGAGAAAGCGTCAGTCTCCCTATTTACCTTTTCCGTCCTCGATCGACGGGCCTGCTCACGTCGTTGTCCGGATTCACCAGGCGCCGAAGCTGCCCGTACGCGAGAATGAGTTCGGGCAGGTGTTCGTCGCCAACCTGTCCACGGTGCCAGTGGGCAGCCTGGACGAATTCGAGTCAGTCTACGCGTGAGTCCTTCTCGTACCGTCTCGTTACCGAGGCGACGACGCGTACTAATCTGACGTCTTGCTCTTCGGTTTCTCGTCATCCAGCAAGGCGAACAAACGACGATCGACGGGTTCGACCAACCTCAACCACGCCTCGTCTCGGAGCCACGCTGTGCTCACCGTCGAGGTACTGTCCCATCCGGATATCAAATCTGCTTCCTCTTTAACGTCTTGTTCCTGTGATAGGTCGCTATGCAAAGTGGGTTCACCACCCGCACCGGCAAGATCAACCTCGTCGATCTGGCCGGCAGCGAGAACAACAAGGTTCGTACCCACCTTCCCCCTTCGCCGCGCTCGCTGAGCGACCAGCTGACGCTGTAAGATCAGCACACGGGCAACGACCGTTCGCGGATGGAGGAGAGCTCGGCGATCAACAAGTCGCTCAGCGTCCTCGGCCAGGTCGTGCACGCCTTGAATTCTGGCGCGGTGTGTTCCCGCTTCCATCTCTCTCATCATACCTCCGTCTGACCCTGCGCCCGCGCACAGAGCCGTATTCCATATCGCGATAGCAAGCTGACGCGCATCCTTCAAGACGCTCTCGGAGGCCAAAGCGTGGGCCTGCTCATCTGTAACCTCGCTCCCGGCACGAGGTTCCGGCAGGACACCCTCAACACCCTCAAGTGCGTCCGACCCTCATCTGTGCCTCTTCCCGCTCACGTCTGATCCGCGTGCCGTTCGTAGCTTCGCGGTGCGCACCAAGAACGTGGAGAACAAGCCCGTCGTCAACGAACGAGGTTCGAGGTCGTTCCCTCTACACATCTTCCCCAGCTGACCATCCTCGTTCCTCCCTCTAGATTCCCGACCCGCCCCAAAGCCGCACTTTGCGGCAGTTCAGCAGAAAGCGCCGAAGCTCGCCCCCGCGGCACTGCCTGCCACTATAGAAGCTGCGCCCGCTCCTGGCCCCGCCGCTACCGCTGCACCCATCGCACCCACCGTTCCCGTCACCGGCCATCGCGGCCCCCGCCCCTCGCTCGCCCCACGCCCCGTCGACGCCGGCTCGTCCAAAGTCCCCCGGCGAACGTCGCTCGCCCCTGGCGCCTCGACCGACTTCCGCTTCCAGCCATTCGCGCTCAGCCTCGCCAGCGTGTCTGAGGCGCCGCAATCTGCGTCGAGCGGTGGTGGGGGCAGCGGCGTGCTGAGGAGTCTGACGGACGAGGAGATCGAGGAGCGGATCAACAAGGCCGTCGAGAAGGAGGTCACGCGCCGTTTGGCGGAGAGAGACCGGGAGCGAGCGAGATTGGAGGAGCTGGAGAAGGAACTGGAGAAGGAGAGGTCGAGGAGGTCAGAGGGCCCGGGTGGGATATTGGACGGGATGGACCGCGACCAGAGTCAGGATCACGGCCAGAGCCATGATGAGGACCAGGCAAGCCGGTCGTTACCTGCGGGTGTGATGACGCCCATTTTGGAGAAGCACGCCGACTTGGACGACGAGCTGAAGAGGAGGCTGACGGAGCTCGAGAAGAAGATGTGCGTTTGGGGAACCACCTGCTCTGTGACGTTTTGAATATTGGACTGATATCGCATGTTTCACAGGGATCACGGCGACAAGGAGCTGCAGCTAGCGGACGTACTGTCCCCCACGTCGAAGAAAAAGACCGGGAGAGCATATGTCGCCCTGGCAAGGGCTCAGTCCGAAAAGTGGGTTTGCCCTGTATAATAATCCCCTTAGAGTCGCTGACGTATGATATTTCGCTAGGGGCGACTTGCAAGTCGCGCTGGACTTGTACAAGAAGGCGCAGTCGTACGTGCCAGACAACCTCAAGCTGCAGGAGCGGTGGGTGGTACTTGCTTCTTCTTTCATACACACCTGCTTATTTTCGATGCGTCAGAATCCTTGAGATCGAGTGGTCAGTCAAGAACGGCAAACCGTTCGAACCAGCGCCAAAGAAGTCGAAGAAGTCGAAGCACTCCAAGAAGACGCGTTCGCGCTCGGTGAACGACGGACCTAGGTCCGACTCGCACGACCACCATGACGAGGACGAGGACGAAGGCGAAGAGGGCAACGAGGTATCCCTACCGAAGAAGTCCAAGAAGAAGTCAAAGCGCGGTCAGAGTGTTGATTTTGGCACTGAGGTCACGAACACGAAACGGTCTGTCGACGAGACGACGGATGCGCAGACGCCTGCCAAGAAGAAGCGGAGGAGCGGCGAGAATGATGGCCTGATCCTGGCCGAGACTCCTGGTGAGGCAGAGGACACCGACGGCGAATGGATTACGGAGGTGTCCCGGCCGAGCCGACACCGTCTCCAGCTTGAGGCATAGTCAGCTCTATCCGCCAGCGCGAGAACAACATTTTTTTTTATCGATGACGACATACTTGTCGTTATTTCGCAACTGTAATTGTCCATCCTTTGACTGTTTTCTGAAGTATTATTGCTGTCCGGTATCTGGGTCGATCTTCTGTCAATCTATGCTACGCAGTCCAATCCTTGCATGTTGCCTGTCATGGACGTTGAGATTCATCATCCGTGAACGATATACGGCCCGGTAATATACGGCGCTTTTCACGACGGCTACTGATACATTGTCATCGATCAAGGCTACATATACAAGGCTTTCGGAACTTGACTACTTATACATATCAAGGTGGATATAGGTTCTGCGTCGCGTCTAGCTCAATGACACCGAGCTGCAAAAACAAGGTCGAAGAAGCTAGTGGGGCACAACAAGAGCGATAGCGATGATAGCATACAGATACAGCAATGGCGTTGGTTGGCGAAGCATTAGTTCTGGGGGTATTGGTAGCCTGGGGGCAACGAGCCGTCGCTCGTGGAGGGCCAGGACGAGTCCGAGCTCGAGGAGTCCGCGGAATGGGGGTATTGCTGAGTGCTCGTCTGCGCAGGTATAAAGGCGTACTGAGCCTCGCCTAGGGGAACGTCCATATGGACTGGGTATTGGGGATACAGCTGCTGATAGCCGGTGGGATGCACAGGGAACTGGGGCGTGGCACCCGGGTATTGTTGGGATGATGGATATGAGCCGATACTCGGCGTCTGTTGTGATACGGTCGGGGACCGACCGGTGATAAAGTCTGGGAAAGCCCCAAACGGAAAGATAACGCCGACGAGGAGGCTGGGAGTGGAGGGAGCGGGATATAAAATGACCCCGGACTCGGGAAGCGCAGGGTCTAACTGCCAAGTGGTCACGGCCACCTGGACAAAAGACATCAGTTTGGTACTCGGCGACATGAAAGGCTAAGGAAAGGCCATGCTTACCAGCTGGTTCTCAGATAGAAGACGGGAGAAAGAACGAAAGTTGCTCTGGTTGAGCTTGTGAAGTTGCGGGTCCGGGTGGCGATCAGGCATGAAGGCGCACAGCGGCGGATTGTTGCGTTCGACCCAGATCTGCATCGCCTGCAAGACCGCTGTGCGTTTACAGATGTGCAGAAGAAACTGGGCGGGCCAAGCTTCCAAGCGGCTACTGGTATGAATTGGTATGATTGACGCTGGCATCTCAAGTTCCGTAGCTCACCTGTCGCCGTTGGTCTCTGCCACGGTGGCCCGAAGCTCTTGCGGTCCACCGCTTGTAGAGTTCGCCATGCCGCTGAGAACGAGCTTGCCTCGCCATGAACGACTGTTCATTGTATGTACGGAAAAGAACGTGGGGTTTGATTAAGGTGCCTAGAAGTCGAAGGAGGGGACTTTCTGCCGTTGCCGGTACGTTGGGTAGTAGGATGCCATGCTTATCCGCCTTTTTGAACCTTTCGCGATTGCGCCTATCCGTCAGGGACCGCCGTCGCGTGCGCTCGAAATCGGAGACGACTTGGAAATGGCCCAGGCGTCCAGAAGCCTCCGCCCTGTCGACACTGCGGAGCCCGTGGGCACCATGCGCGCTCGACGTCGGAGGCAAAAGCGTTAACTGAGGAACATCCGTCGCACTCAACGAAGGCGGGAGTTGCTCGAGTTGGTCTGAGCCATTCCAGAGAGAACATCCTAGGAGCTCTCCGAGTTCCCCGTCGGATAGGCACGGTAAGCGAGTACGCAGCATTCGCCCCAGGCATCATCTGCTCGCGCACGCCAGCATGACACGGGCCGGCGGGCGAGCATGGAGCTATGGGTTTCTCTCGTTGCTAAGATTCCGAGTACATGGCTTTTGAAAATTGCCTTCTCGATTGTTCGATGTCGAATGCACAAGATGATCGACGGTCCGGCGCCCACGGCCGTACCGGGCAGGGCGTCATCATAGTAACAGATCCGCGCGTTAATGGAAATTGATTACGAGAAATCATTAATATTGCGTGCATCTTTCTGTAACCAGTATATATTAGAGAAGTGAGCTAGGCATATGCTATGTCATGCTCACCTGTAGTTCACATGAGTATCCAATGTATGTGAGATAGCAAACTTCTGAAAGTGCCTTAGGCCTTGATCAGAGTTTAGACATCAACGTGGCTGTAACACATAATTGAGGGAGTTCTTCCGCCCTGGACCGCCGGGACCGCGGTTGCCGTTTTCGGAACAAAGCGATGGTAGCAGACCGGAAAGTGTTGCGCCCAGCAGGATCTATAGTAGCCGGGGTCGCCGGGCTGAGTGTTGTTAGCACGAAAGATTCGACGTTTCTGTTCCTGGGCCTCGCCAACGCCAAGGCGACAGCGATTATAAGGGGCACGTGTCAGTGCCCACGCTCCCAGTCTCCGAAGAATTCTGTTCCGAGAAAATCTATACGATCTCGCCTAGTCAAGGTACACACGATGCGCCATTGCGCTAGGGCAATGAGGAAATACGCTTAGGAGGTGCCTGGATTCAATATACATCGTACCATTGGCCTCGGACGATTGCAGGACACGTACTCAGGGATTGCAAGCGCCTTGCGTCATTGAGCGTTCCCGGCGCCGTTGCAACATGTTAGCCACGCGACGAAAGCAGCGTCTCCCGACGACTGAGCGTGTTTTACCGCTTTCTCCCGTCTACGGTACCGATGCAGCTGTGCCATTGCCCCGTGCCACGCGTGGGCGTGGTACGGGCCCGGCCCGAAAGTTACCGGATCATCTCCAGTAGTCGCCCGAAAGCTGATGAGTTCACTCCAGACGATGGACTGCTAAGCCCACGATCAAGGGGCCAAAGCCAAATGGCACAATGATATACGTAGAGGGCACTATACCTCCACAGTTTGTCCTATGTAGGATTGAAGACAAGTACTGGGAGTCGGTGTGCGCATGCAACAGAGAGGAGGATGACTGCGCACAACAGCCATCACGCGCTTGTACGAGGATGAAGTCGACTTTCTCACTGTGCATCGCACCGCCTGCGGCTTCGACCGATAGTTGATGCAGGGTCCAGAGCTGAACGAAACTGCAGGGGGCGCAAGGATCGATGACATCCCATAGCTGAAGCGCTGAACGTTCAAAGTAAGGTCATGGTCGTCGATCACGAACATCGGACCCGAGCCACCAAGTCACGGCGGACAAACCCCGATGATGTTCTTCGCGATCACCACCACTTGTGGATGACTGGATACGCTACGTCGCCGTCTTCGCCCCGTCTCCTGCCTATACAAGTGCTTATCCGCCTGCGTAGTATTCCGTGTTGCCGAGATTTGGCGCTGAGTCCGGGATCACTAGTGCTCGCATTCAGCACGCATGACATCACCACGCTCTCTGCCCACAGGACTGTCATGTTCGCCGTCGACCGCAACGACATCGATGGACCTACGGTCGCGTCAAGTCAGTCTCTCTTTGTGGCTTCTTGCGGGCTCCAGCAGGGCACTCACTAGCAGTGGATACCGCAGCGTCATGGCACTGAACATGACCGTGCCCCTTCTCGTCCACAGGCACTGCAAGTACCGATCGTTGAGTAGAGCTCCTCGCCGGGGTTGTCACCCTTCTACAAACCTAAGCCATGGCGCTGCACGGGCTGTCGAAGAGGGATCATCGACAATTTCGCATCACGGTAACGGCGTATGTCGACGTCGTGGATGCACGTGGTCAACCACGTATGCGACCATGTTACTGTACAAGACACGACGGCCCAAGATCTCCCCAAAACGCGAGGATTCGATACAGTGTCAGATTTGACCGCAGCCTGAATCTCCCGGTTCTCCATCTCTCAACTTCCTCGACCTTAGGTAGGCTCCGTAAAGGTCCAGTTCGAGACGGCACCGTCGCTTACGGGACCTGCATCGCTGTTTTCCAAGTTTGGGCCTGTTCCGGACAGATTTTTTTTAAATTTTTACCAGACTCGGTGGGGACATCGCGCATATAGCGCCTGAAGTGAAAGGCAGGCCTTGAGGTATCAGTGTGAGCTGGTTGACATGCGGCTACACATAATTGCACCGCTCGTCTCGCATTTTGGAGGTGAAATGTGATTTGCACGCGTTTGTCTACATAGGCCAGAACAAACACAAGGACGCCCCCGCCCTTGTCCTCGGTGATTCCATAGCACGTCATCAGACCAGCAACGGATTTCATCCATGGTCTTGGGTGAAGTTCTTTACATCGAATATTGAGTATTCAAGTATATCGCAGAATGCACTACCATTCCACTGAACAGCGTGTATCTACCTCCCATTTACTTCCGTTGATCTCCATCCACGCGGTGAATCTCTCCGCCAGCTCCGGGGAGACTCTGCATGCATCATCGACGCACATTACTCAAGAAGCACAATAACACCAGGTCTCAGGATAAGGGATGCATTATGTATATCACGATGAGTTCACACGATATTTTACAGACAGAAGAGGGTCACGGTCTCGCAGAGCTTCAGTGGATGGTCTTGTAGTTCCCTACCATCACCGACCTTGTCAGCGAGCACGAGTGTTCTAGACATCAAGCACTCACATATACGGACGTTCCCGCTGTAGTCGCTGCTCGCGAATATGCCGCTCTGTGGGTGGAAGTCCACAGAGTTCACTGCACACAAATGCAAACATCAGCTATCTTCCCAAGATACTATATATTGTAACCTACCGCCGCTATTGTGTCCCCTCAACGTGAGCTGCAGTGTCGCTGTTCTCGCATCCCAAAGCTTTACCGTATCATTGAAATATCCAGACAAGATCCACTCTCCGTCCGGCGACACTGCTACCGAAGTCACCACATCTGTGTGCCCCAGAAAGGTCATATTGCACCGGGTTCCCTCTTCTTCACCTTCGTTGTCATCTATCAGAGCCTCCCTCATCTCCGGTCCGCCCCTCGGCACGTTGCGGATGTCCCAGTACTTAAGTGTTCTGTCCGAGCTACCGGAGACGAGCCCCTTCCCATCCGGGGTGAATGCGACGGGGCAGTACCGATTAGAGGGGTATCGAAGGCGCTTAACGAGCTGTCCCGTGTTAATGTCCCAGATGCGGATGGCGTCCGAGCAGCCGGTGGCGACGAGTTGGCTGTCCGGAGATATGGCGATGCAGTCCAAGTAGACACGGTACGGGCCTAATCCTTCTATTGCATACAGCTCAGAGGGCCAGTCGCCAAAGCCTGCGAAAAAGGGATATGAACACTCGCTACATTACCTATAGACAAAACCAGCGAACTCACTCAGCGATCCGTCGGATTTAACCTCCACGTCCCATATTTGGACTATCCCACTCCTTGAGCCGGACACGAGGAATTTCCCGTTGGGGGAGAACGCAAGCAAAAAAAATGGCCCTTTAGAGTTTCTGCAGACACTGCGTACGCTCTTCTCGGCAATGTTCCAGAGCTGCAACACTGTTGAACATCCTCTCGTCAAGCGCCCATAGAAGTAGCATACGAAGATGTTCTCGTGATATCCACATGTCACGAGGTACTTGTCATCCGGGCTGAAGCACGCACTGGGAGGGGTTGTGTCATGTTTTGTGTCATGTTCCAAAACACTATGCGCTTTCTCATCAGCACCTGTTCATGACCTCCACAGGGAAGAAATTATGACTCACCAAGTTTCGGCACCTGTCCCCACGTCGTAGATACGTACCGATGTGCTATGCCCGGTAGCAAAGTACTTGCCATCATGCGAAAAGCGCACGCAGAACACAGCCCTGCGACAAAAAAAAAAAACACTGTCAACATCTATATTACATCACCTCGTTAAAAGGCGCAAAACGGACTCCGAGTGGATAAATGTATGCATCAAGTCCACATCCAACGTGCACTTCACTTCTGGGTTCCAATCCGCGAACCATCCGGGGCCCTCCTGCGCGGTATCATCAGTACATAAGAGTCACATACTGACAGCCCGTATGGCCTCTATCAAGCATTGGCTAGCTTGGGGGATCACAAGCTTCAAACCCACCTTGCGATGACTCTTGCCCGGAACCGGATGCCGGTGAAAGTGCCTGGCAGCCAAGCTACGTTAGAGGACGATTAGTCAAACATATCCGGAATAGGGTGATACCTATTTAAGGCGGGCTTCGAGGAAAAGGCTTGCATACAACCGGGGAAGGAACATTGATATGCTTTAACACCTGTGAGAGGGCAACGAGGTGTGAGCATCAAGCTACGCACGTTTGAGGCCATCATGTATGTTCATGTGATCTCGTAATGAGGATCGCCTTTGGTAGGACTTCCCACACACTTGACACTTATGTCTTCTTCCCAAGGCGGGATCGCGGGTCGGAACGGGAGACGGTATCCGTGAATGAAGCTTCGAGGGAAGATACGGAGGTAGATTTTCCAGGACATCCTTGGCCATCGGTCGCTGGTGAGGATCCTGATGCCAGCATGCCTCTATCAGGTTCCATAGATCGTCTTCTCCAATCCGCAGAGGTACTTTAATGTTTTGAGGGCGCTCGGGGCGGATGCCCTGATACACCTTAATGACGGCGACAGTCTCAGGTATGCCCCCAAAGGGATTCTCAAGCGTGATGAGCTGAGTATTTTGATAATTAGTGACACGTGTCGTATCTGAACTTGCACGCCCACCTCCAAACATAGACATGCCAAAGAATAAATATCAGTGGCAGGGGTACGTTGCAACTCCCCCTGAAGAAGTTCGGGTGCCTTCCACAGCGCGTTGCCGCGACATTGGGTGGTGATGCTGGAATTCTCGATGAAGGAGATGAGACCGAAGTCTGCAAGGTATGCACGACCATGCTCATCGATGAGAACATTGGCCTGCAAAGGTGATTATGAATCAATGAAGGTGCCCGCTCGTTGATTGCCTTCTCGTCAACTGCCTACGTACCGCTCGCAAATCTCCGTGAACAAAAGATTGATCGTGGAGGTAACAAAGACCCCCGATCGCGTCTATGAGCTGAAAATAGCCGGTAAATATCGCATTCCATGAGGGCAAGCAGAAAAAAAGCCCACAAGGTTGACAACATCTACTTCAACCACGAACTTCTTCACAAAGTCTAGAAGGCTGCCACCTGACATGCAAGGGGAGACCATGCACAGATCCTTTGCATGCGTGTCCTCATACAGTCCCAGAAATGGGAGTATGCAAGGGTGTCTGAGCTGACGCCATAGTAGGGCTTCTCGATACAGATCCTTTGTTGTTGAGTGGTCAGTATTTGGGCAGCTGCTACTGGGGTCGACGGAATCTGTACTTTATGGGGTTGCGATGGCTCGGAATCTCCAAAGATCCTGAGTTGTTTCAATGCAATAGGTTGTTCCTCGTAAGATCCGCAGTAGACATCGGCATACGCCCCCCTGCCAATTGCTCGTTCCATAGAGCAAAAGACCCGTTTGAGAAAGAGGGAGGACGGTATGGTGTCGCTTACGACGGATAGCTTTAGGATCATTTGTCGTGCGCATTTCATCATCTCCGCCTCATCGTAATTGGGGTGGGTACTTTTCATCTCCGATTGGTCCCACCGACGGAAGGGTCCTGATCGATCTAGGAGCTACAGACTGAGCAACGGAGGTCTGCGACGAAGTATGGAGTCATACCTCCTGTAGCAGATTAAGAAAACTGTTTG
Source organism: Punctularia strigosozonata HHB-11173 SS5 (assembly GCF_000264995.1). NCBI lineage: Eukaryota > Fungi > Basidiomycota > Agaricomycetes > Corticiales > Punctulariaceae > Punctularia > Punctularia strigosozonata. The sequence continues at coordinate 1,600,087 of NW_006767439.1, read as the reverse complement.
CCCCTTCTCCGCGAAGTCCGTAAATACTGTCGTGCCAAGCAGGATCCATAATGATGCGTTGCGTTTCATGCACCACCTTCAGTCCATCACGATGCATGGATTCGGTCACCGCCACATTCTCCATGAAGCCGAGTTGTGTAGAGATCTGAAACAACGATGAGGACGGATGCGATTGTTGAGAAGCGGTTGACAATACCGATCCCAGCCAGTCACGGAAACGATGGTAATTGACGAGGCTGAAGAGAAGCTCTTTCGAGCGACTTTGCCTGAGAAACTCTTTTATTTGAGACAATTGGCTATATGGAAACACGTGAACATGTGCATGAACGGTGCTTGTGCGGTACGTACGCGGTCAATTTGACGTCCGTGACCATGTTGTTTGATGCGGCGATTTCGTCCTTGAGTGTAGCCAGAAGATTCTGAAAGACAAGAGCCATCAGTATCGACCCTATTCCAAGATTCATCACGACAGCAGAAATGCAGAAACGCACTGGACACACGAGTGTTGCTGCAGAGCACAGCTCCAAGGTCTGTATAGTTTCCGCTTGGAGGTCTTGCAAACCTACATGACATTCGATACCTTCAGGGCACCGAGCCTAGTATACTAAACCTACGCAGAGTGCTGTGCTCGACGTCCTCGTCGATCCAAACTACATCTACCTCCGACTTAGTAAGCTTGTCTTCTCCCTGATCTTCCTGGGTGCTGGTTGGCCATCGTTCTATACCTGGTGTGCAATCTTTCAGCCAAACATCCGCGGGTGGCTAAGCTCCGGCCACTCACCAGAGTCTGCGTCGAAGGCTACGGATAGCTCGATCGATGCTTGCTCGCTTTTGACGTGAAGCTTTTCACCTAGCCCCGAAGATCGAACTCGACGATCTGCGTCATCAAGGTCGGCAGATGCGACTCGCTTTCTCGAGCTCCCGGAGCCCTCGGGCACGAGATGTGGCATAATGTCCGAGCGGGAGTGTCAAGCCGTCAAGAGTTTACAAACGCACGGAGGGTGACACGCCAGGGCGAGGGGGAAAGACAAGAGCCATGGAGCCGCAAGTGCATCCTCATATAGCATGGAGCCGGCGCTTGCTTTGCGGTCAACAGCCATCGCGCGCTAATCGAACTTCATGTTGTAATAAAAGTCCCAATTCACTGCAAATTCATGAAACAGGTCAAGGATTATCTGCACAAGTGTCTCGAAGGAATGGGAGCGCAACATTTCGCCATCCTCGTTTATATTCGCGAACGGCAAAGGAGGCTTGAGAACACCGAATCGGAACGTCGTACGCCTCACACCAGAACGTATGGAATTCCTGAATCGCCCCGCTGCACTTGTCTTTCGTGGCCGGCGATCTAGCTGAATCTTATCAATCACCCCCCGACATGCGTCCCATTCTTATCGATGCATTGATACCACACCGAGCATGCCGGGTAGAGGCCGTCGGGCTCGTCTCCGGCGTCTTTGAGTAGGAGCGCGACGACGCCATGCGGCGGGACCGCCTTTGCCGTGAAGTTACGCACAGCCGTTCCATTTTCGGTGTGTGTCCATAGATCCTGCAGCGGTAATATAACCATGAGACGTCGAAACCTGGTGGAAAGCGGTGGTGGTTGTACATACACGAACGGAGTACTTCCGACCGGCGCGAATCCAGGGCGATTCGGTGAGGTTGAAGGACATGTCGGCAGTCTCGTTCAAGGTGTTAAGCTTTATATGTCGACACGTCAGCATAGGTGGACGGGTTTATTATCGAGGTGCATACGAGCATGAACACGGTCCCGTTCTGAGAGTCGCCGCTCCAATACTGAGGAGGGTAGTCGCTGCTGATGCTAGAAAAATAGTCGCCCTGACATGTATCATCAAAACCCAAGCGAACATGGTGCTCCCGAGAAGGAACGCACAAGGGAGCCCCATCTGTGATGTACAAGTCCGATCAGATGCTGAGAAAATCAGTGAGAGAGTCAAGAGGTGAACGGACCTGAACGGGGATATACTCTCTCCCACCACCGGATCCTGGTTGATGGCGATGATTTCCTTGTTCTTCAGTATGCCAAGGACGTCGTTCGTGATTGCGGATAGCTGAGTACAACATCAATAAAGAAGGTCGCAGGGGAAAAAAAAGCGAAGTGGTTCGTACGTTTGTTCCGATGAGCAAGGGCGATCTACAGAATGTTAGACATGGAACTACGAGGGTGAGGCCGACGAAAACCCACTTCATTAGCGCCCACGCGGTGAAGTGCGACTTCGCTTCGTCGTACGTGAGCCCGCCGTTTCCGCTGGCGAGCAAAAATGAGTTCTTCATGCGAGTTTCCTGCTGGCCGGACGCTTACAGTTGCAACTATGGATTCTGCATGAAACGAAGGTCTACGCTCGCGAGAGGTTGGGACGCACCATGTCCATATCGTTCCGTCCGTAGAAGTTCGTAGCTTGGGTGATAAAGGCGTTGCTATTACATCGTATCAGACGACGGGCTGACGAAAGTAAGGTGATAGGCATTTCACAAGTTGATGATGTTGGCGAGACTGGGCCAGTCGGGGCCGATATCACCCGTGGTCTGTTGTAGCAGCTTAGCGTACTCCCGGGGTCGAGGAACCGAAGCTACACACCCTCCAACTCTGTCCCAGCTTGGCTCCCCATCTATCACAATGCATGAGTGTTCAGGTTCAGCGACGAAATCCTAGTCGACGTACAGCCAGACCTGGCTCTGTGAGCGGGAAGACGGGTGAGCCGAAATCATGCGACGGCGTGGTGTAAGGAAACGGACCCAACCCCATTCGCAGAGGGAAAACACGATCGGTCTTGCGACCTTCGCGATCGCGTCAGCCATGCGCTGGTACTCTGGTCAGAACGGCGGTCAGCGCCGATTCTATCTTTCTGTTCCATCGAGATGAGACCTACTTCCTATGATACCTTGCCGGATGATATCGTCGTACGGAACTGGTACCATCAACGTCAGCCCCTTCCATCGTACAAACGGAATACGAGAACTTGCTGGCGCAATTGTCAAACCTGAGGTCCAGCTATCAGTCATCTGACGAGAATGAATAGCGGGGGAAGTTTGACTCACTTGAGCAAATCAAAGTTCCACTCGTCGAAGAAGGTGTGCGCGTCTTGAGCTTCGTGTTGGAACGAACCGGGGTAGCCGGCGCAGGTATACCATCCCGAGTCGCCGTACTACGGAAAGAGCAACAGCGGTGAGCCGAGCCAGCAACGTCGTGAATTTGAATGTACGCACGATTCCCGCTTTGCTGTCGGTTTTTGCTCATCAATGCGATAGCCACAACAAGTAACACGGAAATCGCCCACAATCCCATTGCGTGTATTTTGTCCGTCAGGCTGCGCATCCCGCTCGGGAACTTGGCCGGATCTGCGAACCCATTCAGTAGTCGAGTCGGAAGCGCAATGATCCGTGACATATACCCTCGACGATGGCCCCGCTCGACGTGCGGTTCTTGAGCGCGTAGCAGTCGTCGAGGTTGATATAGTGGTAGCCGGCGTCCTACACGCCAGCGCCATTACATGGAGCACGAGGAGGAAGCGATCGTTTAAAAAGGAGCTGTACCTTGAGTCCGAGGGAGACCATCAGGTTGGCTGTGGTGAGGAAGAGGTCCTCGTTGATGTTGCATTGGAACGCGTTCCATGCTAATCGGGGAAGATCGTGCGTCAAGGCTCTGACGAAGACAGGGTAATGAATGGATCTGCAGTACCGTTGTAGCCCATCACTGCGCAGTGAGTGAGTCGGCGGAGCGCTCAGAGGAAGGGCGGCGAAGGTAACTCACCGGGTGTTTTAGCGACGCCTCTGTTGTTCAGGGCGGTCGCTCCACGAGCTAGAAGAGCGGCGGAGGCGAGTATATGCGTGCCCTTCATCGCGGGCGACGAGCTTCTGAGCGAATGAACGTGTCGCACAGGAGAGCTGAGGACGTCTTCGCCTCGGTTCGCGACCCGCCTTATGAAGGCTCGCCATCGCCAGGTCACATTTACGCGAATATCGGGGTCAATTGACCGAGACCGAGAAGGCGAGGCGAGGCGGAGACAGGCAGGTCGTAGAAGGCGAGGCGGGAACCCGGTGACTGGGGCCGGCGAAACGAGGCATGATGGGGATGTGCCGAGCATACGCCGCCGGGTGGGCTACTAGTACAAGACGATGGGGTTCAGGAAAGGCTAGGAAGCGATGAGTAGCATGACAGCCTTACAGGTGGTGGTCCAAGTGGGCGAAACGGGCCGGGTCGTAACGTTCGCTCTCGTGACTGGCGTTCGTGAAGATGGATCAATGCGTGGGGGGTCAGAAGGACATGGCGGCCATGCGACGAAAGTTTGAAAAGTGGAGGGGACGAGATGTTATTGTGTCCTCAGAGGTGAATGCGTATTCTTCAAACTTGTTGTCGTCCAGGGCGCTATGTCGCAGTGATATGTCGCGGTAACAATGGTTGTCAGCATGGACGCAGGTATCTCTACGCGTCGCAGGACGTTCGGTTATGCGTGCTTCTCAATCGTCACATCGAGTATGTCGAGCATCGTCTATCTTAGTGCCCTTCGCGGCACAGAGGCGTGAGGCAAGAGAAGGTTCACAATCTCGTTCGCCGTGGACGCCCGCGTTGGCGGACGGCTCCTTGATCATGATGCGTTCGTGATATGTTCAGTCATTCGGGAGTCTGGGTAAGGTCGAGCTCGGATGATTGTGGGTTTCCAGGTTGTTTTGCATGAATAAGTGGTATATACGAACGCCAGTGCGACCCGTCCGTCGAAGCCGAAGAAAGGGACTCGGAGGCGACATAGGCCGAAGAGAGAGTTCAGTTAGTCACGTGCCATTTTGCAGAAATAGGCGGTTACCTCTGGGCGATTCGCCGCCCACGAGGAATCGATGATAGAGGCAAGGAGCTCGGATGCCCTACTCGCGCAATCTCCGTAGATGAAAAGAAAGGGCAACAGGTTGTTCTAGACAGGCTCTCGTGGAATGGCAACACACAGCCGCATGTTGGCAATTCGCTGTTTATCCCATCTTTTGTCTTGTAAGATGGACGGGACAGACGCGCGATGGCTATATATGACAGTGATGAGAGAATGCCGGCTACCGTTGGCAATCCGGGCTGGCTCTAGAAGGAGAGGGTGCGAAGCAGAAGAGGGCTTAATTCGACAAGACGCCTTGTATTTTTGGTCGTTTCTTCCATATCGTATGTCATTCGCTTCTCCCTTTGTTCGTGGTCGTCATCGCGTCATTAATCTGGAAAAGCGCAGCGACGGCCTTACTTCTCCAGCAAGAACGCGAGAGACAAGAGGTCCAGATGATAGCACCTTCTGCCGTTAAAGTATGAAACGAATGCATGCCTCATGATGGAGCAGGAATGCCCACGCCTCACCTCATGTCTCTGGCTGACGCCCCGGATAAGGAAGGAGATTGATAGACACGAAGTATACATAGCCATCCTCGTGCGCAGGGAATCTGAACAATGAATACACGGGCAAATGGTCCGGCGTAGATTCGAGCTTAAACCTTCGTGCTGAGCCTGCGAGCCATCATGCATCCCACGAACGCTTGGATATCTGGGACTGCCATTGTCCCCGCGGCGCCGGACCGAGGTTCACAGAGATCTGAGAGGCACGAAGAGAGTGCGCGTGGGCATCACTTCCGTTGGGAGCGGCCTTGCGGGGATCTGCCAGAGTTGCGGTCGTTGCCGAAGTTGGATAAAGGAACAGTGTGTGAACCAGATCCACAGCGCTGGGTCGTGGTCAGTTTCGAGCTCCGCGACGATCTGTCCGACCGGCGACCCAGAAGAAGGACTTCGGCGTGCGAGCCATCGAAGCCTGCCCCTTCTTTGGTTGCCGGGTGATATAAGCTGGGCTCCGGACTGGGGGGGCGCGGCTTCGGTCTTCCTCCCTTCCGCACGCCCTTTTCCCCGTCGCCACTACCACGCACACCGTCTCCCTCGTCGTCGTTTCACCGCACCCACAACATCAGGACGACAGGAGGACCCGACATGTCGTCCTCCATCTACAACGTGAGACCCTCTTTCCACCGACCCGGCTCGAACCGAAACTCGGGGGGCGCTAACTTCGTACAATGGGCGATCAGCATCGGTCGCTGCAACCGACGGGTCCACCGAGCGCGCCCGGCTCGCGCTTGGACGCCCACTTTGAAGCCATCCGGAACGAGTTCGACGGGCTATCGCGCGAGGCGGAACTCCTCCGTGGCCAGCGGGACGAGTACGACTCCAAAGGTGTGGCTCCTTCGCCTCTTCTTTCCCCTATACCATAACGGGACAAGCGTTGCCCGATTCGGACATGTGGCGCACATGCTATCTATCCCTTTGCCTCTCCCTTCATTCCTTCTACTTCCATTGGCTTTTCAAAGAAGCACCTATCCTGACACGTGTCCGGTACCTTTCCAGTGACATCCCAGGTCAACGAACTGAACATCATCCGCCAATCGCTGTACGACCTCGAGGCCCAACACGGCAAGATCCGCCAGCAGTACGAAGACGAGCTCGGGCGCCTGCGGGCCCAGGTCGATGCCCTCCGGAACGGCCAGCTTGACCCGCGCGAGCGCGGCATCGGCCTCGGCCTAGACCGCGGCGACGTCAACGGGCGCCCAGGGTACGTCGTCTCGGCAGTCATCGCCGCGCATCTCACTCAGATGCGACGCACTTCAGGCTCTCTTCGCTCGATGCCCGCTCGGCCGAGATCAACGGGCGCGGACTCGACGGGCGCGGCATGGACGGCCGCATCGACGCCCGCCTCGGCCTCGCCGACTTCTCGCGCGACCGCGACGGCCGCGATCGCGTACGTCGATCACGTTTCTTCCACCGTTTCCTCTTCTCTAACGCGTCGCCCCTTCTTTTCGTCAGTTCGACCCCTCGCGTCCACCCACATCCGTTCCCGGCCTCCCCGGTGGGCCACCGTCCATCTCCGGTCCGGGCGCCCCCACGCCCGGCCCCGGCGGACTACCCCCCATTGGGCTGTCGGCGCCACCTGGAGGGCCGTTGGGTACGCCAGGTACCGGTCCAGGAGGACCCGGTCCCGTCGGGTTAGGCGGACCTGGACCGGGAGGCTACCCTGGTCTCCCTCCTGTCCCTGGGCCCGAGAATTATATGCCCCGTGAGTTATTTGTCCTTCGCTCTCCTCGTCTAGTTGGAGAGAGAGAGGGCATAGGGGGGAGCTTTGTGTCCTGATTATACACTCTTTTTCGTTAGGCGACCGCGACCGCGAGATCAGGCTGGCGGAGAGAGAGAGGGACAGGGACGTCACCATGCGCGACGGAAGGATGGACCGTGAGCGGGATCGCGACAGGGAACGTGAACGGGATCGCGAAATGCGCGAACGGGACGCGCGGATGGACCGGTAGGTGGCCGCTTCCTTGTCATATTTCCTCTCGTTCGACATTCCCTCGCGTTTATTTTTTTCCCCGGTCTTTTTATTCTTGCTTGCTCGTTGACATCCCCCTTTTTCGCTCTTGCGTTTCGGCCATAACCGGATGCTGACGATCAGTGTGTGATTTTGTTTTTTTTGGTTGCTTTATCAGGGACCGCGACGCGCGGTTGACGCTCTCGGACCGCGAGCGCGCGGAGCGGGACATGCGGCTCGTGAGCGGCGACCCGGCGCGGTTTCAGCAGTCGCAGCCGCAGCTGCCGCCACAGCCGGGAAGGGACGAGCGCGAGAGGGGAAGGGAGCGCGAGAGGGAGAGAGAACGCGAGAGGGAGCAGCGCGATAGGGAGCGCGAGCGTGACCGGGAGCAGCGGGAGAGGGAGCGCGAGCGGGACGACCGCGAGTTGAAGAGGGCGAAGACGGAGAGGGACGTGAGGGCGAAAGGTCTGTCTGAGGCTGGGCAATCGTGGAGCGGGGTGCTGATGACGATTTTTTTTTTCATCCTTTAGAAGGGTATTCGCCTGCGTTGTCGACGGCGGGGGTGCCCGCATCTGCGGGGCCTTCGGCTGCTCCAGCTGGTGCTTCGGCCGGTACGTCGTCCTCTTGATGTTCCGTGAGGGTTTTCTGGCACAGGGATCTAATGAATATGGCCTTGGGATAGGTGTGCCGAGTGGACCTGGGTACCCTGGCTCTGGTGTTCCCCCTCCCCCTCCTGGTGGACCGGGCGCAGCGCCGGCTGACGAGGTAGACCCTATGACGCTGAGCCCGGGATCGATCCCTCCCGAGCTGAAGAAGGTATGACCCCTGATGGCCGAATCGCTTCTTGGTTGCTAATATGGCACTGTTCGGTTTGCAGGAGGGCAGCGACTGGTTCGCGGTGTGGAACCCTAAGGTGAAGCGCGTGTTGGACGTCAACTTGGTACATACGCTCTATCACGAGAGGTACTTTTTTTTTTCCCACTCGCTGTTTGCGCGATGTAATGCGATGGAGATGCTGACGGTGCCTGTCTATCGCAGTGTGGTGTGCTGCGTGCGATTCTCGCATGACGGCAAGTACCTCGCGACGGGGTGTAACCGATCGGCGCAGATCTACGACGTCAAGACCGGTGCCAAGACTTGGTTAGCTGGACTTTTTTCCCACTTGAGGTGACTGGGACTGATGAGAGGGCGTCTAGTGTTCTGGTGGACGAGAATGCTAGCAAGCAGGGCGACTTGTATATCCGGAGTGTGTGCTTCAGCCCGGATGGCAAATACCTAGCGACTGGTGCCGAAGACAAGCAGATTCGGGTAGGTGCTCTTGTCTCGCCTTGTAGGAGTAGTGCTAATGGTGCCATAGATTTGGGACATCGCCAAGAAGCGCATCCGGAACATCTTTGATGGGCACGAGCAAGAGATCTATTCGCTCGAATTTTCGCGCAACGGGCGGCTGATCGTGTCGGGCTCCGGAGACAAGACGGCTCGGATATGGGATATGGAGGTCGACTCCAACGGAACCCCGAGTGAGTTCGCGGGTGTTACCTAAATCCGTGACGCGGGTGTGCTCACAGCATCCTTCTTGCACAGGCACAGGCGGCTCGCTCACCAAGTTACTCGCTATCAACGAACCGGACTCGATCGACGCCGGCGTCACCTCCGTTGCCATGTCCCCGGACGGCCGCCTCGTCGCCGCGGGCTCGCTAGACACCATCGTCCGCATCTGGGACGTGAACACGGGCCAGCTCGTCGAGCGCCTCCGCGGCCATAAAGATTCGGTTTACTCCGTCGCCTTCACGCCGGACGGGAAGGGGCTCGTCTCGGGCAGTTTGGACAAGACTCTCAAGTACTGGGACATCCGCAACGTGCCGAGGGGCGGCCCGGCGGTGCAGAAGGCGCTGAAGGACGTGAAGGAGGGAGGGGAGAAGGGCAGCCAGTGCACGATGAACTTTTTGGGACATAAGGACTACGTGCTGTCTGTCGCGGTGTCTGCGGACGGGGAGTGGGTCGTGTCCGGGTCGAAGGATCGCGGTGTCCAGTTTTGGGACGCGAGGACGGCGACGGTGCAGCTTATGTTGCAAGGGCATAAAAACTCTGGTACGGTTACACCTTCGGAATCCTATACATACGGGAGCTTATCAATGCTACCGTGCCTGCAGTGATATCAATCGACCTCAACCCGCAGGGCGGCATGATAGCGAGCGGCAGCGGTGACTGGCAGGCCCGTATATGTGAGTAGCATGACCAACTGAGGGTTCCTACCCTGGCTAACGCGGTCGATGTCACTAGGGAGCTACAAGACGATCAGCTGAAAAGGTTGTGAGATATAGTATTAGCTTGCGTTTATTTTTCGTTTCTGTGATTCAACCAAACGTTGCATGTACTATGAAGTATGGCCCCCGAAGATGTTCCTGTGCTTTTTGTTTGTCCTGCTTTCAGGCCCTCATTGGGTTGCTTGTGATTCTAATATATATATTGTTCGAATGCATGTCCACCTTATCTTAGGTCAACTGCGTTTGCGCTTGCCGTGAAGAACTCGGGAACTTAGCGTGTGTACTAGCACAAGGGTCTGACGCTGCGTTCGAACTCACTATACATGCTCGAGATCGAGCGTTGAGACATTCACGAATGAACGGCGGCCTCTGGACAGTTCCATCTATTCGCCAAAACACTGCAGGCGACAATATGAGTATCGATATCGAATAAGGCCATGTTCGATCAGGGCCGTGTAGTATCAGCAGATGGTGAACTTAGGGGTCATGGCGTTGCGGGATACCGAGTCCGGTCGGCATGGGCAAGCTCAAGAATCAAGTCAACGGAGAGAGGGTACCCACCTGAAGCAACCGTAGGGTCGATGTCGTTGCGGTCAACGGCGGCACAAAGCGCGGTGACATCACGCGTTTCAAAGGCGAGCATGAGTAACTCGCGATGGTAGACTTCATCTTGCGCTGCACGGAGCATAGTGCGGAAGGATAGCCATAAGCACTGTGTCATTCAAGACCCAATAGTATACATCATAAGGAGAGGAGCCATCCAAATCACTCTAGCGACCCGATCTCGAGACTTTTAGAGGCACTGCGAGTAGTCTGTGGGACAGACTCGTCAGAATAGACCCGGAAATGGCATGGAGAGGCGACTCACAGGGGTTCAACACGGTACAGGTCGAGCCAGACGCGCACGAGGTCGGTCCAGTGAAGCCTTCAGACGAAAAATGTTAGGAAGCGCCCTCGAAGGCAATGATCTATAGCGTACCTGTGCCTCCGCATTGGCCGTACTTCGCGACGGAACCACCGCTGCCGCTGCCGCCGGTCGGGGAAGAGCCGGCCGGGGCGGTGGTGGTGCCGGTGGAGCCGGATCCTGACGAACCGGTGGAAGCTGCGAGTGAGCGTGGTCAGAGGGGAATTGTAAAGTCGATGCGGCAAACGACTTACAGCCGGTTGCGGAGAACGTCGAGCCGATGTCGCCTACCTTGATGTTCGAGTAGGTGACCGAGATGCTGGCGCCGTTGGCCTCGACCTGGGCGGGCACACCGGAGGAGGTCGAGCAGGTACCGCGGGCAACACCGGGAGAGGACGCGTCCTTGGTGGTCGGGTAGTCAGAGTCGAGCCAGAGCATGTTGACGGCGTAGTCGTCCCAGATCGAGAGGACGAGGACCATGCCCTTCGCGAACGCATTGCCGAGCTGCTCGAGCCCACCGAGCTGCTGGAAGGTGTTGGTGTCGCCGAAGGCGGTCTTCTGCGCCGCGCACCACGAGTCGGTGATCGAGTTACCGGTGACGCCGGGAATGGTCGACTGCGAGTTCTGGATGACCTTGCCGTTCTGGACGTAGATGCGGCGGATCTCGGAGAGGGTGCCGGTCGTGGTGTTGTCGTTGGTGAGGAACTGGGTGACGACGGTTATAGGCTTGGTGGTGTCGACGATCATGTCCGGGCCGTAGAAGGACGTGTTGCCCATACGGAAGGAGTTGAAGTCGCACCCGGCCTGGTCACAAGTCGAGGTGCACTCGTCGCCGGTGCAGGCGGTGATGCTGGTGCCCTCGCAAGGATGGGGAGTGACGGCCTCGGAGATGGAGTTGGCTTCCCAAATGTCCATCTCGGTACAGCACGCGCCGGTGGAACCGGTGCCGGAGTTAGCGGAGGTGCCGTTCCAGCCAATGAGGTTGGCCTGAAGAAAAAAGGGGGGTTTATCAGAAACTGGGGCACGATACATGAGGGGAGACCAGCATACCTTGCCCTCAATGAACTTAAGGTCGCGCGGGCACTGCGAGTCACAGTAGCCGGTACCGTACTTGGCGCCGGCGGTGTTGGTCGACGAGGTGTCACCGTCGGGGGACATGGCAGAGAAGTAGACGGCGCCGTTGAGACCGCAGGGGAGCTTGGAAACATCGACGTCCATGGTGAACTCCTTGTTGAGCAGGTTGAACGTTTCGTAGGTAGACTCGTCCTTCATGAGGTAGACGCGCGAGCCGACGTTGGAGCCGGTCTTGAACGCGAGGGTGAGCGCGGAGCCGGAGGACGTGATGCCGTAGGTGCCGGAGTAGTCGGCGCCGTCGAGAGCGCAGTTTGTCGCGCACGTCTCTGGGTCGGGACAGAGGGTTGCGTCCCACTCGTTACCTAAACTCAAGGATGAGCATAAACGTCAATGTCAACGTAAATCGTTTGTCCTTACCGGTGTAGCAGTTGGTGTAGCCGCCGACGTTGTGAACCCAGCGCCAGTTGGAGTCAAGAGTGACGCTGCCTGCCACGGTGGAGCATCCACCGGAAGCGGTGCAAGTTTGGTACGAGAGCGCAGGGTGGGTCTCCGCGGTGGACGTGCCGGCTTGTTGGGCAGACACGGTCGCGAGGAAGACAAAGGAGACGAGGGCTGCGGCGCGGAACATTGCTGCTGATTGCCTGGTTGGGTAGACCGGTGAGGTGAAACGACGTCGAGCGTGCCATCTTTTATACGCTTTCGAAACGAGACCAAAGAGCGTGCGGGGAAATGTCCGGGGTAAACTCATCAGGGGCATGCATAGTCGGATTGACGGGGTTGGAGACGAAGCAATCTGTCCGGCGTTCGGGATGAGAGGGCGGGCGGTCCCTTGCAGCGGGTGGGGAGGGTGAACATCGGAGTGTGGCCAAAAGTAGCTACAAGAATCAGTTCAAGGCAATTCTCGAAGCATGGGAAAGCTATATCCACTGACATGGATACAGGCGACCCGAGCAGCAGGGTAGAAGCTTCGGTGTCGACCCGAGGTTTACGCCGATGCCGTCCTTCGTGACGCAAGCGCACCTTCAGCGCCCGACAACAGTGCGCCGTATTCGATTACATCTCCTTGAAACCGAAAGTTATCAAAGATTGCCCTCAAAGTGCAGTTGCAGCGTGTGGGACTTTACGAGGTCGCATCCCATATATCGTTTCACCGGAGCAAGCCCGTAGAGCATGGCTAATCTGTGGCCCGGTAAACATGTATTACCTATGTCGAAGAGAGTTGAAGAGGATCGCCTCGAATCTCATTGATTCGGTCGCCGCGTACGCGATGATTGTCGGAGCAAATCCGCATGAGAAGGCCAAATAAAGCGTAGTGCAAAGATAGGCGGTCAATGTTAGAACTTGATTCTTATACGGCAGCCCTGGAGTGCCCCGTGCTCGTCTGCTGACCCCGAGGAATAGACGAGCAGAGAGTTTGGAACACCACGTCGTCGACGTAAAGGCCGACGGTCGCTATTGACGCGCCGGCCTAAGACAAATTTGGAAATTCCCGCCTCCTCCGCGTGACTCAGTCAATGGTCCCCGCGGTGAAGCCGCTGGTCAGTGCTCGCTCCGTTCTCGACGGCGCGCGAGGCAGCAAGTCCTACATATGTTCAAAGTGGCCTTATGCATTGAGCATCGAAAAAATATGACAGACGGATCCAGAATTAAGTGTTCGCCATTGATGAGAGTATTCCCACAGTCAGTAGAATGTATCTGAGCGTGGGACTCCGAATAAGGTAGAACATCTGATCAAGATCAGTTGCAGGTCCGGATAACGTTCGAGTCTGACTCGGCATTCTCATCTCATCGCCCTCCACCGACCCCGACGACCTCCTCGCTCACGATGCGGTACTACGAACAACGGTATCCAGAGGTTGACGAGCTCGTCATGGTGCAAGTGCGCCAGATTGCCGAGATGGGCGCGTACGTGAAGCTGGTACGCTGGTCGCATATAAATCGCATCACCAAAAACTCACCGAGCTTGATTCCATCTACGCTTGGTCGCCAGCTAGAATACGACAACATTGAGGGAATGATACTGCTCTCTGAGCTTTCCCGGAGACGTATACGTTCTATCCAGAAGCTCATCCGAGTCGGCAGGAACGAGGTGGTCGTGGTACTTCGTGTGGACAAAGAAAAAGGCTCGTCACATCCGATCCCCTCATCCTCCGCCCCCGATATTCAGATTTCAATCCAGGATACATCGATCTCTCAAAACGCCGAGTGTCGCCCGAAGATATCATCAAGTGCGAAGAGCGCTACATGAAGTCCAAGACGGTCGCGTCCATCCTCCGCCACGTCGCGACCAAGCTGCCTTCGGGAGATGCCAATGGCGCGGCAGCTCCTGAACTGGACGATAAGGAAGCGGCGGAGGCGGCGAAGGAGTCGAAGCGCGCGCGGCGAGCGAAGAGGGCGGCGGGTGAGGACGACACCGAGCCCGTTGGCCCGGAAGACCCCGTCGGTGTGGCGAACGAGGAAGAAAAACTTGAACAACTGTACGATAAGATCGCGTGGCCTCTAGGAAAGACATACGGCCACCCCTATGATGCCTTCAAGCTCGCGCTAACGTCAGTATCCAAGTCCATAGCGTCGTCATTCCTAACCGTTTCGTTTTAGCGAACAGGACACCGTGTTCTCCTCCCTCCCCGAGCCCGTCCCCGAAAGCACGCTCAAGCTACTCATGGCGACGATCGCGCGTCGGCTCACGCCGCAGCCGATCAAGCTCCGGGCTGACATCGAGCTGACATGCTACACCCCGGCCGGTATCGACGCGATCAAGAAGGCTCTCAAGGCGGGCGAGAAGGTGAGCAGCCAGGCGGTACCGATCAAGGCCAAGCTCGTCGCTCCGCCATTGTACGTTCTCAGCACGAACGCGACGGATAAGGTACGCGTTCAAGCCACGTACCCGAAAAACATGGGCCTTGACCGACTTCGTCGGGATATCTAGTTCTCGGCCGTTGACCGGTTAGAACGCGCCATTGAGAGCATACAGCACACGATCGAGGACCAGGGAGGGTCGCTCGTCGTGAAGATGAAGGTATGTCTTTCTCTCTTGATATCATCTGATTCTGTCCGTCATACTCACTTGCTGATGCCAACGACAGCCGAAAGCGGTGTCCGAGACCGAAGACCAAGACCTTGCACAGCTCATGCAAAAGGCCGCGCTCGAAAACCAGGAGGTGTCCGGCGACGAGGAGGAGGAGGAGGGCATATGAGATACGCCCTTTGGAGCACGATACGGCGGGGTTTATGTGCCACGCGTCCATCTGCGTAGCATTTCAATGTATGTTTACAAAATTCGCTTGCATTGATGCGAGGATTGTTCGTCTATATAACAGTATGAGTTTTCCTCGAAGTTGTGGCTCAGATCCATCGGATATCGTTTGACATCAAACATCGACTGCCTCATAAATTCATCTCAGGATTCATATACCGGAAATTCCTATCTAGCGTCACCGATTTTCTGATCTCGAGAGGCTGGCCAGGGGTATAACTGCGTCTTGAGAGAACGATCGGATGTTGAGAACGATGCTGCTCGGAATCATGAACATCGCAGGTTGCTCATCGCATGATTGTTCGCCACTCACCGAGAAACCATTATCGAGGTTATTGCTTGGGCCTCCGGCGCGAAGAATGGCCTTAGGGGCTCAGCGCTGACGGCCTAGCAAAAGATACATTCTCGTCACAGAGAACATCTCGTCAAGGTTCAAGAGATCCCGCTCACCAAGAACATGATGACGTTGAGCAGGTTTGAGCCAAAAATGACGAAGAAATAGGCTACACCGTCCTGGGTACCAGTACACGAGTGTAAGTGACCGACAACGACGAGTGCAATCGATATCGGGCTCACCCTGAGAAAGAGCTGAAGCATCCTGCACACATACGAGGTCAGTTGCAACACCCGTTAGATGGCATCAGAGAGACGCACGGCATGCGCGCAGCCCGGTTGAAATAGATCCTTGACCGCCACAGTGTCAAAAAGAATATGCAGCCATCCGTGACGAGCGGAGCTATCCAAAGTCCCGTAAACAGTTGCGTCCTCCCGACAAGAATACAGCCCGCCAATATCGGGACCTTGAGCGCTGAGAATCCCAGATACGAATCAGTCACTGCACATCAAGCATTGAATATTGTAAGCTGACCGACTCCGGTGACGAGAACTCGGGCTTGCACGGCTACCTGCGCCAAGAACACGAGGATGAGACCAACCAACACAGGGCGACTCTTCCCGAAGAGCGCGTAGACGCGAATTATCATAATCACTGGATATTCTTCGATTAGAACTTGTTGGCTCGTGCGACAGAAGAGGTTTCTTACATTGGCATATTCCGGTAACTGCTGCATATCCTGCTCCCTCGTAACGCGAGAATCGTTGACACCTATGGACGCATATCAAATTCCCGAACGATGGTTAAGGACAAAACCTTGCGTACAACTATGGCGAGGGTAAGTTCACGCTTCCATGTCAGAGAACAGAATATTTCACCTCCATCGGCCAGTTGCTTTGAAAGGCTACGGTCAGCACGATCATCTCCATCGGCGCGAAGTAGCGATTAATTAAGAAAAGTAAGGTGATGCCGGTAAATGGCCGCTTCCACACCAACTCGACCTATAGTCTGAGCTCGTAAAAATTTATCATACAAAGATGAAGCTAGTAATACCTCGTCGGCTAGTGTGAGCACTGAGTGCAGCTAGTCAGCTAGACAAATGACAAGAATGGCCGGCAATTCATGCTCACGATAGTCGTACATCATCAACGCGAGCATCGCTGGTTCGTTCATGTTAACAATTTGCCTGTAACGTAGAGCGGAAAATTAGGTATGGCACGGTATGTTGAATCATAAGCTGGAGATCACACTCACAGATCTTTCAGAAATGAGATCAATGCAGGCGTAATCGGAGGATTAGACATGTCCATGGTGATCAAACCAAGTTGTGCCTCCCGGGAAGTTGTTCAGAGCTCACTACATATAGCCCGGACAGTCTGCGTCTGGATTAAGATAAGGGCTCTTAAACTCAAGCCTATGATAAGAGGTCACTCACGATGTCACGATGAAACAAGTATAGCAGCGAATAATCACTCAGAATCGGCCAGCAAGTCATCAGATCTCAGAAGCTGCAAAGTTTCTGCCCGCTCGTGGGACGACTTCTGTTGCAATGGCTCTCCCGCTGTTTTGGGAACTGACCGAACCTATCACGTCGAGCTTACAGCCACTCAACTGAGCAAAATCCCGCTTCAGTAGCTGCGCTTGGCGGTGAATCACATAGCGCCAAACTCGAGCGCTGCCATCACCTTAATTCGGCATTTCAACGTTCCGCGTCCATCAGCGCATCGACGGGGTTAAATTGCTCGAAGGCTGTTTTCCTCGCCGAGTGAACGAAGAGCGAGCCCAACTCTCGGAGCAAGTATGTGGGCTAGGCATCAGAATGTGCGAACTGATCAGAATGCTACCATTTGAGGTTGAAAGAGTACAGATCCATGTTTCTCCGGGCAGGCGAACACAGTCAAGGTGCGGACATAAGGAGGATCTCTTCTGCCGAAGAAGCGACCGGTAGGTCGGCCGTTCGTGATGCTAAGATGACGGGCGCCTAGATTTCTGGGTGGCGGAATGGGTGAGTGGCAAATGAGCATGCTACACAACATTTTCTCATCCATGATGGCTACATGGACGAGCATGAGAATCACAAAGACCATCAGTTCTGTCGAGCCGCTAATGAAGTCAAAGGGAGAGCCGCGTGCGTGGGAAACTATGCGGAGGTCGCCCTTCGCATCTTGCCCTCATCTAGCAGAGAGTCAGGCTCTAGCTTGTCCCTATGTACAGTATCTTGGCACGCTTGCCCAGTACAACCGTCCATACAAATTACCCAAACATCAATTATGAATCTGCGCTCAATCTTCCCTTGTGGAAGGCTGCGCAACACTGGCAGCTGCCCCTGTACGGTAGCTCCGACTAATAGTCGGGGGCCTACCTTTCGCGTTTTCTGGCTATTTAGTCGTGTCCTGTGCAAGGGGCAGTTAGCCAGGCTGT
The DNA here is from genome assembly GCF_000264995.1 of Punctularia strigosozonata HHB-11173 SS5. Taxonomy (NCBI): domain Eukaryota; kingdom Fungi; phylum Basidiomycota; class Agaricomycetes; order Corticiales; family Punctulariaceae; genus Punctularia; species Punctularia strigosozonata. The sequence goes on along the minus strand of NW_006767439.1, from coordinate 1,582,503 downwards.
TCAGCATAATACAGCCTGTCGGCCACGTGCCCAGGGCTCCTTTAAATGACATATACCGCCCCGGGGAGTGATATATCCTTGCCGTATCTATGCCGGTGCTTCTTTGGAGGTGAGTACGTGGGAAGGTAGTTTGATGGGCGTTTGGTAGCGCCATAATAGCATGCCGGGCATTGCTCGCTTAACATATACGTTCCAGACCCATGCCGTATCAATGCCGAGTGCTTCTCTGGAGGTGAGTAGGCGGCATTGGCTCGATTACCGTGCCTGGGTGTTTGGTAGCCCTCCGACGCCGCTCGCTTAACATACCCACCGACGTTCCGCTCGCTGCTCGCTTAATATGCCCCGCCCTCCGCTCGCTTAATACCGCCGCCCTCCCGCTCGCCGCTCGCTTAATATGCCCCGCCCTCCGCTCGCTTAATACCGCCGCCCTCCCGCCCGCCTCTCGCTTAATCCTCCCGCCTCCCGCCCTCCCGCCCGCCGCTCGCTTAATCCTCCCGCCCTCCCGCCCTCTCGCCTGCTGCT
>NW_006767439.1:1570265-1581735 GCF_000264995.1 Punctularia strigosozonata HHB-11173 SS5 | reverse complement strand
GACTAAATAGCCATGGAGGCCATGGCGGTGCGTCAGGGTCACCCTGATTGTACATTGACTGGAATACCCATCGCGTGTACTGCTGCCGAATCCTGGCCGGATGCTTCTTTGGAGGTGAGTACGTGGGAGAGTAGTTTGATGGGCGTTTGGTAGCGCCATAATAGCATGCCGGGCATTGCTCGCTTAACATATACGTTCCAGACCCATGCCGTATCAATGCCGAGTGCTTCTCTGGAGGTGAGTAGGCGGCATTGGCTCGATTACCGTGCCTGGGTGTTTGGTAGCCCTCCGACGCCGCTCGCTTAACATACCCACCGACGTTCCGCTCGCTGCTCGCTTAATATGCCCCGCCCTCCGCTCGCTTAATACCGCCGCCCTCCCGCTCGCCGCTCGCTTAATATGCCCCGCCCTCCGCTCGCTTAATACCGCCGCCCTCCCGCCCGCCTCTCGCTTAATCCTCCCGCCTCCCGCCCTCCCGCCCGCCGCTCGCTTAATCCTCCCGCCCTCCCGCCCTCTCGCCTGCTGCTCGCTTAATCCTCCCGCCCCCGCCCGCTGCTCGCTTAACCCGCTCCCCCTGCTCCCGCCTTCCTGCCTGCCCGGCTGGCCACTTCCCCTCGATGTTGGCTTATTTTCCACAGCCCACTGTTTGCTTCATGGCGTACATGTAACTCTGGCTCACCACACTTTCTCAAATTGGCTCAACTCGTGCTCGCATCCTTTGTGTTGTCAATCACAGATCCTCACACAGTACTGGTCTCGGACTTCCCGCCGTTGACGCAGCTGTTGATGCGGCTGTGAACGATTTCGCACGCAAAACTGATTGCGTCACGTGCACGGTTGAGCAAACACTATGTACGCTGTCCATGACGAATGCTCGAAAAGTCGCCAGAAAGGTATATATTACATGTAGTGAATGATTTGAATACAAATATACGTGCTACATTACCAGAACGTCTCGTCGTCGCTGTCATCATCGGAGGCTCCTTCGCGAAGAGCACGTGACGCGTTCGCGGGTGAAGCGGATGGGTTGTCATATTCGGAATGGCGGGCAGTGTCCATGGCGTCGGCAGCATCGAAAGAGGCGGGGAGGGCGCCAGCGGCAGGGGTGGGGACGGCTCCGGCGGTATTGGAGGAAGTCGCAGCGGCTCCTGCTATGGTGGAGGAGGTGGACGAATCTGGGACGGCGCCAGCGGCTCTGGACGAAGCCGAGATGGCGCCAGCAGTATTGGACGAAGCGGGGACACCGCCGGCGGCGGTTGAGGAAGCTGCAACAGCCCCTGTGGCATTAGCAGGGGCGAGGACGTCGCCCGCATTGTTGGAGGGGTTGGGGACCATGCCGTCGGCGTTGGACAAAGCCGGGACGGCGCCGCCGGTGTTGGACGAACTCGAGAAGGGGCCAGTGGTGTTGGACGAAGCTGTAACAGTGCCAGCAGCGTCGGATGAAGCCGCGACGGCACCAGCAGCATTGGAAGAGGTGGGGACCGGGTCAAGTTGCGTAGTGGAATTGTATTCCGCGAGGGCCGAGGCAATAGAGATTCTGTCTTGATCCTTCTTCAAGCGTGTACGAGGTTTCGCATACTTCAGGTAGGGCCCAACCCAATCCCTGCCCAGATTGAGTTCCAAAAGCGTCGGGACCCATGTTGATGCGAAGTTGCGCAGCTGTTGTCGGAGGATGGCAGCTTGTTTGTTAGCGCACCCGTCTAGGCCAGCCTTGACATCAGATGATACATCCTCACGACGTGCCGGCTGCGTTAACCACCAATCCGCCTTCCAGTCCAACCAAACTAAAGTTCGTCGCATCTCCTCGACGAGCAGCTCGACTTCTTCGGACCATCGCGCAGCGCGCGCGTCAGTCTTCGCCCATTCCGCGCGAATTTGCTCGTTCAACTCGGTTTCGGACATCGATTCCGCGGAAACAGGGCGGGTGTTTGGCACTGGGGTCGTCCAGATCCAAGACTTCATGTACTGTTGCTGTTTGCGGACACGGGCGTTTGTTGGCTTGGCTTTGTTAGTATCGCGTACCTGCCCCCGAACGCGCTCTTCGATCTCGTCCTCTTCATCCTTGCCGGGACCACTAACATCCGCATCCTTCAACTCCTTCAGGTACGACGTCCAAGGCCCTCCGGGATCCAGCGAGGATAGCGCGTTGAAAGCGGCGCGATACCTGTTCTTCTGAGTCTTGATCTTGTCAAGGAACGCATTGAGGATAGCGCGCGAACGGGTGTTTGTTGACTGTCCGACACCGTAAACGTTCTTGCGCAGTCGGGCGTGCAGTCCTTGATACACGCGACGAAGTCGCCGAAGATCCGCGAGGGCGTCTTCGGCTTGGGCGATTCGCATCCGACGTTCGATATTGATGATGTCCGAAAGACAAACGGCCTTCCGAACCTCGGCTTTGATGGAAGAAGGCAGGAGAAGCGGTACATTCTCAGGGAGGTGGTCCGCGAGTGTGCCGTTGTCCTCTGACTGGCTGGCATTGTCGCCATCCAACACGTCGCGAACGTTTCGGCATGTCGGCATGTAGGTCGCCTGAACCTTGAAGAATTGATTGAGGCCGTGCCTGAGGGAAGTTTGCAATTGCTGGACGGAGATTCGTTGAGAGGCAGTGCGTTGCGATGTCGTAGCAACGCGCACGCGTATTCCTCGTCTATGAGCAGTAATATATCAGAAGCTGTCCACAAACAGATCGGAACAGCTTACTGCTTCTCTTCCAGGTCCAGGCCCATCTTGATGAACTCCGAGGCCGAAACCTTCTGGAGAGGGTTGACCGGTATCGCAGCCTCTTCTGTCAGCAGTTCCTCACGCAATGCATCCATATTATTAGCTGTATGCGGCGTTAGCAAGAAACGAACATCACAAATCCACGGATACTGTACCTTTCTCTGGCTCGGCGAACGGGTCCGGCTGGGAGTGATCACGTTGCCACGCAACAACCATCGCGCGCCATTTCGCAACAACCTCGGATGGAAACGTTGCAGAGAAGTCGTCGGCAAGCTCCTGGTAAGCATCACGGAGCTGGACAGCCTCCGGTAGATGGGTCGCGAAGTGGTGACCTGCCGAACGGTCAACAGGAATACACGTCGAGGTCATGACAACGTACCAAGATTCACCCGCTTACGGAAATTGCTGCCACCCATCATGTCGGTGAGGACCATTTCTCGAAGTCCTGGGCCCATCTCCCGGGTGCTTGTAGCCGCAATTCCGAGGTATGCCCAGATTTGCTCGATCGTCTCGCCGTGGGTCCGCGCAACGCCCCTGTTGACATTGAGCGAGAATTTGGTTTGACAAGCGAGGCCGTGATCGTAGATATGAAGCTTGGGAATGAAGGCCCGAATGACCAAGAACCAGGGGATAATGAGTAGTAATGGAAGTAATGCAAAGCGGGCGCGCATGTTGACGCTATAGGCACACATGATGTCATACAAAATGTTCACGGTTTGTATGTCTTTCCCAACGAGAGCGATAACGGACGCGAGAATGAAATCGATATTTGCGTAACTAGGTACATGATCAGACAACAGTTGAGCGCGCAATTGCAGAAACCCACCGTTCCCCTTTTTGGAGATCCCCGACACCATTCGGTAGTATCATCGCATGGCGTGAGCAGATGACGCCGGCAATACCTGTCGCAATGGTCTTCGAATTACCGCGAGTCAATGCCTGCTGAACGGCGTTGTGGTGACTGCCGCATTGTGACACCTAACAGTAGTAATGAGCAATGAACGGCAAACGGAAGGAAAGACGCACCTCCTGCGCATCGGTCGCTTTCCCGACATGTTTGAGGTATTCTTCCGAGTCCACAAAATATGACCACCCGGATCCGAAACGCACGTCTTGTATACTGCGATCCTTCAATTTGAGCTTGAAGTTCGCGTCGATAGCGAGAAAGAGCGCATAAAGCCAACTGAAAACGGCATCAACGGCATGCAAGACATTAGTGAGACCATACATACATTTGATCCGGCGGCTTCTTGTCCCAGTCAGGCGGCAAGTTGATTCCAGGATGGGGACACGGCGGGCATGCTACGGTGAGCGCACCGCGTGGCGTGGACCGTACACCTTCAGGAAGTGGGATGTAAACGCTCCCTCCCCAGTGCAAGCTCTTCAAGTGCCGCCATACCCGGGTTGCGAACGAAACGGCGGGACGATAATACTGAGGTATGATTTAGAAAAACAAGGTATAGCTAGATACGTGTAACGAACCTTCATGGGGTGTAGACCGGCGTTGTCTCCCTTGAACTGGACTACCTGATAGTAGTCCCAAAGCGACGTCTTCGCAGTCAAAGATAAGAGATGAAAAGTCTTGAGGTAATCGAACGTGATGGCGGTGCGAGGAGACTGCCACGTTGCTGGCATCCATTTCGTGCGCAACAGCTGGATGTCTTGGTCGACGGCTGTGCAGCCGCAAAAGAGGAGTTTGACAACGTGCGGCCCATTTGAATGCACCACGGTAAACTTGGAATGAGCCGGGATGGGTGAGGAACACGTTTCTCCGGGGCGATGGCCGAGTTGGACGACCAGTCCATGATCTCGAAGCCAAGCCCGCTCGAAGTGAGTCCCTGTCCATTTCTGGGGAAAGTTAGTATTGGACATGCAGGCTAGCATGTCACTGACCTCAATATGATGCAGCGGGAGATTCTGGTGAGTGGCGACCATGCATCCCGAGCACAGTAGGTCACCGTTTAAGCACTCGCGGCAGCGCAAAACTCCCTCTTGCATGCCGCATTGGCACGGGGCCGAAAGCTGTATCCCATCCATCCGAATCAACTCCTCCAGCCAACGCTGGCGACGGACGTCTACCCACGCTTGGATATGGGCCTGTGAAAGTGACTTAGCATACTCGAATGCGATATACTTAGAAACACGCACGGATAATGAGGAGAACGTGCCACCTTCGTCGTTTTCGTTGTTCTCGTTGGTTGACTCAGGGTCAACGGGAGGAACGGGGTCAATGTCGATGAAAAACTCGCTGAGGTTCTGTAGGGAGTTCGCATCCAGGACTGCGCCAGGCAATACGGATGCAGGTTTGGATAACGAGGGTACAGTGGACATGATCGTCCGCGATCCTATCTGTCCGCTCGCGGTCTTCCGGAGCAGTGATGTGCGGACGGTCCGAGCAACGTCCTTCTTGACTTTGGGAGGTGGCCGCATGTACAGCTTGCTGCGTTTGGACGACGAGCCGTCGTCGGAAGCCGAACGTTTGTTATTCATGCTGAATGGGCTCGATGGAGGTACATTGTGACAAGGTGTAGGCTATTGCTTGTTGACGCAGGACGGAGAGACGTGGCAAGTCACGCGTGTCGAGCCGCTCTCGGCTACCCGTGGCTAACATGCCGGTGATAACAGATATCTATGAAAGCCTGATAAGTATTCATGGAAATCGAAGCCGCACAGATATATGAAAGCCGTGTAAGTATTCACGAAAGCTGCACAAGAAGAATCGGAAGAGAAGTATCGTGTTTGCTTACCTTTAGCCGTAGTACAGGATGAAACGGCATATCGGGGCAGATCTCTAGCTAACAAGTTTGAAATAGATGCGTTATCGAGTCTTCCAGTGGATCGCTCGTTGAGGGAATGGATAGCCTAGGTAATCGTCAACATCGTACATTTTGCGATGTGAATACAACTCACCAACTTGGAGGAGTATGGAACATGATACCTTGCGATCGACTGAAGCACGAGAGATGCCCGCAAGATCTATCAACAAGTTCACAACGCCGTTTGCCAAGAATACCGGACACCAGTGAGATGCAGCATGTCGACGTGTGGCTATTTGGGATTCGTGCAAGATCGCGCTCTTCAAGCGTAGAGTCGAGACTGCCGTGCGGTTGTCTAAGATATGGTGAGCATCTTGATTGGATTGCTGTTGTGGTTGAGACGCAGAGGTGTGTTGCCGTGGTGTGCATACAACTCAGTGAACACACCTACGGTCATCTCCAATCACAACGATCTGTTCCTAATACGCATCTTTCATCGGCAGGATTGACCTCAATCCTCATCGCGCACATGCTGGACACTTCGATTGTTCAAGATACACCGGTCTCGCCGGCTTCAACAGCCACGAATGGTGTTCCACAACGACCATCCGCCATCAACAACTCGACTCTCCATGTCGGGACTTGGCACCTCTTCCTCAGGCTAACAAAACACAAACTATCAGGGTAACGTCTCGACAATTGAATTATCTACAGACTGCCCAACACTGTATATGTAGCTGATATCCGGTTGAGCAACAACTACGGGATTATCGGGCGACTCGTACGCCTCCCGTTGATCAATTTGTTCTTGTCTCACAAACACGACCGTGGTGAGTAAGGCAAATTGTTCAACGAGTCATATTTTCATCAAGACGGGCGTTACAGTTCGTAAATCGTAAAGACATAGCGGCGCGTGACAACATATCCTCGATATCACATCAACAACACAATGCGCAAAATCACTGCGGCGGGGGGATTTGCGTGAGCGGAAGGATATAGGGCACAAACATCGGGTCGCGGGTGACCTCGACCCAGTTGTTGTTCAGCCGAACCAACACAGACCCGGAGAGGAAGGCCTCGTCGAAGATCTCTTGCGCCTCTTCCTGTGTGTCGAACACATTGCACATGGACTCGAAGGGGAGGGTGTTGGCCCTTGCGATGTGCCTAACACAGCGTCAACAAGGAACACCAGCACAAAATGGTGTACTCACCAGCCTCTCACGACTCCGACCTTGGAGCCCATTGTGATTGCGTACCAGCGGAGATGCGACGGGATGGGCTGACCAGAAGTGCCCTGCGCAGGTGCAGGGGTCTGGTCTCTAGCAGCTGCCGCGTTTGGGTTTGCATTGCCAGGAGACAGCATCGGCATCCGCGTGGGCGTTGCAGGGTGCGAGAACGATGCCGCCGGTTGCGCTGGCGACGCCATCGGTGTGGTTCCGACTGGAAGACGTGTCACGGCGCGCGACGGACCAGAAGGACGACCCGACATTGAGGGAGAACCTATAGTCTCGATGCGAACTCCTCTGGACTTGAACGAGGGCTGAAAGAATGGTTAGTAAGTCATCAGGACAGCTACATCGAATAAGGCTCACCATTTCGTAGTAAGGGCGATCCACGTCGATCGGACTGCAAGTATCGTCTTCAGCATCTGAAGACATCGGCGTCGACAGGCAGGGCTCTACATTATCCACAGCACGCTGCTTCCCACCGGCGGCACGAGAAGTTGTGCCAGCACCGAGCGTCGGATGCATGCCCGGGCGAACGCGAGCGGGGGACTTAACAGTGGCTTTCTGGCCAGAACGTGGAGAAGTGGGAATCGTTGGAGTGGGGAGAGGCGGCTCCGGCTCCTCATTTAGCTCTCCCAGAACATCCGCCCCAGGTGCGTCTAACATGCCTAGTCGTGCATTGAGAATCGAAGACATGCTCATTGCACTGATACTTACCTTCAGCTAGCTCAAGCAAGCTTCGCATTTGATGAATCAAAAGGCGGATCTGTCCAACAAGCATTGAGGGCCGGGCTCAAATATGAACCGTGAGTGAACACACCTCTCTCTCGCTCTTGCTCTGATTCACCATCGTGTCCTATTCAAGACGTGACCCGGGCGAAGAGTCGGGGCGTGGAGAGGAAGAAAGAGCGACGAACCACAGCAGGATGGTACGTTTATTTAATAATTTTTTGTTCACGTGCGGAGCTATCTTCTCACGAAATGTCCCTCCTGCCTCGCTCGCCCGGCACCTTTTCTCTCTATGGGCTCAAAAAGACGTACTAAGACGCCTCAAGCAAGGTTTCTAGCCTCATGGATACCGACTTATGTACAATGCCAGTCTACGCGCGCGTTCCAGGACATGTGGACCGCCCTCGTGGTGGAGTATTACACCAAATTTCCCATAACCCTCACAGAAGCCGAGGTTGAGAAGGCGAACGGTAACAACGCCGACGCAATACAGGCCCGTAAGAAAAAGGACATGAAAGTCAGTTCTTCCACACCGTGTTATTGAAGGGTTCGCTAATGACTCACGCACAGTACATCAAAGGCTTCTTTACAAACGAGACACGGCCTGGTGGCACGGTCAAAGGCGGCCGCAAGCTTATCATCAAAATATGCCGTGCTGCTCTCGCACAGAAGAAGAAGCGCACGCGCATGCCACTGCGGTGGCAGGCATACTCGAAATACGTCAACTTCCGCACGAACGACAACCTCAAGCTCGAATTTCGACAGGCGTACGAGGCCCACTGCCAAGCACTTCCGCCAGATACTGCACCACCCAGCGAGCTCACATACCGGGGGAAATGGCTTACCAGCCGCCTCGATGCTGAGCCCGACAACGTAAAAGTCATCGTCGAGGAGTTACGTCAAGCGAGGGCTACGTGTCGGCTTGATGACTTGGGCAAATCCTCCGCGGAGCCTGAGAACGACAGCGAAGGAAATGATGGTGGCCAGGACGATGAAGGCGAGGACACTGAAGGCGATGACAACGAAGGCGGCGAGGACGAGCAAGCCAGCGACCTCGTTTTCAAACACCCGATGTATGATCCGGTATCATATCAACAGTGAGTCTAATTACTTCGTAACTTCTGACGACAAGCTGACTTATTGGCAGGCTCTGCGAAACTGTCCCGAACATTGTCACATCGGTCCTCGATTCTTTGACCGTTGAAACCGGATGGTCCTTTTGTGTCTTTGCCTGCGGTCCTGAGCCGAAGTACGGTGATACAGCGCAGTCCTATAGGTATGTGGTCTTTCCCTGCGTTATATAGCGTCTAACTCATATCTGATGTAGTTACGCGAACGGTGGAACGTCCGAACTTGCGAATATCATAAATGCACGGAACGCGGCGTGGCAGGCGTTTCAGACCGAGTGGGATCAATGGGCCGCTTTGCGATATCGTGCGTATATTTTCTTGATATCCTCTCTTACGTTGCTAATTGATTGTGCAGCAAACGGGTGGAATGGCATCCTGGAAGCTATTGACAAACGGATGGCCTCCGGTATGACCAGAGACGAGGCCATCGCCGACATAGCAACTATCTGCGAGGAGCCCCAACCGGAGCCGCCAAAGAAACACCGCCGTAAGACCACTGCCGCCACTGCTTCGCCTTCCCACATCGATTCTGGCCAATCACCCGATGACGGGCAGGGCTTCGCCGATGGATCCTCTGCGTTGGACACCAGACCTCGCCCTCGCCCTTGCCCGATTGCTGGAGCAAGACCCTCGTCCATCCCTTCTCACGAAGAGTCGCCTACTGCACCTGAAGAGCCCCGAATCCCTGGCAATGCAAACGCGTCGGACGCGTCGGGAAACGTGTCGGACGCGTCGGGAAACGCGTCGGACGTGTCGGGCAACGCATCGGACGCGTCGGGAAACGCGTCGGACGCGTCGGGAAACGCGTCAAACACGTTGGGCAACACTTCGGATGCATCGGACAACGCGTCGAGCACGTCCAGCAATGCGCCGCCTCGCAATGCGCTGCTGCTGTCTCGCAGCGCAACTCCACCGCCTCGTGACACAACTCCTCCACCGCGCAATGACTCGCCGGCACCACGCAACGTGACCCCACCGCATCGTGACGCGACTCCTCCGCCACGCACCGACTCGCCGGCGCCTCGCAATGACTCGCCGGTGCCCCGCAATGCGACCCCACCGCCTCGTGACGCGACTCCTCCGCCGCGCAATGACTCGCCGGCGCCGCGTAATGCGACCCCGCCGCATCGTGATGCGACTCCTCCGCCGCGCAACAACTCGCCGGCGCCCCGCAACAACTCGCCGGCGCCCCGCAACAACTCGCCAGCGCCCCGCAACAACTCGCCGGCGCCTCGCAACAACTCGCCGGCGCCCCGCAATGCATCTCCGCCGCCCGATTGTGACAGGAGCACCGAGGCCGCCGTCTATGTGCCCACCTGGCAGACATGGGTCCAGGGCGCAGTTGACAGCTGGCGGTCAGTACTGCTCGATATCGGCGCCGATCATCTTCAAGAGACTATCAATCCACTCCTCGATGCGTGGGTCGCATTCGAGGCCGCGCGAGGTTATACCGACGGGAACCGCAACATGTCGACAACCTCCCGGCCTAGCCAGGTCCACTGGTGGATGGTCCAAACCAAGCGCGACCCGGACAACATCCCCGACATAATCCTGTTGCGCGAATTCGTCGTTCGGTGGAGAGAGTGGTTGCGAGCCTTGTCCCCTGACTGGTGCCTTGCGGATGGCCGCATCAGCTGTGTTGCCCAGGTGCCAGAGGATGCGGACTGGAGATATCTCACATACAGTGGCTCCAAAGGCATGATGCTCGTGGTCGCCTCCGTGGTATGGTGGGGAACGGTCGTCTCGTATCATCGTGAAGGAATTCTTGCCGACTGGATAGCAGCTGTGAAGGAGGTCACCTGGATTCTCCACCACGCCGCACCATCGTCTACTTCCGCCTCTACCTCAGCTTCTCGCACCTCTTCCACGAACCTCAAGAAGAAGAATACTCAGAAGAGGGTGGCCGAGACAACCGGACTGCAGACAAGGTCGCGATCGTCTACCGCAACGGCCAAGAAGCGCGGACCTAAGCGGGCAGCGGACAAGACTGACATTTCCACACGCTCTACGAAGAAGCCGCGTCACAAATGACCTACTATCTCGAACAGTATTGTATCGCCTGTCCTCATAATTGTCTACGTCATACCAACAAGGAGTGACGTGAGAATCTTGCACGTGCGCAACCATCAGCCAGGTGCGCCTGGCCTAGAGCTGTGTCAGTGTTGCACGTGAGCATCAGCGGGCAGGGCAACTTACTAAGCCACCACCACCGTGCCGGCGCGCCGGTGCGCTAAGCGAGCGTCGGGCAGGCACGGTAACTTACTAAGCCACCACAGTGCCGGCGCGCCGGTGCGCTAAGCGAGCGTCGGCGGGCGTACTGACAGAGCGCTGTGCGGGTATGCTGAGCTAATTCCAGAGGGCAGTGTGAACCAGTGCTAAGCAAGGCCAGCTGAGCAAACAGGAGAGCGGGAGGAGTAGTTAAGCGAGCAACGGGCTGGAGGGCGGGAGGATTAAGCGAGCAGCGGGCGGGAGGGCGGTGGTTTATTAAGAGCGGGGCAAATTAAGCGAGCGGCAGGCGGGAGGGCGGGAGGATTAAGCGAGAGGCGGGCGGGAGGGCGGCGGTATTAAGCGAGCGGAGGGCGGGGCATATTAAGCGAGCAGCGAGCGGGAGGGCGGGAGGCGGGAGGATTAAGCGAGAGGCGGGCGGGAGGGCGGCGGTATTAAGCGAGCGGAGGGCGGGGCATATTAAGCGAGCGGCGAGCGGGAGGGCGGCGGTATTAAGCGAGCGGAGGGCGGGGCAGTATTAAGCGAGCAGCGAGCGGAACGTCGGTGGTATGTTAAGCGAGCGGCGTCGGAGGCTACCAAACACCCAGGCACGGTAATCGAGCCAATGCCGCCTACTCACCTCAGAGAAGCACTCGGCATTGATACGGCATGGGTCTGGAACCGTATACTGTTAAGCGAGCAA
>NW_006767439.1:1454911-1570034 GCF_000264995.1 Punctularia strigosozonata HHB-11173 SS5 | reverse complement strand
GCGGCGGTATTAAGCGAGCGGAGGGCGGGGCATATTAAGCGAGCGGCGAGCGGGAGGGCGGCGGTATTAAGCGAGCGGAGGGCGGGGCATATTAAGCGAGCAGCGAGCGGAACGTCGGTGGGTATGTTAAGCGAGCGGCGTCGGAGGGCTACCAAACACCCAGGCACGGTAATCGAGCCAATGCCGCCTACTCACCTCCAGAGAAGCACTCGGCATTGATACGGCATGGGTCTGGAACGTATATGTTAAGCGAGCAATGCCCGGCATGCTATTATGGCGCTACCAAACGCCCATCAAACTACTCTCCCACGTACTCACCTCCAAAGAAGCATCCGGCCAGGATTCGGCAGCAGTACACGCGATGGGTATTCCAGTCAATGTACAATCAGGGTGACCCTGACGCACCGCCATGGCCTCCATGGCTATTTAGTCGTAAAACGCGAAAGGCGGGCTCCCGACTATTAGTCGGAGTCCCTGTACAGATACAGCTGTCACGGCTGGGCTGCGTGAGTAGCTGCTAGTCTTCTCGGCACGCGTCGATGCCAACACACAAGTGCTGTGCGCGAGGAGATCTCACATGCCACGCTAAGCGCTGCTTTGGTAGAGACGGTGATGGTTTCTGCGTGTAAAGACTTGCACGTATACTCCACCGATGCTGTGTTCGTGGCTCCGGAGGTACGCGAGTGTCTCCACGCACGATGTCTATGTATATATTCTCATGATTTCTGATCGTACATGTACCCTAGCTTCGATCGCGGCCATTGGCACGTTCATCGCGCGTGCCCGTAGGGCTGTTCGCTCAGAAGGAGTATCTTCCATTCTACGGCTGTCTGGCAAGATGGGGCTGGTATTCTACCTCACGATTTGATAGGATAGCCACCTCCACAACGAATGACCTCCCTCTTCCCTGTTGCCGTGACAAAATGGCGTATATCCTGCATCAGTACACACGGTTTTCACAGCGTTTAGGACGCCAAGCACGGTCACCGCGGACAGACACATGGTTCTTTGTCTTCTACTGGTACTGGACCCTCCCTCTCCTTCGCGTCTAGCACACACTGCGACGGTCAGAAGCATTTCTCACCTCGCCAGCGAGATCAACACCGCTATTCCCGGGGCTCTATGCCATCTAAGATAGGGCTCATTCAGTTTCAACAGGTGTGATAAGTGCTGCGCAGCGAATTCCACTCGCTACGGGGCACACTCTCTAAATATAAAACCACAATTCTCTTTGAATGTACATCATCTTGAAATCTGGGGCGGCGATTTCTGAGAATTTTGAGCGTAGATTATTATATTCGACTAGCAAGACCCGTGGGACCTGTTGAAACTGAATGAGCCCTATCTTATGTCCACGATGGCAACGCCCATGTCTCCGTCGATGTTTGCGTCGCTTACCTGCGTACCGAACACCATCATATTTCTGAACAAAACCAAGGACATCGTCACCATCTGCAGCTTGCTGCGATTTATAAGGTTCATGGCATCCCTGGGCGCTATCTCACGAGACGTTCTGTGCCTGTTGGCTGCCTTTCGTCCTCCGACTACGCTGTGATAGCATCAATTTGAATAATCTGCACATACCAGGGTGTTCGCGCAGCCAACATATAGCGGATGTGCACAAGCCTGCTCTATTGCTTCGGGGTGAAGGCACTGCCGATCGTCGTTCAAGCTACGCTCGGTGGACTCGGGCAGGAGTAGGGCTTTGCGACGTTGCAAGCACATCAGAACTTATGCCTGTTATTGATCCTTGGTCATGTTCAGCGCTTATCTATGCGCTCGGTCGCCCTTGCGCGGCGCCGTTGCTAACCTTCAACACATGATTACGACAGCTGTGTGAATGTCCTTTACAAAGCTCACCTGCCTGAGCTACTTTAGTCTCATCCAGCACAGTGAGCGTGCTCAAATCCGCCTCCGAAGTCGGTACATGCCCGAATACATGCATCGCAGTGCCTGGCTCTGAAATATATATGTACAGTCGATAGAGCTGCAAAGAATGGGAATCAGGTCACACTTATATGGAATCGCTTTTGTTGCGTAATTAGACATGTTTTGTTTTACAAGTATTATTGAGATCCGGTATTGAGATCCGGGCCAAAGCTAGGGAGTTTGGTCTCCCAGTAATTATTAGAGCGAGACGTCTCTATTTATAGGGGGACTGGCCATCGCGCAAGGGCTACACTACGCAGCGATGAAGATGCAGATGGGGGCGGGGCTGCGGACTCGGAATACAGCGGAAGTAACGCTCCGCTTCAAGATCCGACATGCGAGTTCGAACTCCGTCGCCTCCAACTCACCGCGTCCATTCTCCTCTATCATTGTGTACGACCTCATTCACCGCTGGCAGCACTGAAACTGAGAAGACCATACCTCATAAGCATACTATAATCGTGCCAACTGATTGCAGAAATGTCGTCCATGAAGGCCTACCTCGCTGCCAAATACATGTCCGGCCCCAAAGCCGACGCCATCCTGGCCCGCACCGGCGACCCGACGCAGAAGAAGAAGAAAAAGAAGAAACACGCCGACCCTTCATCCTCCGCTACTTCTACGACACCCGCCTTCATCAAAGACGACGATATCCCCGGCTGGGCCGCGCCCGAGGGCGAGGACGGGGACGACGAAGAGCTGAAGGAGGCCGTCGTCGCGTCCGACCGCGGGTTCAAGAAGAGGCGGGTGGAGGGTGGCGGGGAGGGCTCGGGAGGTGGTTGGGCGACGATCCGCGCGCCGACGCCGCCCCCCGCTGAGGACGAGAAACCGCAAGTGGTCGAGGAGGGGGAGGACCAGCCGTTCGTCGGCGGGTTGCTCACCAAGTCGCAGATCAAGAAACACCTCCCCTCCGCCCAAGTCGCGAAGAAAACCTCAAAGCAGCCGGACGAGGAGGCCGCGACGGCGCAGGAGACCGTGTATCGCGACGCGTCCGGCCGGCGGATCGATACCGCGGCGGAGAAGGCGGAGGCGGCTCGGAAGAAGCGCGAGCGGGAGGAGAGGGAGGCGCGCAAGATGGAATGGGGGAAGGGGCTCGTGCAGCGCGACGAGGAGAAGAAGCGGCGGGAGGAGCTCGAGAAGGCGCGAACGAGGGACGTGGCGCGGTACGCGGACGACCGGGAGATGAACGAGGAGATGCGGGCGCAGGAGCGGTGGAACGACCCCGCGGCACAGTTCTTGACGGTGAGCACGCACTTGTTGCACGCATTCCGTGGTTTTGATGTCCAACACTGTTGCGCGTTCGTAGAAAAAGAAGTCGAAGGGCCCACGAAGGCCAGAATATTCAGGCCCCCCACCTCCGCCGAACCGATTTGGGATCAAGCCCGGGTACAGGTGGGATGGCGTCGGTGAGCCATACCTTCCTCCCATCTCCATGAATGCGTCGATACCAACGTCCTCGTCTCAGATCGAGGGAACGGCTTCGAGAAACGCCTCTTCCAAAAACTCAACGAGCGAAAACGTGCAGGACGCGAAGCATACGAATGGAGTGTCGACGACATGTAATCTCCCCCTGCTCTTCTCCTCACTCCTTCTGTATGTGCCCCTTCAATCGTCTACGCTATTCCTTCGCATCGCATCCAGCCACGATCCGCATCATACCGCTTACAACCGGGTCCTCCTCACCCATCCATGCCCGTCGCGCTGGCCTTTCCAGCTCACCCCATTCTTCCTCACGCATGCTTCACCAACCAACGCCGCAACCGCGCAACCATCCACTCCATATCCACTGTATCACATATCTCATATATACCGTAATATATGTACACTTCTTTTTTCTCCCTTCACTTCGCGTTCCACCATGTCCGTCTTCGGAATATTACGATAAAGAAAGGGGTAATTAGATGCGAAAGAAAACCAAGGGAGATGATAATATATCGAGGTTACCGAAAGCCGCTTTTGTTCTCGTGAATGGATAGGAAGAGAAAGTAAATGACTGCAGAACACTGATCCCCCCTCACGACATCGCCACCTCTGGCGCATCCTCCCCGGTAACCGCCGGCGGCGGATGCGGATGCGTGTTCATCACCTCCTCGTATATCAATTCTGCGCGCAGGGAGAAAAACGAACCCAAAAAGAACAAAAAAAAAATCCGGGGACATGAGCGATCGAAAGCAGGGATGAAGGAGAGAGAGAGGTGGAGAGGGGGGGGTGCGAAATAAAAAAGAAAGAGAAAACGCACCTTTCAGCCGCTCCTTGCCCAGCGGCTCGCCCGTGTCGAAGTCGAAGAAGCTCGGGTCGAGCGGCTCCGCCGTCGGCTCGTCCGCGGGGTCGTGATACGGCTGCAAAACAAAACCAAAAAAAAAGTAGGTGATGAGACTTGGCGAAGAGGGTGTTGAGCGGGACGAGAAAGCATTTACGGCGAGATAAGGGTGCGCGAGCGCGCCGGCGACGTCGATCCGCGTCTTGGGGCTGAAGGTGAGGCATTTGTCGAGTAGGTCGACCGCCTTTTTTGTGGGGGGGGGGGGGGGGGGGGCGGGGGAGGGCGTTAGTCAGATAAATAAGATTTGACGACTGTATTGCTGCCAATGAGGAGAGGAGAAAGGGAACTCACGAGCGGGTTCGCCTTGGGAAATATCTGGCTGAACGGCTTTTTCTTCCGGAAGGGCAGCGCGCGGATGTACTCGCGCGAACGGGGCGAGGTGATCGCGTAGAAGTCGTCGATCGAGGGCGTGCCGAGCACGTCGAGGATGAGCGACAGCTGGTGGTGATCTGCCGTATCGATATGATAATAAAAAGCGTAAGGTGAGGTTATATGGTAGTGATCGTTCGAGGGTAAACGCGTACAGTCACGGCCGGGGAATAATGGTTGACCCGAGAGCATCTCGGCGAGGACGCAGCCCACGGACCAGATGTCGATCGCGCGCGTATATTCTTTAAAGGTGAGCATCACCTCTGGCGCGCGGTACCACCTGCATATCCGAGTTTTCAGATATCGTGACGATATGAAATAATGCTATACGCGAGTTCGTACCGGGTAGCAACGTATTCCGTAAGGAACGTCGACGAGTCGTTGGCCACGTTTGGAGGTGGTTTGGCGGAGCGAGCGAGCCCGAAGTCACATAGCTGAATATGATTCGGGTCATGTATGAGTCATCTAGTGAGTAACGTGTATACCTTGAGGTCACAGTTGGCGTTGAGCAGGAGGTTGGACGGCTTGAGGTCTCGGTGGAGAACGTCGGCGGAGTGAAGCGCTTTCAGCGCCCGTAGCGTCTACGGATCCGTTTCCGCGCGCGTCAACCCGAGCCTATCGCCCTCACAGAACGCTATCCGACGCTCACCTGGTAGATGAAGTACTGACAATGATCGTCCGAGAGCTCTTGCGTGCGGATGACGCGGTGGAGGTCGGTCTCCATCAGCTCTTGGACGAGATAGACCTCCTTGAAGTCGGCATACGAGGGCGGGCGGAGGATGTCGAGGATGGCGATGATGTTCTCGTGCCGGAAATGGCGGAGGAGCCGGATCTCGCGCAGGGTGCGGAGGGAGAACATGGTGTGGTCGAAGGGCGTGATGCGCTTGATCGCGACTTTGCGGGAGGAAGGCGTGTGTAGGGCCGAGCTGGTGGTGTCCGCGAAGTGGTGCGAGGCGGGTTACGGTTGAGCGTGAGGGGTGTGTGAGTGAGCCGGAATAAAGGAAAATCAAGAGAGGATAGTAGGGAGTGAGTACGCTAGGATGTGCGAAGAGAGAAGGAGAGAACACACACGACGACTCCGTAGGCGCCCTCGCCGATCACGTCGAGGACCTGGTAGTTTGCGCCAACGTCAAAGTTCGCCAGACGATGGTCTATCGTGGTGTCCGTGGTGTCCATCGCAGCAAGATCTCTTCGTTACGAGGGGTGGCCAGCGGTAATTCAAGATGGATGTCCTATAACTCCGGGGGAGGAGCGCGGAGCGGGGTTCGGTCGCGTGTGTGGCGGGCGGGGTATGCTTGAGCAGTGCCTTATTGTATGTCTCGGTCCCAGAGCAGTGTTCAGGCCGACGCTTGGGATATGTTGGTCGCTTGACAATCGTCCTAGCCTACGGTCGCTGCGACGGCGAGCAAGAGGGCGGGGCGGGGTCGAGGTGAACGCGGTGCTCGGCGGCAGGCTAAAGAGCCAGTCGAGATCTGGGTATCTAGCCGAAGCTGGCCCAAGTATACCGCGGATCAGACGCGATCAAAGCCCGGAACCTTTTTTGCGCTCGTACCTCTCCTTCCTTGCTTTGACTGCAACGCCCTCGTCTACTTTTATGTGTACGATGCGACGGTTCGGCGGTAGGGCTGTGGCGCTCGCCGCTGGTACAAATCTGGTTATTCTGCGGGCGCGGGGACGGCGGCGAGACGAGGAGATGCACGGATGGCGCTGACGGTGACGGTACGAGGTCAAGGACAATAGGAACGATGTTCGGGCTCGGAGGCTGAGCACCGAAAAAGCGCACAACAATAAACTCCTACGCGCGGTCTAGAAGCGCCACACCTTGGCCGATTTGGGTCGAAGCGCGAAGCGTTGACAATCGGTGTTTGACATACTGTGCATCCACCCCTAATGCAACGCGTGTTGCATTAGGGTTATATCTCCCTCAAATTAGCTCGAAATTGTCCGAAACGTTGGCAGTAGATAGCCAGGATGCTATAGATATGTCATGCAGCGTCTCAAATATTTTGGTTGAGCCTCAGCTCTGCCAGCGAGATGCCGGCGAGACGAAGTGAGCACCAGCCAAAGTTGCGAGATCATCACACGCGGTCACGATTTGCCGAGGTGCCGAACTAGGACAGGCTGCAGCGCAACGCAGGGCTCAAGAGGCTCAGGCCAATCAACGCAGGCGGAGTTTGAACTCATCCGTCACGCCAACACCGTCCTTTGTGTTGAACATCCTCCTACAGCAGCATTATTACAGCAATTGCAAATCGGGGTGGCGTAGCAGATAGAATACAAGGTACTGAGTACTACCAAATATTTCCATGAATTTTCCGTTACCGATCCGGCGAAGCGAGGCCGTGGAGTACTCGCGACATGTTGCATCAACTCACTCGAGCAGTCCTAATGTTTTTCTGTAGCCCGAACCAAGCCTCGTTCCTACTTCATCTCTTACATACAGTATTTATAGATGTTTAAGAGTACATAGATTTTTTTCCGAGACGAACAGCTGAGCAGGAAAGGAACAGGAGAGGGATTTGTGTCGATGTTGCATTAGGGGGCGATGTTGCATTAGGGGTGGATGCACAGTATCGGACACACGCTCGTACGCGGGCGGCACCCGACGGCGGCCCGCGCATGCCATCTTCTTCATCCTCTTCCATCTTCTCGCGCCTCAGCTCGCCTTCCAATTGGATGCTACATACCTACTGCCTACCACTGATGACCGACCCTTTCTCGTCCGCAAGAAGAATTGACACATGTCGACGCAACCATCTCTCCGGGTCATATGCCAAATCCCTAAGGTGCTATCACGAATGAAAGCTGGCTTCGTGACAGCCCAATGGTAGCTAACCTAGCTTACATGTAGAAATGTGTCATCAGCGTGAGTTCACGACTTGTCCGACAATCCTTCAAGCGTCATTGATAAACACGAGCAGATGCCTGTGTCTAAGTTTGACTTCCGTTATGTTCAGTTGTACAGATATGTGCCCTGTCTAACATCGGCTCGGAATGGATATGCGGAATTCCGATGTCTTCGCTACTCCTGCATGAGGGTGTATCTGCACGCGGATCAAGTGGAGTGAAACTTGTAATATTGCTTTGTATCTTGGTGGGCTCCCGCAGACATCTTTGCCTACTGCAAAGAGCGTTGACCGCCCGCAGATACATTCTATATAACTATCATATAACTTGCGAATGATAGTGTATGAGCCACCCGGCGCAGATGGCTGAGATTACTTCCATTAATTTGCTCCGTTACCCAGCCCGCACGGACAAGGCGTTCCGGTCCCTCTCACCCCATGATCCAAATCCCTGCGTACCGCGCGCGCAGTCGCACCCGCTGTCAAGGAGAGACGAGGCTGGTATCATCGCTCTAACGTGCTTGCCGGCCTTGGCCTGACAGGCGGCTTACTTCTCGCGAAGACGCTCGGTATTGTACAGTACACGCGACGGGGCATGGCATCTGAAGGTGCCGTGGAATGTGAGAGACGGCCGGCCGGAACGCGGATAAGGCTGAACATGATGCGTTGAAAAGCTCCAAATCGCAGATCATGTGCGATTTTCCAGGCAAGAAGTCAGCAGTCAAATGATCAGGGACGTATCGCACGAGAGGAGAGACAAGTCATCGAATATATGGGACTTTCGAGAGCCTCGCCTTCAACTTGATTTTTAATGGTACTGATTCTCGGCGCTCATTGCGTCACTTTCCCCTCGCCAGCACACCCTCTCCTCGAGCACCCATAACTTGCCCACAGACCCGGCCGAGCTGAAGATGCGAGCGTCGCCGTGTCCGGCGCTCATTCACCCAAGTTGAATCGCGTTCCTTCTCCCCCTCCATCATCACAACGCTCTCACCCGAAGCGTGCCGCGGCGCACACGCCGGGCCATGCCTGTACCAGTTTGTCCAGGGACTCCCGATCAAGGAATTCTCACAGTAGTAATATGGACCACAAACCACAAATCGGCTCTACCTAAGGCAAGAAAACGATCGATGCAATTTCTACCACTACATCCATTTTCTGAGGTCGGCTCCCCATACAACCATCGAGGCTACGCCCTCCATACGAACTCGTATCCATTCTGTACTCTCCCTCACGTCCTCGCAGATGTACAATCTCTCGAACACGCCGTCCGTGGATCGGTGCTCCAAGTGATGAGCAATCTCCTCGACAGCGGCACGCTGGTCAGACTGCGACGCCAATGTGACGGATCTGAGGGCGGCTATCTCGAGGGTGTGCATGTGGGGAAGCATCCGGGGCGTATCGGCGTCGAAGTCTGCAAGGGCTCGAAGAGTGCCGAGGAGGTTATTGTAGTTCATAGACACGCGGAGGGTAGATACGTTGTTAAGGTTGCCGAAGAGCTGTCGCCAGTGTTCATGCTCTAGTCGCGTGCGCACAGGTCCCACTGTTATACGGATCTTCGAAACCGAGAGCGCGCCGATGGAGGGCCCAAGTACTGCCGTGTACGCACGAGGGTCCTCATCGCGAGGGATCGGCCACGAGCACTCTATCCTAGGGGGTGTCTGGTCACCGACGCGATGGCCATCTACGCAGACCAATGTCAGGGACCCTGCCCAAGATATCATCAAGGATGACTCTCGATAATCGCGTGCGTGAGCCAGAACGGATTCCGTGAAGGAAAGCAAGTCGATTGACGGCACGAAACGATCCGCGGCGTTATCCCCGCTCTCTTCCGCGATATTCAAAACCACAGTGCAACCAGGAGGGAGGCGGAGACGTGAAAAGAGGAACAGCATCTCGGATGCGTTATCGTGGATTCGTAGGTATCGCAGGTTTGGTAGCGACACTCGTTGCGCGGGTATGTTGCCGAGGTTTGAGGGATTGAGGAAGGGTAGAGCACGATCAAGCTCGAGATACTCTAGCTTCTGTTGGTGGCTCAGGACTGTCAAGACGTGGCGGAAGGGTCGATGATACAAGTCTTGTAAGAACATGTAACTCGGGGAGTCTGTAATCTCAATAACCCGCAAGTGAGTAGGGGTATTCAGCAACGGGGAGGTCCAATCAAGATGACACCGATGCAAGCGAATCACTTGAAGGCAAGGGTACTGCTGGGTCAATTCATTGTGTAAATAGGGCCCACGGAAGGGGAATTCAAGCATCGTGACCTCGAGCTCTTTCAGTTGGGATAACTGTCCAAAGGGAACTCCCAGCACCGCTGGAATATGGGCGCAATAAACGGCGACATCGATAGAGGCGATGGGTATGGAAGGGTCCAGAAAGGGAAGACCGAGAATGGCTGTGCTAGCGCGATGCACATGAACGGGAACGCCCCGGGAACGTCGAATCAGCTCTTTCGTCAGCTTCGGATATCGGAGGTCCAATGTGTTCCACAGCACCGAGCTGGACAGGGCTATATTGCGCCACATGGAGCAGATATGGGAGATTTCGACCCATCGCGGATGGGTGTACCAAGATATGGCGCGGAAATGGAGGAAGATGTTGAGGAGGATCTCGGGAGGTAGGCGATTGATAGGGGTTAGGGCGTTTCTTTGCCGGCGTAGCTCGTACAATCGCGCGACGAGGTGCTCGATACGGTCTTCAAGAGAGTCTATAGAGTCCTCGAAGCGAGCGGAGCCTTGTCTCTCCTCTTCATCGTACTCATAACCATGCGGAATGATGAATCCTTCCGAACACCGGCAAGAAGGACAGTGAGGCGCTGTCTCCGAGCGCCCTGCTACTAAACGAATCACGATCGATGTGTGAAAACGATCAAGCAATCTTGAAATTCGTCTCCTCACGTTCTGTTTCTGCCATATTATGATCCCGATCACAAGCGATGAAGGTAACGAACAGGTCTAGGAGGGAACTTGTGAGACGATACAGAGACGAAAGGCGACGAACCAAGGAGTCATACGAGTTCATGTTATTCCCACGAACCATTGGACTGCATTTCGGTCTCGGCTTCGCCGCGTGAAGGTCGGCCATTCACTTTGTTCTCCTTCCTTTTCACAACTTGTAAACCGGTTGTCAGACCACATCTAATAAAACTCAAGGACATCTCGCGTCTGTGTGCGGTCCGCATCCGTCTCTCAGGCTTTTGGGGAGGGATCGGGTCACGGTCAAGATCGATAGCCTACCGATTGATTGCTGCGTCGAGGACCGCTTGCATAAGTAGTACCGAACACTTCAGATCCCCATATGAGTGTACGTTGCCCACCGCTCTGGCGGTAGCCCGCTTTCACGGAGTTTGCGAATAGCAGAGTCTAGTGCTCGAGGGATGAAGCTGGGATCGCGATACCCACCATCCACCAAGGCCTGGTGAACCTCTGTCGCTACCGCCGGACCGTCTACATCGTACATCTCCCTGAATAATGATCGAGAATGAGTTACTTTCCTTCGCGGGATGAGATCGACTCACCACATAGTACCGACTACGGACTTGAACCCTGCGAAAAGCATTGATCCCGCGAGATGCACGATTGCATCAGGCAGACATTCGTCCCCTGCTGCCGACTCACAAGCGCTAAGAAAGGCGAAGAATGCTCGAGGCATCCTAGCGCGAGCGATATCCGCTATCGTCAGACTGCCGCCATTCAGTACGAAACCGCTGCTGAGCGGATCGTCTTTATCCTGTTTGGCGTGGCAAGCAAGGTGCACGACAGAAGCTTTCTGGATCGCTTCGCGTACCACATCTACCGTGACGGCATCCCAGCTATCCGCGTCACCAATATCCTTGTCGATGCATACGAGACGGTGCTGAGGATGTATGGCCGCTAACTGCGACACCTCCCTCGCGGCCATTGGTAAAGGCTGGACTCCTGGGACGTTTGGCTGTGCAACGAGCAGGACGTATGCATCGGCAGAAGAAACCTGGCGTTGACGACGGGCTTCGACAAGGACACTCAGCGACGGGATGTAGGAGGAAACGACGAAGTCCGAGGTGCATAGCCCCGACGCAGTCCCCGCAGCGTGGAGCGGCAAGAAGGCGAACTCGCCTGTTGGGCACCACCATAATCGTGGGCGCGCGTGTACTTCTCCGCGCCTTTGCTGAGCATCGAGGACATACCGACAATGAGTGATTAGTGATGTTTACTCGGGATAAACGGCAATAGCTTACGGGAAGTTTTAAAGATTTCAGGATTGGATCTACGACATCCGTCCACAGGTCTTGCAGTACTTGGGAGAGTCCCTTCACGGTCATATTACGATGTTTGACGAGGATCCGATTGTCTCTATAGCTCCCTTGGTATTCGCCGTCGACCGCACTCCGTGTAGCTCGCTGTGCTTGCGATAGCGTCCTCGACCACTGCGATACGCGCGCGATGCCGGCGTCGGGCAACGGCACGACATAAGGCTCAGAGCTATCCGATGGGATCACTATTCCGTGCGCAATAACTTCTGTGGTAATTAGAAGCACCACGGGTCCTCCAGAGGCAGCCTTTCGTAGGTGCTCAAAGCCTGGGGGGAGCAGAAAGCGCTCAAATCCGGGACTAGCTCGAGCTTCTTCTACGAGTCTCTCGAACTCGTCAACGAGCTTTCGTAGTCTGGATGCTTCGCCCTCGGTGACGTTTTGCGACTCGTTCATTTCAGCTTCGTATAGGATCCGGGAGACCTCCCGCAAGCGGAGCGATAGCTCAGATGGGAGGCCCTCGAACGGGGTGCGCAGCTCGAGGACGCCATTCCATAGGATTGCCCGCCCGTGTTCTACATTTTCGACCGCGAGCCGCGGTTGATCAATGGATAAGGCATGCATGGCAGCGTCCACGGCGAGGGTCTGTATATCCTTTATGCTCTTCAGTGCCTCTAGTCGGTGGCGAATATTTATTCCGCGGTAGGCAATGCGAGGTAGAAGTGTCATCGCTCGTTGATAGGCCTTGGTAAGAAAGTGCGTATCGTCTGCTTCTTTAGCTATTGCAAGTGATCGCCTAATGAATCCAAGGCGGTCGAGGATTGACGAGTATGGATGATCGATGGCATTACTGTAAGCTTGCATACACTCGACGAGATCTTGTCTATATTGGATTGCCTTGAATCGAGCATGATAATCTTCGGCGAGTCCGACGCAGAAAGTAGCGTATGCTGCTGGTATTGTGGATGAAATCTTCAAGGACATGCATCGGTGCTCAATGGCTGTATCGATATAAGCGACATCTCCAACCAGATCGTATAATTCCTGCATTGTGTCTGCCATGATATTATGTATCTCGGCCAGGTTTGTATACCCAGCAGCACAAAGCCGCAATGCTTCTTGGCCACGTTGGGCAGCCTCCTTTAGCAGAGATCTGGAACGGGTCAGGGAGCCGAGGGCATTAAGGAACCGTGCTAGGTACGAAAGCGCTTCGTATCTGTGCAATGTTCCAGGAGGTTGCATCGCCAGATGTTCGCGGCCTGCGTCGCAGGCTTCGATGAGCAGTTTCACATCGTACGGCATTCCCAACCGACGTTGTTTCACCAGTGAGATGCTATAAAGATCACATATCATTGATATACTCGCGACAGCACGGGATTGATCTGCGCGCGAGGACTTGTAGCATTGTTGCGCACATTGTAAGGCTTCGTCGAAGTCCGCGTGAGCACCATACCGCTCGAATCTTCGCCACAGCGTCACGCCTAAAACATATCGATTGTGCCATACATGGAGCGAGTTCTCCGCATGGGTACCAATGTAGGCTCGCACAAGACGGATGGCTTCGTCGAGGTCGTCCACAGATCCTCTCTTCTCATAACGCGTGAGCAGGGCCAAGGCGTAGTAGCTTTCATACCGAAGCGGGGGCTGGATATCGGTTCTCATCTCGATAACTCGTTGAAAGAGTGTGATAGACTCATCCAGCTCGGGCCTGTCGGCATGAACCTGTGAGAATCGACGATGCAGTATTAACGCCAAATTACCCAGGTGATGATGAGAGGTGGCAGACGACAATGCGAGGCCGCGTTTACATGCATCGCGAGCGTATAGCACGGCAGCATCGACAGCGTGGAAGTCTTTACGACCCATTCCTTGGATCGCAAGGCAGCGAGAAAGTACCATGAGTGTAGAAGCCCTTCCCGCACACTCTGGGCTTGACACGTACTGTCGAAGGCCGCTCAGGCACGACTCTAGCTCCAGAGCTACTACATCGTTTGTCATCATCTTGGTGATCCACAGACGGGTGAGAACCATCGCTCGAAGTCCAAGACCCATCACCGAGTCGAGACCCAGGTCTTTTCGCATGAACATGGCGGAGTCAGAGAGCTGTTTGGCATTTATGAGAGCATCTTCAATGCCGCTACGGCTGTGTTCGAGTGTCAGCGCCCGCGCGAGGGTCTCCGTCGCTTGTATTCTCTGCTCCTGCTGCAATTCCGGGCAGCGTAAAAGCGCCCGAAGTATATCAATCGGTTCTTCAAGCCGTTCATCTCCGCCGGCTTCTTCGTAGCGAGAGATCAGTTGTGTGGCTAGCCGGTAATGCAGATCACGGTCGATGGCTGAACAATGTTGCGAGCGGAGTATCAGGTGAACGGCGGCGACGGATGCATCGATGAACGCGATGAAGTGCCGCCGCATCAGCTTGATATTCTCTACGTCGAGATGTACAAACGAGTGCGCTGCCCTTGCATCAGTTCTGGATGAGCGCGTAATATAAGAATACATACACACCAGGAGCCAGGGAGCCCATTGCGCGTGGTGGATGGTTGGCGATAGGTACGATGGAGGCTCCTGGCTTATAACCTCGGAGAAGATACATCAATCAGGAAGAATTGGATAAATATAGTGTCTGTGTCTCCACCATCAGTGCATCTGTAGTATGAATAGTGCCGTGAACCAGCGTGATACATCGTGCATAGTAGAGCATATGGTACAGCCATGCATAGAAACATGGCACAGGAATGAATGGCCTGCAGTTACTATTAGATGAGTTCGAACAGTCATCAGTACTGGGGTTATACAATCAAAAAGCCAGGTAGATATAGATCACGCGGTGTGAGTGGCAGTAAGCTTCAGCAGTCGGAAAAGGAAACCATTGCACTCCGAAGCTCCCCGAGGCGAGGCCTCGGGAACTGGCTTTCGCGCTCTCGGTCAGCTCAAAAGTAGATCGAAAACTGGTGAAACGCAAAAACATCTCGTGTATGTGTGCCGTCCGCATCCGGCTCTCCGGCTTTGATGAGAGACATGCTCAAGATCGACATCCTATTGCTGCGTCGAGGACGGGCAGTCGCATTAGCCCAGCAGTTACACAATCACTGTCAGTGCTATCGGCCCTCCCCTGCGCGCATCTGCCAACGACGATGATTCACGGACGTCGGCGCTGTCAATACGCAGCATGGTATCAATCAACCCAGTCCCGCCACCTTGCCTGGATCAGAATGTCACTTGTTGCCCGAGCCGATTGACAGCTCGCGGCTCGAGGTCAGGTCACTCGCATCCCAGGAGAACCGGCTTCTCGTAGAACCGACCCGCAATCAGTGGCCCGCTCTATGATAGCTCTTGATGTCTCCACGATGCTCACGGTCCGCATCCCAGGAACGCCGACCCAATCAACCTCATAAAGCTGGCGGTCATCGCAGGATAGGGGAGCCATCGTACGCGAGCAACCTCACCTTCAACTTCGAACTCTCCGAAAGCACTCGCCGTTCACCACGCACGATGAAGTTCGACTCTCGCACCATCACAGCCATGCCGGTGGCCCTCGCCATGTTTGCCGTCCTCCTCCTCTCCGCGACGACAGCCTCCGCATCCGCGACCTACTTCGACCGCCTCACCGAGCGTGCCTGCATCGCCGGCGCACCCAACCACTGCAGCATCACTTGTTCTCACTGCATCTGCTGCGACATAGACGTGCGTCTCATCGCTCCCGGTCTGCGTCCCGGATGCCTTCGCTGACTATGTCTCTCTCGTTCGTTTCCAGGGTAGCTTCTGTGCCAAGGCGTGCCCGTGAAAGCCCTATGCTTCCCGAGGGTTTTCTTCGCGGGTCGTGACAGAGCTCGTTGCAAAGTGGAGACTAGATACGGTTATGCCACGCTCTCGACCCTATGTATCAAGCACCGCTGCGTGTGTGTATCTATATCTTTGGGGGCACATCAAACGAGACGTGTTGTGGTCAGAATCAGGACCTAGCGAAGAGAGATGAGCGTGAAGGCAGAAAGGAGGGCTTCCCACAGTCAATCGCGGAGTCTTCCAAAATCATTCTCACGATCAGTATTCCTTGGCATTATATTTCTGCGGCTAGGTCCCATCAAGCTCCCCACCTCCCTTCCTCCCGTCAAGAAGCGCAAGCTCACCGCCTATCCAAGAAATCAAGAGTTCCAGAGATGGATAGAATTATGTGGTGTCGTCCATTGGATCCCCCAACCCGCTCGCCGACTTGAATCTGATGTGGACCACCGTCTAATAAACTTCGAACACTGCTGTCTTCCCTTCCTCCTCCTCCAAGGACACCATGGCCGAAAAAATACCCTCTACTGAATCGTGGCCGCATTGAGTGCCGACGTGACTCCGACGGTTGCATAAACACCGTTATCCCGGGTTGAATTTATACGCGCAGTCGAGATCAATCCAATGCGCGTGCATCTGCCAATAAGTTTGAACTCTGGGCGCTGTCAATACGCAGCATGCCATCTCACTTGACCCAGGCGCGCCATACTACTCGATAACACCTTCTGGTGCTGCTTGACAACCCGTGGTCCACGCCAAGTCGCTCCGAGATGCAGTCTCCCGTCCCCGCGAGGACCAACGCCCTCCCGTTATCAGCATCGATATCCCGCCGTGGATTGCCGCCCCCCGCCGGTGACAGCTATCGGCGCGAGAACGTATCGTATACCAGAAAACATGGCCTCAAAGGTGAACATATAAAGCTGGCAAGATATCGCATGACCTGGAGCCCCCGTTGCCTCGCGAACCTCGACTTCGCATCCGGAACGCCCGCCGCTATACCACCGCGATGAAGTTTCTTACCATCACCAGCCTACCAGCGATCCTCGCCATGCTCACCGCCCTCCTCCTCTCCGCAACTCCAGCCTCGGCATCCGCAACCTACCTCGACCGCCTCACCGAACGCGCATGCGTCGCCGGAGCGCCCAACCACTGCGGATTAACCTGCTCGCGCTGTATCTGCTGCGGCGAAGACGTGAGTCCTGTCGTCATCTTCGAGCTCTTCCCCGACACACTTTTTGACCGCGGTTGTTGGGGTGTTTATAGGGTAGCTTCTGTAACAAGCAGTGCCCGTGAACGTTCCGATCCGAAGTGCTGTCGCGGGTCATGAACGTCGTAGAACTGGCTGCCCGAGGGGAAGAGAGACTGCATATAGATACAATTACGGCGCGCTCTCGGCGCCTACACATCGACAGTACCACTGCGGTTATATATATATATACCTTCGGGTCACATGGAATGAGACGCACACGCACGACAACACGCACACACATGGACATGGACAGAGTCAAGAATGATGACAGTATCACGCACACAAAATAGACGGAGATTGGGAGAGGAGAAGAACTCGAGCAGGGGCGATGGGCAGACGCGCAAGCCAAGCGGTGATGGGTGAATTGGGTTGTGTACATTAGCTGAAGAGTATGAGACAAGGCAATGGCAGGAGGAGACATTACGAGGACAAGAGGGGCGCGAAGAAAGACAATTGCATTGGGAAGAGGGAGGGAAGGAGGCCATTCCAAGGTCCCGAGATGTGATGGTCCGACGGCAGGCGGTCCGGTTTTCGTTGACTTGCAATTTTTTCGTTTGGTTTTGATGGGCTGAGGAGCACGCCCCGCTCAATGATCGAAGCTGAACAGCACGTCGTCGTCGTCGCCCGTAAAAGCCGGCTTGCTGAGCGGGCTCAACGGCGTCCCCCCTTGCACCTGCGTCTGCGTCTGCGTCTGCGCCTGCGCCTGCGCCCCGTACCCCCTCCCCGCCTGCGCCTGCGCCCCGCCGCTCACGCTCCTCGCGCCCGCCTTCGACGCCGCCGAGAACGACGACAAGCGCGAGAACATGCTCTCCAGCCCGAGCCCGTTCTCCGCCCCGCCGCCGCCCACGCCCACGCCCCCGCCCGAGCTTGCCCACTCCGCGTAGCCGATCCCGCCGCCCGTCTTGCTGCCCGGGCTGAACGCGACCCCGGCCGCGGGGCTCGGGCTGCCGACGCCGAACGCCGGCGGGCGCGCGTGGATGCGCGAGTAACCGGCGGCGAGCCCCTGAGGGAGCGACTGGCCCGGCGCGTGCGCCTGCAGCGCGCGCGCGGAGGGCGACAGCAGCGCGCCTGCCCCGCCGCCTGCCCCGTAGTCCAAGTCCGCGGTGTTGCCCAGCGCGGGTACGCCCGCGTGCGGGTATTGTTGCTGTTGCAGGTGCTGCGCGGCGAGGGTTTGGGAGAGCGTCTGCGACTGTGACTGCGGGTGCGCGAGCGCCGAGGCGCGGAGGAACGTCGGGTCGGACGGCGCGGCGGACAGCGGCGGGCGCACGAAGCCGTTCGCCGCCCGCGGCGGGGAGAACGCGGCGACGCTGCCGCCGTTGACGTTCGCGGCGTCGCCCGCCTGGCCGAGGCTGAACGACGCCGACGCGCCGACGAGCCCGGGCCGCTGGCCGTACGCCTGCGCATAGTGCGCGTGCAGGCCGGGCAAAAACGCGGCGGAGGCGTTCGTCGGGCTGAGCATCGGCACCGACGTCGCGGGCGGCGAGCGCGACGTGAACGAGGACGGGGTGCCGTTCCCGAGCGCGAGGCCGGGGCTCGCGCCGGGCGACGCGCCCACCACTCCGCCCGCGCCGCCCATCGCGCCCGGCGAGCCGGGAGCCATTCCGTCCGGCCGCGCCCAGATCGACTTGATGTCGCTCAGGAGCGACGCGCCCGGCACGGAGCGCGAGTAGCGGTGCCCGCCCGCGCCGGAGTCGGCGTGGTGCGACGGGGCGGGACGCAGCTGGGGCGCGGCGAGCATGGACGGTTTCGGGCGCGCTGCGGCGTTGGCGTTGCGGGACAGACGGCGCTGGCGTTCCTCGGGCGTGAGGAGGTCGGAGAGCGAGCCGGGTATGAACTCTTCCAGGTCGGCGTCCTCGACCGCCTCTTCGTTCCCGAGAGTCGGGTGCGAGGAGGAAGACGCCATCCAGGTCCGCGCGCCGAGGGAGGCAGCCATGCCCGAGCGCGCGCGGAAGTCGACGTCGCGGAACGCGGTCTGCGCGCCCGGCGCGGAGAAGGGCGAGGTAGAGAGCGGCGGGGCGGGAGGGGAGGCCGGAAAGCCTGCGGAACCCGGCGTCGAATTCGGCGGAGGTGAGACGCCGGTAACGGTCAGTCCGCGGGGTGGAGAGCCGATGGGCCCGAGCTCGTTGGCGCGTTGCGTGGCGCGGGGGACGTCCACGGGCCCGGAGGCGGGGGAGGACGCATCCGAGGAGGTGGCAGCCGGCTGCTCGGACTGCTTCTGCTCTTGCTGTGGTTGCTGGTCCAGGCTGCGGGTAGGAGCTTGGGCGGATGCGGATGCGTCGTCGAGCAGGCTCATGCTCGCAAAGTCGGCGTCGGTGATCGCTGGCGCAGGTGCGGCGGGTGAGATGATCGTCGCCTGGAGCGGCGTCGCGGCCGTGCCACGGCTGGCGCGCGTCGGCGCCGTCACGGAGAGGCCTGCGAGGAGCGGGTTGGCGGCAGTCTTCGACGAGCTGGAGCCCGCGCCGCCTGACGAGGCGGGTCCTCCTCCGCTGGCGGTACTATGGCCGTGGTTGGTCCCGCGTCCAGCCCTGCCTCCCCTCGACCCCTCCCTATCCCTATCCCTGTCCCTATCGCCCCTCTCTCGGTCCCGCTCTCTCTCCCTGTCCCTGTCGCCCCGATCCCTATCCCTCTCCCGCCCTCCGCCGCCGCCTTCCTTGCCGCCACCCGACGCGTGCGCGATCTGCGCGGCCTTCTTGTTCTTGCGGTCCATCGCCATGCTCTGCCCGGGCAAAACGTGCGCGAGCGCGCACTTGTGGCCAAACTTGCAATTGCCCTTGACGAACCATGTGCAGACGTCCTTCGCCTGGCCGGGCTCGAGCGCCGCGTGCGAGAACGGGCAGGCCGCGCCGGCCGTGCAGGAGCCGACCTTGAAGAACTTGCAGGGGACGTGCGAGAGATCTTTCGCTGAACCATACATGATGTTGTAGGTATTGCGTGCGAGTGAACGTATAGATGAACGAATGGACGAGTGACTGCGTTAGATCGCTCAGGTCACAAGAGTAAACGGTGGAAAGCCTACCTTTGCCCGGACCCTTGGGCTTGGACCGGTCCCTGTCTCTGTCTCTGTCCCTATCCTGGTCCCGCTCTCTATCTCTATCCCCGCCTTCGTTCCTCTTCTCCGCAGGCATGGCACTCTCCGATAAGGTATGCGGCGTAGATGTATATATTGTCGGCGCAAAGCAAAGCTTTCGTCAACGTTGAGGTTGAGAGAGAGGGAAGAGAGCGATAAAGGTTGGTGGAGGAGGGAGAAGAGGGTAATTAACGGCGAGGATGGCGCGAGCGGCTGAGCTCGAGGAAGACCGAGATGGGCGATTTAGCAGTTTTAGCCCAGCCTCCGGGAGCAGACCCGGGCACCACGTGCCCTCCTTTGCAATGAAAATACGAGATTATCCGGCATTTACGATAGACGCCCGTCCCTGATCGTGATAGACGCTCAGAGGGCCAAGCGCCCGAGCTTAAGGTTGGCATGCATATGAGATCGTGAGCTCAGGGGGCAGGCAGATGGACAACTATCGTGACCCGGGCTGTTCGATGAAATACGGCGGGGTCGGGAGGTGAAGCAACTGCATCAGAATACCCAAGTCTCGGCGACAGCATCCACACCGCCCGCACTGGCCAGCTCCTCCGCTTCCTCTAAGGCAGCGCCCCGAGGGAACAGCACCTTCGGCAGCTCCGCCTCCACCACCGGCTCCTTCTTGATCCTGCGCTTCACCTCCGTCTCGAACAGCTACGTCCCCGAGAGATCAGCTCCCTGCTCGACACGAGAGCAAAGAAGGAGGGGCGAGGAACACGCACCGTGCCGTACGTGTGGTCCAAAAAGTCCTCGGTCGCGTACGCCGGCTTGGTGAACGGCGCCTCGAACACGCGCGCGAGCGTCGCCGCCGGCGGGTGGTAGTGCCGCACGTGCGCGTGCAGCTCCCACAGGGACGACTCGAGCGCGCGCGTCGCGTTCGGGTTCGGCTCGTCCGCCACGAACGGGTCTACAATCTCTCGATAACATTAGTGCCATGTTGGCGGGAAAGGAGAGCTGCTGCGCGACTCACCGT
This sequence comes from Punctularia strigosozonata HHB-11173 SS5, assembly GCF_000264995.1. NCBI lineage: Eukaryota > Fungi > Basidiomycota > Agaricomycetes > Corticiales > Punctulariaceae > Punctularia > Punctularia strigosozonata. The sequence continues at coordinate 1,549,270 of NW_006767439.1, read as the reverse complement.
GATCCGAAGGGGACGAGTCGTCTTCGGGGACGCGGTGGATCATGGCCATAAGCGCCGGATGCCGCTTGAGGATGTTGTACGTGAACGGGACGAGCATGATCACGGCCGCCGGCGGAGCGCTGAGCGAGAGCCGCGTGAGACGTTTCACGAAGGACGCGAGGAGCGTCGCCGGAAGGTGGCTGCAAGGGCTCACTCAGTATGGGATGATAAGCACCAGGATAAAGGGAAGCCGCACGTCGAGCTGAGGAAGAGCTCCGTCATGCGGAAGAACCGGGCGCGATGTTTGAGGTGTAACACGTCGCGATCGAGAAAGGCGTACAGCCGCGTATAGAACGAAGGATAGTCGCTATCGTATAACGTCGTCAGCCCTCCACGAAGCCCTCATGACCGACGGGGTCATAGCTCACAGATTATAATCTCGGATCAAGATCCAGAGCGCGTTCAGGGCCAGCAAGCCGACCGTGCCACCTGCATACACCCCGTTAGCGAAACCCTTCGGGACAGAAATATGGATTGCTCACCGTAGTCGACGCAGGTCCCAACCCAGTCCATGACGAGCACCGCGCGTGTTAAATGTGGCAGCACACCGCGGTGCATCACGTTCAGGGCTCGCATCGCGAGCGCCTCCCTTCGGCTCTTATCGTCCTCCGTCGTCGTGAGACGGGGGAGGAGCGCAAGCCAACAACGCGTGAACACCGCGCGGTGCGACGGAAGCGCGTGCAGCGACTGGTGCACCGTCATCTGGTGCAGCCGCGCGCGTCTGCCCTTCGATTTGCCCTTCTTTTGGGCATCGTCCGCGGGCGGCGGATCGTCGAAGAATTTGCGCCAGTCGTCGTCGTCGCCGTCCTCCGCGTCTTCGGCGTTGGGAGCGGATTCGGAGTCGGAGTCGGAGTCTTCCGCGTCAGCGGTGGAAGAGCGCGATTTGGTTTTTGGGGGCTTCGCGCCGAGCTCGGTGACCCACCACGCGTTCAGCTCGGCCGGGTCGGTAGGGAAGGTGTCAAGTCGCTCGAGGATCGAGAGCAAGTTTTCGGGCGCGCGGGGGGAGGAGGTTGTGGTCAGGAGGGTACTATGCACACGCGCACGATGAGTTGACTGGTAAAAAGCGAAGAAGAGATTACGTACGGGGACTCGCGGAGGAAGAACCATCGCACGTCGTCGTGCACGCTGAGCCAGCGTTCGACGAAGGCGTCGCGCACGTCCGGGAGCAGCAGAGATTCGGTCAAGTCCGCATCGGTAGCTTCTCCCTCGCGTGTCTTTGACGACGCGCCGGTGCGCGAGGATGGTGGGCAGGTGAGCAGACCAGATACAATCCTGCGGAAGTGTGGAACGTGAAATTTGGGACGACGATCGGGGTCAGCGGCGGTAAGGGCCGTCGAGAGATGCTTTTGAAGCGAAAGGAGTATCTGTAGGGAAGAAGTCTGGCAAGATCCTATTAGCTCTTCCAAAGGGGACCAGATACCGATGATGATGCGGAAACATACCCGCAGCGCTTTCTCCTGATCCTGGAGGAGTCCAACCAGAAAATCGACGTAGCCGTCAAGCCGTTCCCAGATCCAGGTCCGCACGAGCCTCTCCTTCTCCTCTTCCTCCACACCGACGACGTGCATCAGCCGTCCGCTGGAAGCAAGGAGCACAAACACGCGGTAGAGCGCGTACATCGCCTTAGACGTGGTTTCCGCATCGGACGCGGACCGTAGCAAGTCGAAGAGGTCGGCGAGCGGGTTGAGAGAGCCGTTGGACGAGACGGCACGAGTCAATTCATCTTCGAGATTCTTGATTTTCTGTCCAGTGTTTGAGGTGCTACCGGTGGTGAGCTTGCGTTTTTTGGCCGGAGGAAGGGAGGACGGGGCCATGGTCGCTGAAAAGCAAAGAAGTGGCAAAAATCAAGTGCGAAGAAGAACTGACCGTGTGAACTCGTATCAATATTCCGTGGCCAGACTGAACTGACTGTGGGAAACGACCTGCGCCGCCGACGAGTCTAAGTACGTTCTTCAAGTCCTGCCCGAGAGGCTGGCCAGAACACTTTCCTTGGCTTGGTGTTCTGCATTACTTGCTCCATTTGTGCGTCATCATCATCTGCCTAGAAAAGATACAGAGCCACCATGCTCGCCTACAATCTTTCGTGTCAAGACCGATCTTCATCGAGCTTGTTGGTGGATGACGTTTTGCTGTACCGCACTCTTCCCTCAGCTCTCACCACCCTGTTCATGTTCACTCGATTCCATGTGTCTCGTGCGGCGACCCAACTACGGCCCTAGCCCGTTCGCAACAGAAGCCTAGGGTGCACTGCTTACATGTCCTTTGAAGGTGAACCTCATCGTTTGGGAATGCACTCCAGACTATCGGGGTTCGTAATCTACGGGCTGCGGCACTGAAGCGCTTTGGACTAGCAACTGCATGGCTCACGTTAGCATGGAGTCGCGCTTTATAGCGAGAGGATTATATGTGCATGCATCGGGTCTTGAGTGAGTTTCCACTTCTCTTCGTCCTCCTCTTCGGCCCTCGATGCAAGGCTTGGTAGATTGCAGGGACTTGATGTCGGATTTGTCCATTTCTGGCAACGTCGAGCACGCTACGGCTAAACCTCCCGGATCATAACAACCAGGACGTGAAGTACTCGACATCATACTATACACGTCGAATCCACTGGTGGGCTTACCTACCTACCTGGCATGACCCCTGGTTCGCACACCGGCCTATTGAGACCGCGTGCCAGCAGCATGCCTAGCGAAACATGGAAAAATACTGTCCGTCCGCGACTGCTCTCATGTACGAAAAGGCGCACTTGTATCTCCCGACGAAATCTTCCGAAGGGCTCATACTGATTCGCGTCCTTCCTGTGACGCACGCACTTCGATCAACACCTAGTAATTATGCACTTCCACGGTCTCGACATTGCTCGCATCAAGTCCGCTCAATTGAAGCCCAGCTGCGATAGCATGGGACATCGAATACCTTTCCAATACCTTCTGCAGCGTCGGAAATCCGCGTGGTGGAGCACTCATCCAACCCCAACCGGTGCCTGGCACTTAATGAAATCGTTTTTCTTTCTGCCGATCGAAACACTCCGCGCTACGTCCACGACTACTCCTACACGTTCCGGCGCCGATGACCTGACGCTCTGACGCTCCGGACGACTTTTCGCGACCACGGAGATGCCGTTTTTTTCCAGCGGGTACAGGTTCCGAAGGATCTATAAGAGGCTAGCGTAACCACCCATCGCTCTCCAGTCTGTGGCAGCTACTCAGTCTTAGAATCGACGAGATAGCCAGTCATGTTGACCCGTTTCTCCGCTGTGATTCTTCTCATGCTTTTTTCTCTCTTCGCCCTTGCGGCCGCCACGCCGACACCAAACGACGTCACCACGACCGTCACCGTCACTGCAGTGAGTACATTCAGCAGGGTTACGAGGTTTCGACGTTCATCCTGCAGTTCGGTAGACCGCTCCTGCGACGACCGTCACATTGCCAGCGAGCGAGTGTAACACCGGTGATCTGCAGTGCTGTAACACCGTGACCACTGTAAGCCTCGTCTGTATGATCCGGAGTGGCGCAGCTGACCGCTTGCGGCGGTATACAGGAGAGCGACCCCGTTGTCGGCCTTCTGCTGGGCCTTCTGGGAATCGTACTGGATGCTGTGGACGTCCTAGTCGGTGAGTAGGTCCCAATCGGTCCCTCGTCCGGTTTCTGAACGCGGCTTGTAGGCATCACCTGCACGCCGATCAGCGTGATCGGGGTTGGTTCTGGCTCGGCGTGCAGTGCTCAGCCTGTCTGTTGCGAGAACAATACCTTCGTGAGTATAGCATCCCGCCTTCGTCCTTCCTGTGGATACTAAGACAGAACACGTGGTGTTGTGCAGAAGGGACTCATCTCCATCGGCTGCGTTCCGATCAACATCATTCTGTGAACACGCGCGCGGGAGGTTCGGCGCAAAGCATGGGATACGGTACCTCGATTCCGTGTTTTTTTTTTTCATTATTGAAAGGCAGCCGATCTTCTCTTTTGTCCTCGTGGATATTCGGCCAAGGCCAATTCCTGAATGGATGAGGTATATGAAGCCTGAAGATGTATTATGTTGGAATATAGAACTGCAACTGTCGGGCAAGCGATTTTCTCCGTCTTCCGGAGTATGCAGGCTTCTTCACCTTATTTCAGTGCTTGGCAGAGATCAGTTGGATTGTGAGTATGGCGATAGCGATCCTCATAGACGTGAGCCAGATAGTTCAAAGTGTGATGTCGGCTCACTTGCGTATGGGGCACGGTAGTTGATGGTGAGTCGGTGAGGTGCTTCGGAAATAGCGTATCAAGGAGGATTTCAGGGTCAAGAAGCGACTCGTAGATTCTGATGAACGTCAGCGCTGCGTTCTGCTGACGAAATTGTTCATGAAGTTGTCGAGCTTTTGCAAGACGGTATGTAGGCTCCGGCGGAGGCACTGTTCAATTTCAGGAAAGCGATGTTGCAATGTTCAGCAACGTATCTTGGGGAAATGTCACTGAGAGTCATACCTGCAGCACATTCGCAGATGCGTATGGCACTATCAGTCAATGAGAGCATTTACTCTTGTATGCGGAGCAGCTCTTGGAGATGTGGCACCAATATTGCTATCGCTGCGTCGGCAGTGTTCAGATGGCGATATGAGGTTTGGCAACAATATCGAGGACATACGGTCTGAGGCAGCGATGTTAACAGACTTGCCATTGATGTCAGACATTGCTACGGAAAAGAGGGCAGGAGCTTACATTTCATTTTAGCGATATCTCGAGATGTATATCTCTCCAACGGGATGGGAGCATCGTTGAGGAAGTTCTCATGTCTGACATTGGGCGCGAGTTCGTTCGTACGACGACCATATAATTCAAAGCCGATAGAAGCCGCCGGACCACTTCCATCGTGTCTCATTCTACAAGGAATTGACGACTATCATTGTATTGTCATTCAGGGTGCCGCGTCGAACTCACGGACATGCTACGTATAGGGTATTCCGGGAATGGTCCGATCATCCTCCGAGCGGTGCCGAGATGGAAGGGGCGCGGTTCACCATCATGCCTATCGAATGTCTATGAATGCCGTGGGATCGTGGGTTTCGTCCAATCAACGTACTTGGAACAGAGCCAAGAGGGTAGCCGGTAGTTCGATATCTTTCAATGTCACGAGCCCTTGCTTCACGCAAGCTGCTCTTGCACCACCGCGAAGCTCGTGCGTGCGAGGAGCCTCACAGAGCAGCTCAATTCGTTGCAAGAACCGGAGGTACGGGCGCAATCCCAGCATGGAGCGTTTCGATTCCAGATTGGTGAGACTTAAGGCCGAAACTGGACCTTGAAGGGGCCGGGCACGATCTCCGGGCGTTTGAAGCGGACGCGATCGCTCGATAGTCCGATCGGCCTCTGAAGGTACTGCTCCTTTTCCCGTAGTGTCTTCGATGCCATCCAGATTGCTCGCACGACGGAGCATCAGGCCAAGACGCGAGTGTGAGGGTGCCACCGTGTGAACATCTACCGGACGGTGAGGGGGCGCAGACGACGAGTCATCAGGAAAAACCGGATTTGCTAAAAACCTCCTAAAACGTACTAAAACGTGCTCATTTAGTAGCTTTAGAGGGTTTCGGTACCCAATAAGCGACTCTTTCGATAGTCCGATTTTTCCTGATGCGAGTGTCGTGTAGGCAAAGGCGAGCTACAAACGAAGCACGGACCGCGTCGCTCATCATGACGTCGTAGCCACGCAGAACCTGGCAAGGGTCATTCGGGCACGTGAATTATGGGTATGCTCGGCTCGTGCCTGGCGCAGACGAGCTCCTATGAAGGTTGTCATTCATCATGAGGGCAGAGCGAAGTGATTATACCAACCGGTTGTTCCGCTATTGGGACCGCGCCGGAAATATACCTACCTACCTACCTACCTACCAGCGAGTGCAGATATGTTCTCGGCCGTTTGTCTGTCCTCGACTGTTTGCCTGTCGATCGTTTGTCCTCACCGTCGCCGTCAATCACCAAAACGCGCAGCAGCTGTACACCGCGTCATCAGGATGACAGTACGGCGGGATCGGTGGTCCGTTGAAAGGATTAAGTAAGGAGAGCACTTGTTGCGAACTTGCTACGATCGTAATTGCTTGTTGAAATCTTGCAGCATCCTTTTCACTTACGTTTGGCTCATGCCGCTGACTACAATCCATGCCTCTCGGCCCATCACGGGAAGCGCGGGGCTGTCCTCGGCTTTCCGAGATCCCAGCGCACAGTCCGGATCTACGTTTGACGGCGAGCTGCGCGTCGCTGGTTATAGCATTGCCGATGACGATGACGGCTTGCTTACCGATCGCATTTTGCTTCAGTCCATCTGTGCTTCAACCACAGGCTCACAAACACGCAATCCGAATCGTAGCTTGTTGTTCTTCAGGGCGCGACGTGGTTAAGACGCTGTCGATGGTCGTGAGGCGCGATAAATTTGGGTTTCCTGATCGAGTGGCTTTAGTCGGACATACCGACTCTTTCCCACATCTACTCTGCGTCCGTTCTCCTCCCACCGACGGAGTCGGCTGAAATTATAAAGCTCATTTAGACAGCGGCGCTTCTTTCACCGACTTTCAGCCGCCCTGTGAGTCGCCTGGTCATGAACGTAAGGACAACGCAGATGTTACGCATAAAATGAGGCTTTCCTGGCCTTGCAGGTCCACACCTTACGCAAATTACGCACCTCTCAAGAGTGTACGCTGGACGTGCTGCACCAACAACACGCATAGGGCTGTGGTTCGAGCGCTGCGCGTTCTCCATGAAATGCGTCCCAAGAACGCTATGAGATGGCAGAAGCTCAGAACCCGGACAACCACTTTCAAGGATATATTCTTTGGACCCACCCGACCTCGAAGCCGCCTCAATGCCTATGCAAGCTGCAAAATACATTGGCCCAGCCAATTGACGTCGCTTCTCCCTCTTCGCGATCGTCCAGACTCCGCGCCCATCAACGCGCGCCATGGAGCGGCCGTCCATTTCCGCTCCTTCGACGTCGCTTCGAAGTTGTCAGAGCTCTGCTAGGAAGCGTCCGAGCGCTGTTAACGCGCCCATGGAGGTGACCAGACACACCGGCTTGAAATCGATCGAGCCCCATCGTACGTCGTCGGCAGACGAGGAAACGGCATAAAAAGACGAGGGTAACCGGTGAGTTTTCTTCAGTGGAACACCCGAGTTCACTTTCTCTTCGAGCCTCTCTCTCTCAGACCAGCCCAATCCCAGCCCACCCAACCAATCACCGTCTTTTCGAGATGTTCGCTCGCTCCACCCTCGCTGTTGCGTTCGCCGCCCTCCTTGCTGTCGCCACTGCGGCTCCCCAGGGCACTGCTCCTAGCCAGTGCAACACCGGCTCCATCCAGTGCTGCCAGTCCACGAAGAAGGTACGAAGTCTTCCAATTGCAGGTAAAGACGCATACTGATGATCACCGAACTCGAAGGTTTCCTCTTCCAGCGTCAACGCCCTGGGAGGCCTCCTCGGCGTCGTTGTCGACGCGGTTGATGCCCTCGTCGGCGTTGACTGCAGTCCCATCTCGGTCGTCGGACTCGGCGGCAACAGCTGCAGCGCTACGCCCGTGTGCTGCGAGAACAACAGCTTCGTAAGTCCGGTTTCCCTTCCACGGAAAGTCATTGAATACTGACTTTGTTCTCTTGCAGAAGGGCCTGATTGCTCTCGGCTGCGTCCCCGTCAACCTGTCGCTCTAAGAAATGAGCTTTCGGGACTATACCACATCCATATCGCGCGTATAGCTTAATCGTAGTCAGCGTACTTAATCCTGCGGCCGTTGTGGCAGCAATCCATTCATTTGGCTATCCCACTCAGTTGCCGCTTGGGACTTTTTGGGGGATTTCCCAAAAAGCCTTCTTCTCGATAAGGATGCTGCTTTGACACACCAATTATTTGGGCATATTCCGAGGCGCTGTCAGTCCTTCTTGAAGTGCAGTGGGCTGGTGTCTGATATTGACGAGGATCGAGATGTCCAGAATTCCTTCATAGCCACCCGTGTTCGAGCCCGTTGCGCCAGGGTCAGTGGAAAAATTCCCGATTTTCATACGCTCGTACACAGTTTCTGTTTGATATTCAGGTAGGCAGGTAGGCAGGTAGTTTCAGAGCCTGAGTATTTCAGTCTAGTGAACGTGGTGCAAAGTAAAAGAGTCGCCGCCGGCTCCAACACCACGCCTTTGCCCTCTACTACGGTGGCCACGACCACGATACACTCCACGGTCTTCTTCGTACCTCGCCGGCATCATGTCTGACGAAGAAGTCGATCCCTATGTTCTCCTTGGACTGCAATTAGAGGCGACGGATCCCGAGATTCGCAAAGCCTACCGCCAACGCTCGCTCAAGGTCCATCCTGACAGGGTATGCACCTCACTCTATCATACACAGGACGAAGCCTGATGCTAATCTCACAAGAATCCAGACAATCCCGATGCACGTACGCCGCCGAAATCTCCCTTTTCGTTTCTACGACGGAACTGACTGACGAACTCACAGCCCGTCTCTTCCACGAGCTGACGCAGGCATATGAGCTGCTCCTCGACCCACTGCGGCGGATGGCGCTCGATGCGAAGCAGCGACTTGCACGTGCGCGGAAGGAGCGCTTTGCGGCGTATGACACCAAGCGGAAGGCGATGGTCGAGGAGCTCGAGGAGCGCGAGCGCGCGTTCAAGAAGGCGCGGGTGGAGAAGGTGCAACAGGAACGCCGCCGCGCGGCCGAGACTGAGAAGATCAAGGAGGAGGGGCGTCGGATGCGCGAGGAACGTGAGAGGAGACGGGAGGAGGAAGAGGCAGGGGCGAGACGGGCAGCGGAGGCTGAGGCAGCGGCTGGGGAGGACGATCCGCCAGTGCTTGGTACGTGCGATTGTGGGATGATCCATGTTGTCTTTCTGACCCTCGTGTACAGGGTCCTACGATACGACCGTTCGCCTCAAATATCAAATCTCTGCACGCCCAACGCTGGTCACTGCCGAATCGCTTGTCACCCTCCTTGCGCCTTTCGGTATCGCGGACGCATCATCGGTCGTACTATCCATGAAGCCTCCCAAAAAAGCGCCCCACAAGGTGCGTACTCTTCTACTCCATTGCATTTGCGCCAGCTCACGTTCGGACGCTCTAGCCTCCTAAATTTGCCACCGCCCTTGTACCCTTCACGCAGATTGGCGCGGCGTTCGCGGCCGTCTGCGCGTCCGGAAGGACCGAACGCGGGTTAGAGGGCATCGAGATCTCGTGGGCTGAAGGGAAAGAGCCGGAGCTGATAGGATGGCTGAAGCGCCATGGTCAGCTTGGGTCAACCACCCGGGCAAAGTCGAAGACCCCGGAAGTTCGCGTTACGAGCTCACCATCGACGGTGCCGCCCCCAAGACCCGAATCGTCATCCGAGCCAGCCTCTACGGCTCCTTTCTCGTCTTTCCCTTCGACATTCGTAAGTCTCCGTCGACCACGTCAGTACGTCGTCTGACCTTGGCAATAGCCGGATTTTGCGGCCCCTCCGTCCGCGCCAACACCTGCCCCTGCTTCGGTCGCTGGCCTCGACTTTGAGAGCCTCGTGCTTATGCGTATGCGGCAAGCAGAGCGCGAGCGCCTGGAGCGGGAGATCCTGGAGAACGAGGCGAAGGAAGGTTGACGTCGACCAACACCTTCGGCCGATCCTGCTGAAACTCTGGTATGAGCCTCGCACTTGCGGGTGTCACTTGACGAGTATAAAATCGTCCCTGATGTACGTTGAATGTATACAGTCCTTTCCTTGTTATGCACCCTTGACCTCGGATGATACGTGAAAGAAGATCGACCTGATTTCGCTCGTCGTTCGCTGCTGCAGGGGAACTACACAAGTTCTAGATCTGTACCCTAAAACCAGAAGCAGACTATCCACCCCAAGGCACCAAATACGCGCCACCCGCCCATCGCCCACACTAACCGTAGCGTGGCTACATCCTTCGCCCTTTGTCCGGTGGGGATGGCGACAATAATCATCCTCTATGTGGCCTCCCTGCCCCTACCCTCCTTATCGCTCCCTGATCCCCTCGAAGCGCTACTCTTAAAGGTCTTACGGACCAGATGAGGAGGCATCCAACAGAACTTCCAACGCCTGTGGTCCCGCAACAACTCGCAGAAACAGAAAGGAAGACGATACGGTTACCTGTCCGCAACCCGTGGGGCTTCACCAACACGAGGCCGCTCGACTATCACGTCGTCTTCGTCCCGGACGCGCGCTGGAGGCTGATCTCCATCCGCGCGGTGCCGCGATACCTTCTCGGGGAGCGCTACGAGCTTTCCCGGGACGAGGTGGAGGAGCGGATGTTCGCCAAGAACGAGATGGCAAGAACGATGCGCGAGAAGGCAACCACGGTGACCAGCGAGGGCCCCGGACCAGAACGAGAACAGAAGGGGAAGAAGACGACCACGCTGTACGTCCGCCCGTCCCCGCTGGGGAGCGACCATCCGCTGTACCGCGGTAAGCCCCACCCTTCGCAATCTCTGCCCTCTCGCCGCGCGCACTTGCACGCACTGAAGGAGAACATCCCCGCTGACGCGCGCCGTCTGCCCCGCAGCCCGAAACGACCTGCTCGACGCGCGCGAAGAGCTCGCGACGGCCGAGCACGCGCGCCCTCAAGCCGACTTCGGCCCGCTGCACGACCGGCTCGCCGCGCTCGAGGACGAGCTGGACGACGCGCTCGGCCCGCTCGTCCGCGCGCTCGAGCGTGCCGCGCGCGGGCAGCGCGACCCGGCGCGTTTCCGCGCGGAGCTGGGGTCCGTCGTGCGCCGGTTCCGTCTGCGACCGGGCGAGATGGCGGAGGACGAGGCGAGGCGGCTGGCGTGGCTGTGGTCAGATGGCATGGCGAGGCGCAGGCGGGACGGCGGCGAGGACGTACAGATGGAGCCGGCGGGCGCTGGGCGGGCGGAAACGGACCGGGAGGCCGTTCAGGCGTACAGAAGCATCTGGCGGTGCGTCGTGCGGAGTCCCTGAAGGGCGCGAGTGACTGGTTTCCTGACGTGTGTTGGTCTCTCTCTGCCAGGTGCGCGGGCAAGAGGATTATGAGACTGCGGATCGGAGTCGCGAGGGCGAGAAAGGCGATCACGATCCACGAAATATCCAAAGACGACGTCGCAAAGGTCGGAAAACCTGTCGCCGACGAGTGGGAGGAGGAGGAAGCAGAAGAAGCCGACATCGACAACCCTGACGAGGAGATCTGAGCAGCTTCGATTTCATGGTGGATGCCGGGACGGCCGTTACTGTACATTGCCGTGCAACCGAACTGATATTTAGCCTACACGCAACCCTTCTACAGAGGAAAACATTACAATAGAGCCATAATATACTTTTATGCGGAAACGATGGATATGGACGGGAGCAATAGAGACGGAGAGAAACCCGGCGACGGGCCCTCAGCTCTTCTCGTCCCAGCGCTCGTACTTGTCCTTCGCGAGGCTCTTCGCGTACTGCTCGTCGACTGCGGCAAAGAGGTCGTCGAGGCGGTTAAGCGCGTCGATGAGCGCGTCGAGGGCGGAAAGGTTGTCTGTATCAACAGTCGGTCAGATCAACGACGACGCAGGCGAGGAAAAAGAACTTGAAGGCGGGGAATTGGGGGACGAAGCATAGGGGGTGGTGCTAACTTACCGTACATCTGGATGCGGACGTTGATGTTGGGTTCGGAGGGGTGGGGGACGCTGTGGGGTGGGCTGTGGTCAGTGATGGGAAGTTCGTGGCTGGGAAGAGGGACGTGGCGGGGAATAGCACTGAAAGGCGAGGATGGTGGCCCATCGCCCACGAAAGGATATGAGAATACAATGGCGTGGTATGTAAGAGCTTGTCGTGACGTGGTGGTGCCAAGCGTGAAAGGTGGTCATATTTCCAAGGCGGGACGTTGAAGAGAAAGGATGAAAGAACATTAGGATAACGGTTGAAAGGCGGCCGTGCAGGAAACGGGAAAGGTGGTCACATCTCCAAAACGAGTCGTTCCAGGAAGAGAAAAGGGAAGAAGAATAGAACGCGAAAGACAAAGAGTACGAAGACGGTAGCGGGCTCACCTGTATCCGCAGAATTCCACCTTCGGGCTAGGATAAGGGTAGCCCGTCAGCGTAACGACATAAACAAGGCATGGGGATGTGGGCAGGAAGAAAAAGAGAGTAGAAACGCACTTCTTCATGATCATCCACCGCAGCGCGTTGCCGATCGTATGCGTCTCGTCCGCGATCTGGAACGTCGCTGCCGAAAGGTCGGGTTCCGCGCCCTTAAGCTGCAGGGAGGCATGGTGACGATGAGAGGACACGCATGCGCGTATTCAGTGTCCGACAGGGGAAAAGACAAGAGAAAAAAAGAGCGGGGTTGGTCGTCAGCGCACGATCATGTTGTACCGTAGGGAACGAGACGATGGGCTTATGTTGAGAATGACGAGGAAGGCGGGATAGACACCGGGCATGGATCGATGCAAGACATTAGACGAGTAAGGTGAATGGAGTACAATGAAGCAAGGTCGGGCTTGGCGACGAAACGGACAGAAGGCCGACGCGACATTGCACGCCCGACGCACGAAGAACAAAGGAGAGAAGCAAGGGTATGGTAGTAACAAAAGCAGTGCTCACGATGCGGATTTTCGGTACGTTCTGTGCCATGGATCTGTGTTCCTAAGTCCGAATGTCGAGACAGAGATTCCCTCTTCCTTGCGCTTTTGTTTCCGGACGCTCGTCGGTCTTATGAGCGGCGGTAAGGGGGATAAGAAAGCGTCACCGGGTCACGTGTGGCGGTAGACTAGATAGCGAGCGTACACCTAAGCAGGTTGCGCGGCCCACGGTGAGCAAAGCGGAAATAATAGGTACGCTCTGCAAGAGTCACGAAGGCTAGAGGAGCACCAAGCAGATGAGACGCAGAGCAGCGTGCAGAGAGGCGCCGGCCACATAAGCTTAAGCGCCCGGATCTCACGTGGAAAGGTTAGGTTTGAGCTCCGACACAATTTCCCACCGTGCGTCTAAAAACTCCGATCCATTCTTCTTGCCGAGTCTTTTGTCCCCGCTCGATACAATGCGACCCCGCGTTCATCCCCTCAATGCGAAACTTCGAAGGATTCTCACAAAACAAACAAAGAGACGCTCACTGTACTTTGACCACTTACGTCCACGAACGAAAGGACAATGTAGCGACTTACGACGGGCGGGTCGTCCACGACAATAACACTGAGGATAGTCGAATGGCTCTATTAAAGTACTGTTGGCCGCCGACATTCAAGGCCCATCCCGCTGTCCCTCTCCACTCCTATTCTCGGTTCCGCTCTTGTCTTGTCTCAGTTCTACTCCACCGTACATCACCAATCTCCTATAATAACATCCAAAAGGCAGCGCCTTTCTTCCTCGGTACCCCGGCGGACCATTTACTCAAACTCGACGCGGATCCTCTCTTCCTCAACTCAAAACACTAGCGCTCGCAGCATCGCTACCTTGACGCACTCACACCTGACGGCAATAGCCTCTAATTACGCCGCTTTACCTCAACACTTCAATTGACACGTCGTTGTATCCATGGCCCTCTTCACGTCTAACGCCAACGTCGCCGCTACGACCTCGACTTCCCCGTCTACACGGCCCTCGCTCCCTCCTCTCCATACGCTTAACCTCCCGCGTCCGGACGCATCGCGCCGCGCCGCTTCGCCCGCCTCGAGCGCGAGCTCTCACGAATCCTACGACTCTCCGGTACGTTCGCAGCCTTCTCTTCAATGACCGATACTCACTAACATCATCATCATCAACTTCAGATGACCCCTTTTAACCCGTACCACCCTCGCCACCGGCACCGGATGCCCTCGACTTCCTCGACCTCCTCCACACCCTCGCGCCTCGCCTCGCTCTCCCCGCCGCCCTACATCTCGCACGCGCCCTCCACGACACGCGCCTCCTCAAAATTGTCCTCTCCCTCTCCCTCAAGCATCACCGGACCAGAAGCCCCCGAACGCATCCTCCGCCTGCGCCCCGTCCGCACCCTCGCCGAAGCCGACGCCGCCATCGTCATCCCCGCGCCCGACACGCCCTTCATCCCCTCCCTGCCTCCCGTCGACGTCCTCTCCTCCCCCTCAACCTCCCCTTCCTCCGCCTCTCCCACCTCCCTCAAGTCCGGCCCGACGCTCACCGCGCCCTCGTCCTCCATCACCTCCATCGCCCGCCGCACCTCCGTCTCCTCCTCCCCCACCAAACCGGGTGTTAGGAGCGGGACCGGGAATGGGACCGGGAACGGTCAGGTCCTCCTCCTCGTGCGCGAAGGCATGCGCCACCTCAAAGGCCCCGACCGGCGCCTCACCCACGGCGCGCGCGTGCACCCGTACCGGATCGAGTGGGTCTCGCCCGACGCCTCTCCGGCGTCCAGGCGAGGATCGATGGCGTCGTAATGCGTCACTCTGCTCCAAATCTTCAACACGCCTCTTTCCCTCTCTCTCTCTCTCGCAGCATCACCACGATCACCGCGGTTTGTCAATACCCGTCATACTTCTGCATTGTATAATCCTTTGTTGGCATCCATCAAGTTTCCATTGCTTACTGTACGCAACCGTTGTATTGTCACAATGTCCAATTCTGTCCTTGTCTCGATCCTGTATTACATGTATACAACGCCGCGCTGAAACACTTGTATCGTTACCTCTGTTCCAATACAGAAGACGACAACTATAGCCAAAAAATCAAAATAGCATCTCAATCGAAGCTTCACCATCCATGAACATGTAACCGACGAGTCCAAAGGGCCGTTCCAATCACCCGAGCAAAACGCGAACGAACATGGCGAAGATTGCGACCATACACACCAGGAAGCTGTACCGGACTATGGCGGGAGAAGTCGATAGCCAGGCTTGACGGGACGATGAGGTGTCGGTGGTGCTCTTGCGTGTTGGTTCGACCGCCGTAGGGTCGTAACATTCCGTCCAACGGGTCCCGTGAGAAAAGTCGCTCAAATCCAGCGTAGTGCACGGCCAGGATGCTGGTATCAGAAGCCGTTGAGGTGGTAGCCACAGCTTCTGACGATGCTCCGGAGGAACCCATAGCAGCAATCTGTCTTTCGGACCGACGACCCAACCGTCGTCCCTCATTTCCACGCTCACATCCGCCTCAAACTGAGAGAGATTTGCAATGCCCGGGATGAGCAAATGAGCGTCCCGCAGCGCATGTGCCGGGTCATGGGAGAAGACAACTTTCGGGGTTTCGCTGGTGGACATAGAATCTACGAACCGCGTCAGCTTTACGGCTGACACGACATGAGATGCCAACACTTACCGAACTCCGAGTAATCAAGCGACGGATACGAAAGCTCGGGAGATAGCTCCATCGCAGCGTTACCTGAACGAGAAACGGGCTCTATTGGTGATGGAAGCACTTCGACATCGGGCGTCACGTTGCCCGGTATTGAGGTACGCGGTGACGATTCCAGTGATAGTCTGCTATTGCCAGCAGCGAATACATTCGATATGTGCTGGGCCATGGAGATCTCGAGGCATTTTCCGGTCTTGCTACCCCAGAGGCGCACTGTCTTGTCGTATGAGCCCGACGCAATGACCCGTCCATCGGGTGAGAATGCGACGGATGTGACCGAACGACCGTGACCTTCCAAAGGGGCACCGACGGCCGTCCCAGTCTTTGCATCCCAGACGCGCACCGTGTTGTCATGTGAGCCCGACGCGATGAACCGTCCATCGGGTGAGACTGCGACGGATGTGACAAAATGACTGTGACCTTCCAAAGGGACACCGACGGCCGTCCCAGTCTTTGCATCCCAGACGCGCACCGTCTTGTCACACGAGCCCGACGCGATGAACCGTCCATCGGGAGAGAATGCGACGGATGTGACAAAATAACTGTGACCTTCCAAAGGGACACCGACGGCCGTCCCTGTCTTTGCATCCCAGAGGCGCACCGTCTCGTCATGTGAGCCCGACGCGATGAACCGTCCATCTGGAGAGAATGCGACGGATGTGACCGAACGACCGTGACCTTCCAAAGGGGCACCGACGGCCGTCCCTGTCTTTGCATCCCAGAGGCGCACCGTCTTGTCATCTGAGCCCGACGCGATGTACCGTCCATCGGGAGAGAATGCGACGGATGCGACATAATGACTGTGACCTTCCAAAGGGGCGCCGACGGCCATCCCGGTCTTTGCATCCCAGAGGCGCACCGTCCTGTCATGTGAGCCCGACGCGATGAACCGTCCATCGGGAGAGAATGCGACGGATGTGACCCAATCATTGTGACCTTGCAAAGGGGCACCGACGGCCGTCCCTGTCTTTGCATCCCAGACGCGCACCGTGTAGTCATATGAGCCCGACGCGATGAACCGTCCATCGGGAGAGAATGCGACGGATGTGACCCAACGACAGTGACCTTCCAAAGAGACACCGACGGCCGTCCCTGTCTCTGCATCCCAGACGCGCACCGTGTTGTCATGTGAGCCCGACGCGATGAACCGTCCATCGGGTGAGAATGCGACGGATGTGACCGAACGACCGTGACCTTCCAAAGGGGCACCGACGGCCGTCCCTGTCTTTGCATCCCAGACGCGCACCGTGTAGTCATATGAGCCCGACGCGATGAACCGTCCATCTGGAGAGAATGCGACGGATGTGACAAAATGACTGTGACCTTTCAGTTCCAGCATGGAGTGAAGGTTGCAAAAGGAAGAACCAGCTTGTGGCCATCAATTCAGGGTATCATGACCGAGCACGAAGGCAACGTGAACTCTGTTGCATTCTCTCCCAATGGCCAGTTCATTGTGTCGGGCTCATCTGACAAGACGGTGCGCCTCTGGGATGCAAAGACAGGAATGGCCGTCGGTGTCCCTTTGGAAGGTCATAGTGATGATGTCAGATCCGTCGCATTCTCTCCCGATGGCCAGTTCATTGTGTCGGGCTCAGATGACCACACGGTGCGGATCTGGGATGCAAAGACAGGAATGGCCGTCGGTGTCCCTTTGGAAGGTCATAGTGATGATGTCAGATCCGTCGCATTCTCTCCCGATGGCCAGTTCATTGTGTCGGGCTCAGATGACCACACGGTGCGGATCTGGGATGCAAAGACAGGGATGGCCGTCGGTGTCTCTTTGGAAGGTCACAGTCATTGGGTCACATCCGTCGCATTCTCTCCCGATGGACGGTACATCGCGTCGGGCTCACATGACAGGACGGTGCGCCTCTGGGATGCAAAGACAGGGACGGCCGTCGGTGCCCCTTTGGAAGGTCACGGTCGTTCGGTCACATCCGTCGCATTCTCTCCAGATGGACGGTTCATCGCGTCGGGCTCACATGACGACACGGTGCGCGTCTGGGATGCAAAGACAGGGACGGCCGTCGGTGTCCCTTTGGCGTCGGTAATATGAGTGGATCGTCGTGAGCTCAGGTAGGAAGTCAGATGTGGAAAGGTATAGATGTGGAGCAGCCACTGCAATTGGCATTCCAAATATCTGTATCAACCGCTTGAGGTCGGTTAAGAGCTTTATCCGGTCCCTATTGGACTCGGAGTTGTCCTGTTGAATCTCAGGGGTTAGGTTTATCAATCGCGCAGGGTATTTTCACTAACCGTTGGCAACCGGCACAGGAGTACATCCAGCGATGGCGTAGCCAGTACCATTTTCCCTAATAAACTCAGGCATTCAATCCAGAAGAAAGCCTTCCTTTGCAGCAACTCGTCAATCATCCCCAGGAGCGGATAGACATTGGTGTTTTGAAGATGGGATGGCCAGTGACATGCAGAGTAGGCGAGTTCTGGAGATATGGTGTTGCATGTTTTTTCTGTCTGGTGTGGTTCGTGTGAGGTCCTAAGACCGCACAAATTGAACTTGAGCTGTGTTGTCATGACAGATAGAGTTGAGAAGGCGAGTTGACTATGTGCAGTTTCCAGGTTGATATAGTATAAACCACTTCTCTCAGGATCCAATAGAAATTCCCTGATCGAGCTGTGGATGGGACGTATAGGGACATCCATATGTAACACCCCGTGAAACAGGGATCCCAGGGGACTTAAGATCTTTAAGGCTGTACCGGGAGATTCGTCCTTGCCATGTAGCTTGTCCAGTGCAGTCAGGGTCACGGGCTGTTGCAGTGCAAGTACACGCCCCAGTATACGCGTCACCCGAGAAGGGCGTGATAACCATGACTGAGGTGGAAAGACGCGCTCAAGGACGGCAAAGTACAGTGAATCCAGGTGTTTGTACTTTGGACCGGTCTCTTTCCCCCCAAAAGCGGTAGATGCGAGGGCTTGAAAAAATCTGTACCACTGACTTTGATTCAGGAATGGAGCGTAGGTGCCGAGATCCACCCCTAGAGCCGTGTAAAACCAATGGAGATTGTCAGAGAGAGCGCGGGTATCCTGTTTTGTTGCAGCTGTAGAGACAAGGACCTCCAAACGGTCCCTCCAATCATATTCATGTGTTTGGCCCACGCCGCGAATGAACTTGCACGCGGTAGACGCCCACTGAAACGACTGATCGGAACAGCTAACGAGTTTCTTGACCGATTCCTGTCTGTACCTATTTTGATGCGACGAAAACAACTCGCGTAATTCGTGTTCAATGTAACAGGTGATATCGACATCGGTCTCGCCTTCATCAAGTTGCGACATATCCTCGTGTTGGATGTAACGGGTGATATCGACATCGGTCTCGCCATCATCAAGTTGCGACATATCCTTGTGTTGGATTGCATCTCTACGGAGGAGGGCGTTATGAACATCAGGTTCAGAACGAGAGGTAACGAGGAAGCGGAAGTTGGAGGGCATCTCGTGTAGTCGGCCGAGGAATCTGAGCAGCTCTGAGCGGTTGGCCGCATCGCCGCTCTCGTCCAAGGCATCTATAACAATGAGAATGGGGCCAACGATTTGGCCTTGGATGCGACGGGCAGGGCCAAGAAGGAAGGTCTCGAACTGGAGGCTCAAAGAGGTCGACGTCAGCAAACTAGGAATGTTACGGCGCCCGGCAAGCTCGGTGAGCAGAGCCTTCTCCCATTCGGCGTTGAACGCGGCGAGATCGCGAGCTATGTTCGGAAACAGTGTGTCCGGCGTACGTCTCTGATCCGAGGAACTGAACCCGAAGAAGGATCCCAGACACGCCCGATCGTCGAACATTGCTGCAAGGGCATGCGCCACAGCCGACTTACCCGCCCCTGCAACACCAGAAAGTAAAAGGACGGGCTTGGAGTCCCTATCCCCGTGGGTACATGCCCAGTCGTGGATCCTGGATATGAGCTTTCGACGCGTCCCCGGTAGACATCCCTTCCCAGGATCGTATCCAGCCCCCTCCGCGTAACGTATGCTGTTCAGTGTGATCTTCCCGTCTAATTCCGTATCAGATTCTTTATATTCATAGCACGGGAAAGCGACAGTCACTTACCGAGCTCAACCACACTCGTATACATTCTATGGGCGATTATCCTGGTAGCTATGATTTGCCCTGTTTGAAACTGATCCATAAGTTCACCGAGTCTCTCCTTGTAGGCAGCTACAACAGCGCCCGTGTTGACCGCGAGGTTCTTGACCAAACGCCTGGCTAATTACGACTTCAGCACCCAGCGAATGACGAGGTATCAAGAAGACGTACCGAATCCTTCCGTCTTGAAATACTTGTTGACGAAGTCGCCGCAATTTACAATCTGTGCCGCGATAAGTATCGCAACCCTCAGACGATGGCCATCCTCGGAGAGATCCTTCGTGGTCTGCATCAGGTCCAATGCTTCGCCTATGCACTGAACGAGAGAAACAACACTCTTGTCCTTCTCTGACTGCGTGACGATTACCTGCGTTAAAGGAAATGAGTATGCTCGCTCAAGAAAGGCATGGACCAACCTTCGGAATAGCGCCAATGACGGTCATGGCAATCTTCGCGTACGGATGAATCTTGAGAAGCGTGATGAGCTATTGTTGCATGTCGTTGCCTAAGGCAATGACACACCGAGGAAATGGAATCGGTGACAGTCACGAAGAGCCTAAGCTTTTTAAGGATAGGGGTCAAAAGCTTGATCGTGTCGGAGACGTGGCCTGCCGCGCCTCCTAAGTCCTCAGCGATACCGGCTTCTTCGATGACCACCCTGGGTGATGAGGCTTGACGATCTGCGGCCACGCGCCCTGCAGCGTGAACTGCCTGCGCAGCCACCCTTGACACCAACTTGAGAGCCGGGATCGGATAGTGTGAACGAGGGACTTACCCAGTGTCGTCGAACAAACCTAACAGAGTGTCAGGAATGCGTGGAGGACGGTTTCGCAGTATACTACTCACCGTTGGATTGGCCTCTTTCAACTGAAGGTTCATGATCAGCGGGCTGCACACCGTCTTGAGCATCAACCACCGGTGTCACTGGACCACCGGCGACGACGGTGACGGAGGCGCTAATGGATGCGTCTTTCTTCTTCGTATCGTCGACATAGACAAGTAGCTGCTCCCAATGGTTCAAAACTACATGGAAACGTTGTGATTGGCGATCCCACGCTCTGACATGAGCATAGTATACCCACCACCGGTCCCAAGCGCCGTGA
Source organism: Punctularia strigosozonata HHB-11173 SS5 (assembly GCF_000264995.1). NCBI lineage: Eukaryota > Fungi > Basidiomycota > Agaricomycetes > Corticiales > Punctulariaceae > Punctularia > Punctularia strigosozonata. The sequence goes on along the minus strand of NW_006767439.1, from coordinate 1,528,777 downwards.
GGTCGATGTTCCCTTCCGCAAGGGGCTCGTCTGACTTGATCGTATGCTTGATCCATACTTGGAAAGACAGTACGCTGGCTTCAGTGCCATTGCTAGCAGGTCATGAAATTGGCCCATCAGAAGATAGGTCAACGAGATGTGATAGCTAAACGTACATCGAAAACGGTCCTTCCCATTCAGGTTCCTTCGTCCGCCGTGCGACGGGCGTAACCACGGGCTCAGGTCTGTTGCTGGCCCGAATCTTCACAAAATAACGATGCTCCTCCAGGCCGGTGCATTTCAGCTCTGCAGAAAATGTTCAAGAGTACGGTATGGTTAAGAACCAGCGAAGACACGTACGGGTAACAAAGACCGTTCGTGGAGCGGACTGCCTGCCAGTACTGAGCATGTTCTGCGGGGTATCGTTTTCAGACTTCGGTTCGTTCGCCGGATCCATGGTACGTTTGGGCGAGGTGAGAGGAGAGAAGATGAGGAAGTGCCGTCTCGAGCGAGACCCCTGCAGCAACGAGGCACACATGTTGCGCCGCTGCCCGCGGAAAGGCTGCAAGGCGGCGATGGCATAAGCTGGCTTGATTAAACCTTCTCCGCTTCGAGACGCCGGTCAGAGGCCAATCGACGCAGTCCTGGCTATCGTCCTTCACAGCCTTGCCTGTGAACGTCGAGGACAGACACCGCCATAATGGATAAGATGGAGGACGCGTGAGTGTTCAGAGAGACATCGGTCCGCTTCATCCCCCGATGCTCAGGTTCTATGGCCGTCTCGAAGGCCGAAAATGTCGCGTTTTGCAAGATGCGTGGAGCTTGGCGGGGAAACACTCGCACAGACTCGCACTCAGCGCTCAGTAGCGAAGTTGGCAATGGGAACATCGAGTTCACGATCTCTGAGAGTCAGGAACGGGTCATGCGCTGTGCGATCCAGGGTTTACTGAAGGCGGACGCGCGACTGCATGCCACTAGTACGATCGCCGGAGATGAGGAGTGCGGATGGGCGTGGGACAAATGGGTGACAGAGGCAGCAGCAGGCTCGCGAGGTTCATCGCTTCGTTCGGAAGTCATGGCGCGTCAACTCGCTAACGAGTCGTTCTTCGAGGCGCAGCGACACGCGTGCACGTCTGAGCTAGCAAATAATCCAAAGAAACCGAGACAGTCACGCCAGATAGAGCCGCAAAGTATAATAGGGATGCCTATGTCGGACAGGAACAACAAAACAGCGGCACGATACAACCGAAGACCCCTCGATAATGTGAACAGCGAAGAAAAGGATTAGTGGGAATAACCTACGTCCATCAGCAACAGGACGCAGAGGATTCCATATAATACTGAGGCATTAAGCGGACTTCGAGGGGGTGCAGAGGGATTGGGAGCGGTTATACGTTGACGCTGACGGACATTTCGCTGAGGAAGGACTCCATGATCTGGGAGACGACCTCAACCTCGCTGACGGAGACCATGTGCTCCTCGATGATGCTCACGACTTGCTGCTCGGAGCTGGACAAAGTTGCGATGTATGATCAGCCATCGTGGTAGGAGGGACGTGCGGGAGCGAAGACTGACATGTCAATGCCGTAGGACGACATGAGCTCGCAGACTTGCTCGATATCTTGCTCGCTGACCTCGCTGAGATGGAAGTCGTGAGCAACCGGCGTAGAGGGTACGGAGACGCCTCGAGACTTACGTGAAGCTGGTGATAGTGGCGAGCACGACGGTCTCGACCATCGATGTCACGACGACAGTTTCGGACGAGCTCGACTCCCTGAGGGAAATATGGGTCAGCCATGCGTAGAATGAAGGACAACTGCCCGATCATGTGCGCACCAGCTGGACGAGATGTGGCTGCCGATGTTGTGAAGGTAGCCAGACAGATTGGAGGACACTGTCCTCGCTTGACTACGTCACGACCTGAGGTTAGTAAACCAGTTGCTGCTGGAACACGCGAAAAGAGACGCACAGCGCGGCCGGAGCGGCGATAGCAGCGAGCGGCGCGGCGAGGGCGCAGAGGCCGAGAACAACAGCAGAGAATGCGCGGACCATGGTGATAACGAGAGTCTTGGGTTGAGCGTAAAGCGTAGAGCAAAAAGAGAGCGAGTGTGACGAAGAGGTCCTGTCCGAGCAAGGAAGGGAGTGAAGGCTATAACAAAGAAGGAAGACTTGGGCACCAGTACCCTGAACGAAAGAACGAATGCGGCTGAGGAAACAGTTGGCACTTCGCCGCAGGGTCTTATACCCTTCCACCTCGGGGTCGTCCCATCACACACGACGTTGGGCGTGAGCTCGCGCTCGGAGGTGAATGACGCCGAGCGGGCATCGTCTGGGTCGCGCAGTCAGCCAGGCGGTGATGCACCGCTCGCCCTCGGCGGAGGACGTTGGATGGGGTCGTGCGCTAGCGCCCAATCAAAACGTGCTGTAGCGAGGGCGAGGCCAGGAATAGATGCAAATCAATCGTCCCGCATAAGAATAGAGCGTTAAACGTAGGGCGCATCAACAGCTCTCGAGAGATGCACCGTAGCGGCAAATGAGGACGTTCGAATCGACAAGGCCAGCGGGACTTCGGGCAAAAGACGCGATGTAGTAACGAACTCCCGGGATATGTCCTGGTTCCTGTGATTGTTTTGAACTTTCATATGTGCCCTGCTATCTGGTAGGTGTTACTTGCATTTATTGCACAGCATTCCGCCTTGGATCCCTTGTATTAGCACGTCGATTAGCGCTTCCGCGACTCGGAGCCTAGGGACGTCGACGAGGAGAGAGAGAGAGAAAGCCAATGCATCACGTGCTGCACATCTCCCGGCCCTGTCCTCTGAGCCGCGTTGTTCGCGATCGACTTTCTAGCGCACTTTTCACGTTAATCATCCCCTCCGCCGGGATACAGCAACCCCCTCGATTTTGTGCTATGTACACATTACGAGCTTTACGGAGGCTGCGTGTACCGCTGCTCAGTTGTCCTCGTGGACCGGAACCGGAAGGTGCAATTGGCCATACCGGGCATACCCACACGAGATGCTATCCGGAAAGCCTGAGCCTCGAACGCAGCTTGAACGTGGTCACCCACGCATCAGCGCTTTGGTCGATCTTTCACCGCCCTAGCAGATTATCTTCGACCGGCGGGCCCAAGTTTGCTCAGACAGCTGTGACCGGAGTGATCGATGCGGCCGTTAATACTGGATCCGGGACGGCTGGGCGTAGCGCCCATATACTCTTCTCTTCAGCGCGAGGCGGTTTTTCCGATTCGTTAGGACGGGTGGAAGAATCGAAGGCGAGCGCGCCACCTAGTCCTGCGATCAGTGATGCGCTCTCTCGCGAGTGGTCGGAAGGTGGGCGGAAGGACACGGTACGTCGTTTCGTACGACATGCGCTCTCATGCGCTCGGCTCGGGACGGCTTCATTGACTTGGACCAACAGGTCGTGTTCAGCGTGTTCTTCTTCGGCACCTTTCACGAGGCCTGGCTATACACCGGGTTGCTGCTCCGGCAATACAGCGTCTGATCCCCTCACGCCACGGATGGCACCTCATACTCGGCGTTATGCTCCTCAGCCCGAACCCGCCCATCCATTCGCATCGCTTCGCCATGTTTTACTGGTTCCATCTCCAAGCTCAATCGACGGGCCTCACATACGTCGTCACGATGATGAAATCCACATCTGCTTTGCAATACTCTGAGGAGGAAAACACGCCGTCGCATGGCTCCCAACGTAAAATCGCGTTTACTCGCACAAATGAATTTGCTCGCGCGCAATCCAAGTTCCGAAGGGTTAGCGCGAAACTGGGACAACTTCGTAAGTGGTCGGGTCCCATCTGTCATTTTCGCCTTCGAATCTTGCTTTGCGCTGATGCTTCTGTATGTTTAGATGACGTCCGCCCTCCTCCTTGCATGGCCGACTGCCGGTATCCGGTGCAATACGCTCTTTGCTCTCTTTTTGGCTGAATTACCATCGAAAACAGTTAGCTCCGGTGCTGGATGGACCGAACGCGTTCACCTCGGCGCCGAAAAGACCATCGCGCTCTCTCTTGGAAATATACGGGACAAAGACTTTGTCGGGGTGGTCACAGAGGACTCAAGACAAGTACACTCGCTAGCGCGCAGGCCCCCACACTGTCGTCTCGTCTCCGGCCACAGAGCGCTTCCTGTCCCGGTGAGCGCTGGCCTGGTGGCTCGCGCTCGTTGGGGCCGGCTCACACACGAAGTCCAAGAACCCATCCTACTTCCCAGGACCAACTGCTACGGCATCGGTATTGTCGCTCATACGCGCCACCTACCATCATCTCGTGCGTTGTGCTCGACATTGAGAAGGTGGTTGCCATATCTTCTTGCGCCCTCAGCATCTGTCGGAGTTCAAATCGCATGTTGCGGAATATGGAATTGGAAGTCCGCAACATGGGATCGAAAAGCGCTTGGTTTCCGACATTCGGCCCGCACGCTCGCAACTTCGCCGTCATCGTAGCGTCTCTACACGGAACTCATGGCTCTCTTAGGACACTCCTCAGTGGTACGCATTTCGATCATAACTAGCTCAGTATATACTTCAAACTCACGGTAACGCTGGCTGCGATCAGGTAGTCAGCGGACGCAGATATTGTCAGTCTGCTGCGAACGTGGCGGTTCACGGGCATCACTTTCCTGACAGGCTTGCTACTGGCACCGAAGACACCCGCTGTCTTGTGGAAGAGGAAGTGATACGCTATCTTGGGCTGGCGCCGAAGCTTCGTCCGGGCGCGCGACAACGAAGGGAGTTTCGACGCTAGGGTCAGTTGAATGGACGACTACGCCTACACAGCACTTTAGGCCTTTTCCTTTTCGCATGAATGACCCATCTGACCCGTATAAAAGAGACATCCGTCCAGACTACGCAATCCAGACCTGGTGTCATATTGAGCTGATTCATTCTTCGCGTTCTACGTTCTATTCGACGTTCTTCTTTGAGCACCCTACATCTTCACGTCCTTCTCATACACCATCTTGTCGAGATGCAGTTTCGAGCCATTCTCGCCTTCTTCGCAGCGGCGTCTGTCGTGAGCGCTGGTGAGCACATCGCCTACCCGACTTCGTTCTCCATTTGCCGACCGCTAACCGTTGCTCGCCCAGTGCCGCTTCACCATGCTAGCGCGAACAATGGCATTGTAAGCGCCAGCGCCGCCGCGACCGCTTCGAGCCTTGCTGCGGCCAGTACCAGCGTTTCTGCGAACGACACCGACATCACTGCGAACAGCACCGGCGTTGCCGCCAACAGCACCAGCACCAGTACCGACCTGGCTTCGACTGTCACCAGCACCGCTCTCGCGTCGAACAGCACGAGCCTCGCCAACAGTACCAGCTTCGCCAATGGCACCGACCTCTCGTCGTCCAACAGCACGAGCGCCAACGTGACCGGCAGCGGCGGTCTGGCGGCGAACAACGAGAGCCTCGCCTGCGTGCTGAACCAGCTCAACATCTTCAGCAACGTCAGCGCCGCGATCGCGTCCATGGACAGCCTCGCCGCCGCGCAGTCCACCACCTCGTGAGTCCTCACTACCTCGTCCATCCTTGAGCCATTCTAACGTGGTCTAACAGAAACCGTACGGCGTCGTCGGCCGTTAAGAAGGCGAGCGGCGCGCTCGCGAACACGCAGGGAGCCGTGCTGAACATCCTCGGCGGGCTCTTCAACGGCACCCCCGGATCGCCGGTCGACCGTGATGCGGTCACGTCCAACTTGACCGTCGCCCAGAACGCTCTTAGCTCGCTGGTTCCGTGAGTGTCCCAAGGCTTCTCGAGACGCTCTGCAAGACGCTAAAAAGACCGTCCTCACGCTCTGTAGGAAGAAGGACACGCATGTTACGCTTGCCAACCTCAACCAGTCTGTCTCGAACTGCGTCGCCGCTGGTCAGGGCATCGTCGAGAACTGCCCTTAAGAGCGGTCGCGATCCGGAAAGAATGAACAATTTAGGGCGATGATCCGCGTCTTCAGCGTGGGGGCACTACGCAGCAAGCTGGCAGAGACATGTATGCAGAGGATAATGTGTAGATATGACGAGACTCTCTCGTCCATACCCGTTGCGGGGACAAACCATCACCAATTAGCCCCTTTCCTCGTGCTCCCAGCCAGAACCTTTTCGTTTGATTCTGTCATGTGCTGAACAAATCTCGGCGAAAGTATTAACTGCTGCAGAATTACGATGAATGCACAAGTCGCGGGTGGCCCTCTCGGCATGTTGTGTGTTATTTGGACTTTACGACTCACTTGACCGTACTTCGCTGCGACGCTGCCTCTACATCTGCTACGACGAACTCTTGCTCTTTTCATCCCTTCGCGAATACTTATGACCGCGCTCAATCGGTATATTAACGAGAATTGACCCTCGTGTCAACTCCACCGCCAGCAATGCATCGCCGACGTCATTGGCGCTGATTTGCTGCGTTGGCCCCGTCATGGATGTCCATCCTGGTCGGCGATATATAATCTCCATCATATCCGACCAGGACCGCGACCACGACAGCATCCCCGATATCGACTTTGGATCCCTTCTTCAATTCAATTTCTCCATAAAGCCATGGACCAACGAGACCACAAAGTGCCGGATGAGCATCACGTCCCAAGGTAAGGACCGCATGTCGTCTCGATCCTTGCGCTCTGTCACCCAGCGCTTATGAGCGAAATGCTTACTCGTACGGTATAGGACGGGTCATTGGCTTTCGCAGGACAAGCGGCACCACCATGACTGGATGAAGAAGCTCGTCAATCACGTCGATAACCCGAAAGAGCTCCACCCCGTCTTGCAACAGTTCCGAGACAAGATCGAAGGCGACTCCCGTCTTTACATGCTGTTCAACTGCATGTTCGAACGGGTTCATCTCATTCGCACTTGCCCGTCCTCCACACCTCTAACGTTTACTTGGCACTTGTCAGATGCCCAGCAATAAAAAATACCTGAAAGATCCGACGGGTGAAAACCCGCAAGTACGAGACGTCCCGCAGTTCCTCGCGCTCCTCAACCACGTCATCTCCACCCCGCCCGCCTGGACCGACGCCGGCCACTTGGTCGGCTTCGTCGGCGCGCCCATCAACGCCTTGCTCAACTGGCCGATGGCCACGCGCGCCGGATTCGCCGTCTTCCAGGACCCAGAGGTGAACGCGATGATCAAGAAGGTGCTCGACGCGTGGGGCGCGTACTTGAAGAGCGAAGCGTCGTGCACGGTGCTCGACGACGGAAAGACGAGCTGGTTCGGCGAGCACGGGGTGAAGAATCTGGAGGAGGTCGGGAACCTGGGGAAGTCAAAGTGGAAGTTCGAGGAGATGTACGTGTGCGAGCCTGAGAAGCCGTACAAGGGATTCAAGAGCTGGGACGATTTTGTGAGCCACCTTCACCTCGGCGCGCCCACACATTCGCTTACGATGGAAACGCGTAGTTTACGAGAAGGTTCAGAGACGGTATCCGGCCGGTCGCATCCCCAGATGACCCGTTGGTGATCGCCAACCCCTGCGAATCGATGCCATACAAAATCGCCACCGACGTACACGCCCGCGCTAAGTTTTGGGTCAAAGGCCAGCCCTACTCCGTAACGGACATGCTCGCCTCGCACCCCTCCGCCCCGCTCTTCGTCGGTGGGACCGTCTACCAAGCCTTCCTCTCCGCGCTTTCCTACCATCGTTGGCATTCCCCCGTGACCGGCGTCGTGAAGGAGACGATCATCGTGCCGGGGACGTACTACTCGGAGCCGCTGTTCGAGGACTTCGAGGAGGCCGGGGAGAGCACCCAGAAGGAGGGGTTGAACGTCTGCCAGGAGTATCTGAGCGTGATGGCGACGAGGGCGATCATATTCATCGAGGCGGACGAGCCGAGGATCGGGCTCGTGGCGTTCTTGGGCGTGGGCATGGCGGAGATGTCGACGTGCGAGGTCACCGTCAAAGAGGGCCAAAAGATCAAGAAGGGCGACGAGCTAGGGTGAGTCGCTGGCAACTACGGCCGGTCGCATAACGCCGTCCGGGCACGACCCCGTACTGACGAGAGCGGCCAGGATGTTCCACTTTGGCGGCTCGACCATGTGCTGCGTGTTCCGCAAGGGCGTCAGATTGGAGGGATTCCCACAACCTGGGCAGGCGCACAATGTGCCCGTGCGGGCCCAGCTAGCCAAGGTTGTCGGTTGATGGTGTTGTTTAGATCGCGTGGGCGTGTACCCTTAGATGTGCGCAATCGATATGCAACGCATGATCGACATTTTTGATATCCTGTACCCATGGATGGTTCAAGCTTCAAGTCAAGATCCAGGCCGCGCATTCATCATAGCGATGCCTGCGGTGGCGAAAGAGGTGTTATGGATATTATGTACGTACCCTTTCATGTCGGCAATTTGAGTGAAGTCCAATCATATGCTTACTAGCTGAATTACCTATCCATGACAGGACGGAACCGCGAAACCGATCCTTAGACCAAACCATTGTCTACTGCGCAGAAAGGGTGGATAACCTTATGATGCTCGTTGGAGTAACCTGAGACGGCATTCACGAGTAATGTGCATACGGCGATCATACAGTACATTCTCTGATTCTGCGATGTGTCATGAAAGCGAGCTTGAACAGCAACCAAAGACCCTTTGGGGCAAAAGTAAAGGTGCAGAGGGAAGTGCTACAACGTCGCTACGTCACGATATACTACTGGGAGTCTACTGGAGGCGTATAACATTCGTGCCAGCGGGGTCCATGAGCGCCATCGGACAGGTCGAAGGTGGTCATGTTCTCAGCTGGAAGGAGAAGTCTCCGGGGGTGTACTATGATCCGTTCGCGGTGCTGGTGAGGAATCCACATCAGGCGTTTGCCACCCTGTCCGACAACCCAGCCATCTTCTGTGAGCCTCAAAGATGCATCGAGCTCGAGCTGCGAAAGCCGATCGGCGTCTGGAATGAGGAGTTCGACGTCGCGTAATGCGTGTTCTGCGATCTCGGAGATGGCGAGGGCTCTTGACGAGGATGATGGTGCCCCGTGCAGATCCGCCGCTTTGCTTGTAGCGACCTCTGGTGCAATGCCTGCTGCGGGAGGCGCAGTAAGATCAGATTCATTGCCTTGTATGTGCACGGAGTGTGCTGAAGATAGGCCAACGGACGGAGCCACGGACGTTGCATGTAACGATAGGCGATGAGGCTTGACGTCCCATACTCGTAGAATGTGGTCCCCAGAACCACAGACAATCCGTTTGCCGTCAGGCGAGAAACACACGGACGTGACCGGTCTTGGATGTGAGTACGGCTTGCCAACCGCTTGACCCGTCCGCGAGTCCCACATCCGAAGCGTGCAATCAGATGAACCTGAAGCGATGATCATCCCATCGGGCGAGAAAGCAATGGAGTGGATAGGTTGATCGTGCCCTTCAATGGGATCACCGATGATTTGGTGCGTCTTTGCGTCCCACAGCAAGATCTTAGAGTCCTTTGACCCCGAGACGAAGCGCACCCCGTCTGGAGAGAACGCCAGAGCCGTGACGGACGCCTCATGACCCCACAACTGCAACCCTACGGGGTCGCCGTTGGTCGCATTCCACATCCTAACCTTTTTGTCGTCGGAGCCGGATATGAGACGCATTCCGTCTGGAGAGATTGCAACGCAGGTAACGGCCGCATCGTGACCCTTCAAGGGCCTACCAACGACTTCTCCTGATTCCACGTCCCAAATTCGTAACGTAGTGTCCCTTGAAGCTGAAAATATGCGTTTTCCGTCTGACGAAAAAATTGCAGACGTGATGGAGTCGGTGTGCCCTATCTCTGGATCGATGCGATCGCGTGGGGAGATCCATTCCTTGATGGCAGATGATTGGCCTCGTTGCCTCGGACGTGGCCGGGAACGTCGAGGGGCAAGAGAAGGGGGAAGACGTTTCAGCGCGATCCCAGTCGCAGCATCCAGAACTCGCATTGTCCCATCGAAATACCCTGCGACTACTTGCCTTCCGTCCCTGGAATAAGCGACAGATGTGACGCTGTCACTATGAGCATGAAATGGTTCAGCAAAAGCCTGTCCGCTTCTCGCATCCCACAATCGCACTCTACCATCCAAGGATCCTGAGACTATGCGTGTCCCGTCAGGAGAAATGGATATCGAGGAGGTGACGTGGGTGTCTAAGCTTCCAGACGGTGCTCGACGAACGGCCTCGGCATCCCACAGTCGCACAGTCCGGTCGTGAGAGGCAGACGCAATGCGGTTGCCATCGGGGGAGAATACGAGGGCAGTGATCCAATCACCGTGCCCATAAAGTGGAGCACCGATGGCCGTTCTGGACGCCAAATCCCATAATTGAATCATTCCATCTAAGCATCCAGTGACGAGATACGCTCCGTCGGGAGAGAATGCAATGGTGCTAAGCAGTCTCATGACGCCATGTTTGAGAGGTCTACCATGAGGTCGCCCTGTCTCTGCGTCCCACAGCTGAACCATCCCATTGAAAAATCCTGTGGCGATCTGCGTTTCGTCCGGCGAGAAGGTAATGCACCTGAATCTACCCACCACGACTTGATGAGGGTCATCGATCAATTCGCTGAGATCCCCCTGAAACGCTTGCTCGACGGTACATCCTGTGTCAGGGATCCACAGCAGCTTGAGCGCATTCCAAGTTTCCAGGACGACCCGTTTACCGGAAGGACTGACGGCGACGGCTGGCCTACGTTGGAGATCCTCTATCAAAGGATTTCCAACAGGTCCGGCCGCGAGGTTCCACAAGCTAATTTTGCCAGGGAGGCCGGGAGAGTACCAGAAGACGTGCGTGCCATCCGGACAGATAGTCGGGGTGCCGCGGGACCACCTCCATGGTTTAATAAACTCCTGACCATTTGCGGGATCCCATATTCGCAGCGTCCGATCCTCCGACCCTGATACAACGAATCTTCCATCGGGTGAGAAGGCGAGAGACGTGACCTCCTTCGTGTGGCCCGTGAATGGTTTTCCAATGGCCTCACCGGTATCCGCATCCCATAGACGTATAGTGGTGTCGACAGATCCGGATACAAGGTGCTTGCCGTCCTTCGTAAAAGCAATAGATGTGACGCCCTTCAAGTGTCCTTTTAAGATCGATTGCACCGCCAACCAGTCTCGGTCCCGTCCCCGCGATATGCGAAATGTTCTCCGGAAGAGCTGCTGGTAGAGAGAAGCAAGGACAGAGCTTGTCGGCGAGAACGGAAGCGCGGATATGTAGATATGGGGCGCTGAATTCGATATTGCATGGGCGAAACAACGTGTGAAGCATTGCAGGTCCTCGATCAACCGGCCGCGATCGTTTTCCACACGCCATTCCTGGAAAGTGACCTCAGTTGGTGGCGTAGTAGAATGAACGTATACTCACAGTTGGGAGAATGCAGAACAAGGTCGAAAGCGCCGGCACCGCAAGCGAAATAGAACCGAGAACGCTCAATGCCTCCAGCCAAAAAAGAGCCTTCTCCCGCAGAAATCGATCGATCAATACCATCAGCGAGGGCGACAACACCGCGTTGCGAAGATGAGCAGCCCAGTGACGAGATGAATATATCATCGCTGGCGAAATCCCTCTCTGTATCCTTTCAGCCATGTCCGGATAGTCCGTATTGAGAAGGTAGGACGTATCGAGCTTGCACATATTGAACGAAAGGGAGTTGTTCATAGTGCGCATGGATGAGTGCGCGATGACGGCATTGGAGGAGGTGAGGTCGACATGATAATTCCCGCTCCGTTGCGGATCGAGTAGGAATTCTCGAAAGGAGCTGTGAAGGGGACGGATAAGTGAGTCTATCTGCGTTACTCCGTAGAGCAACGACCCCATGCTGCCGAGGATCATAGGCGCCCAACCTGGGTCCTCGTCGTCCCCGCGTAGTTCGTCAAACGCAGACAGTGAAAGTGGCTCACGAAAGGCAAGTAGGCGTCCCAAAATACGGGAAAACCGACGCGAAGCGGTCATGCCTTGCTTCAACGGGAACAAACGGCTCAAGACCGCACCATAAAGCGAATCGAGATGCTGATATTGCGGCGAGTTGTCATGCGTTTGGGAAGTAGAGGAAACGATAGCGTTCAACCGGTCATACCAGTCGTATTCCTTTGATTCGTCCTCGCCTTGGATAAACCTACAGGACGTGGACGCCCACAGAAAAGATCCATCCGACTGTTCGACAAGGACCTTCACCATTCGCGGTCGATCCCATCGGCTGTCCCGTCGTAACGCTGGCCGTGATCGTTCGATGTTGGACAGTTGATGGTCGACAAAGCGAGCAAGGTCTTCACCGACTACGGCCCCGTCCTGCGAGGAGATGTCCATGTGTTGGACGGTGGAGGCATTGGTGAGCGCCTCGCAGATGTCGGGCTCTGGTCTCGAGGTGATGAGGAAGCGGAAGTTCTCCGGAAGTTCATCAAGACGAGCCAGAAATTCCAATAACTCTCCCCGTTCCCCTTCGCTCCCGCATTCATCGAGTGCGTCGATGACGACTAGAATAGGCCCAGAAGCGCTGTCCCCCAGTTGGGCAGCAGGTTGGAGAAGGAAGGACTTGAACTGTCGCTCAAGCGAGTCTGTTGTGCGTAGACTGCGGCTGTCCTTGACCACCTCCTGAAGAGCGTCCTTCCACTTGGGATACATATCGGCTATGTTACGTGCAATGGTGGGGAAGAGTTTGTCGATACTTCGTCTCCTATCAGAGCTGCTGAAGCCGTAGAAACATCCAAGGCGTCCCGGAGGCATCTCGTCGAAGAGCATGGCGATGGAGTGGGCAACCGCGGATTTGCCGGCTCCAGCGATACCCGACAACCACAGGACGCGCTTAGAATCCGGTACGCGATACGATATCGCCCATTCGCAGATCTGCTGTATGATGATCGTTCGCGTTCCCATAAGACACGCCTTTCCTGAATCGTATGTCGCTCCGTCGCCATACAACATTTCGTGCAGAATGAAGTTAGATTCTGTGATTGTCATGAGCAAGAATTGGATAAAGCCGTGCAGGACCACGAACCAATGATTGACATCTTCTGAAAGACATTGCTTGTGACGATGTTCGTGTCGACGATGGTCTGATTCTGAAATGCATCGACCAGCTTCTGGAACGATTGATTGTAGGCGTCGACCTTCTCCTTGGTATCCTTCGGTATGTTCTCAAACAGTCGAGAAGCTGTACGTCGTATTAACGAATGCCCACTTGATAAAAGTGGAAGTGAACACGCACTAAAGCCCCTGGTTCTCGCATAATTCTCAATAAAGAAACCACATTCAATGATCTGAGAAGCTATAGCTTTGGCGATATTGCACCGAGCCTCAGTTTCGACAAGAGGGCCAGAGGTTTGCATCAGCCCCAGAGCATTATTCATGTTGTTAACGAGGCCTCGAACACCATCGTCTAGCTTCTTTTGGGCTATCATGGCCTGCCATGGATATGACATCACGGCACCATCCGATATGTATGGATCGATGCGTACCTTCGGGATAGTGTTGAAAATGGTCATGGCCATGCTTGCGTAAGGATGGATCTGAGGTAGGTGACGAGTCAGGCGACGCATTGAGTAAAGGACGATCACAGAACTCACAGACGCAACGGCGTCAGATATCTGGACAAAAACCTGCAGCTTGTCGAGTAGGGGGGTCCACACGTCCACGTCATCGTCTACGGTCCCTGCGATGTTTGCTATGAGCGGCACCTTGGACGCCAGGTCGATGGCCGCCGGAGATGGGGCGCGCATTGCGTCCACCAGTTGTGTCGCTAGTTCGGCAGCTTGGGTGGCCTTCCTGTGTATCGTGAAAGTGGGAAAAGAAAACAGGAACAGCGAGACATACCCGTTCTGCTTGAATAGGCCTAGATTGAAGTATGAGAGGTACGTCTAAACAAGGAATACAACTGCGCACATACCTTCTGAGGTGACAACGACGTCTGCATCGGCATACGAAAACGTTATGGAGCCTGTCTTCTGATCCGAATTCTTTGCGTAGACAAGGGTTTCACTGATCGGAGCTTTCATAGGATATTTAAGAAACAATGTCTAGCATCGGGAGATGACACTCACTGTCTTGAGCAAAGCTCGATAGTTGGACCGTTGTTTGTCCAATAAGTTCATCGGGACGTTTGTAGAATGGTCCCAGTCTCCAGCGACATCTCCAGAGCTGGATGAACAGCGGCGTCGTTCCGGGTCCAGGTCTGTGTACACGTGTTCGATTTCAGTGGCACACCCAAAATAGTTATTTTACGTACAACGTGAACGGGCCGCTCCATCGCAGACTCTTGCTCTTCGAGATGGGCTGTGTATCCAACGCTTCGCCGCCGGCTTGCAGTCTCAGGAAGTATCGATGAGACGAGGGGGCCGTACAGCGAAGGTCTGAGCGTGACAATCAATGGCAAGACCACGGACAGAGAAGTGGCCGAGCTCATACCAGTGACCTGAATCCGTCGCAGCGCTGGTCGAGCAACGACACCGTCTTGGTCGTCCGAACCATATGGAGTGCTCTCTAGAAGCGTTCGGTCGTCTTCCGACATCGTGAAGGGGATTGAGCCGACTGGCAGGGTTGACGGGCGGATGAGCGGAGCATCGCGGTATATCACCGCAAACCCAGCTCCTTGTTAGCCTCAAGGATCGTTCTCCACGACGGGATCCACGCTGTCGGTACCCTGGACACCAATGTGCCTGCATGAAACGCAGTGCCGTGTCGATTTGCTTCCGAGACAAAGACGCGCTTTGTCCACAGATTTGGCGTCCATATGGACCAACAACGGTGGCGCACCGGCAAATCGCCGCGGCGGTCGCCCGCGTCTTGTGCTGTTCTCAGCCCAAGAAAGCAGGCGCTCCGGATAATGGGAATTCGATCTAGTTACAAGGAAAGGTCAAGGAAGCCGCCGCCAGTTGTTTACCAAGAGCATCCATGTTTCCCAAAGGTGAAGACTTGAGAAGTGCCAGGGTTTTCTTACGTAGGTTCGGACCCAAAGTGGTGTCCGGTTGACGTTATGTAACACCGGTTGAGTTGGAGAAGCAACGCGTGTGTTCCAAATTCCAATGCTGGCCGAAGGCCAAGGCAACGGGCCTTGTTCCGGAAAAGGTGGTGTCAGGCGCCAGGGAATGGACGAGCACTTTCTTTCACCGAAAAGAGCGAGTATCCTCGAGATGACGAATATCGGTAGCTTCCGTGATGGTTGCGATTCATGTGTGTTTTCATTGACGACGCAGATACGGGGAGCCTGCGATCGGTGAGAGCCAGAAGGAAGCGAGCTGAAAATCGCAGGGTCCGGTGAAAGCGGAGCTTGAACCGAATGTTTTCTCCCCCACAGTCTGTAGCCTTTCAACACGTCCGCTCTTGCTCACACCACTTTACGCGCATGCTTGATCCTAGACAGCATTACCGATATTGCTGCAACGCCAATGATAATCGCAGACGATAGCTGGAATTGCGCGCGGTGCTCATTTTCCGACAAAGCAGACCATGCGCAGTGCAGATCATCGTTCACTGGTACGTCTCTTCATGTAACTGACCTTATGGCCATCAATAACCCGACATACATATAGATGTATGGTCGTCATTCCTGTCCTAATCAAGCCGACGTGCATGGAAAAGAGTGCGAAAGTGTGTCGGGATTTACGTTGCGTCGCGCTCGAGCAAGGTTCGTCTATTTGGGACCTTGATCTGTGAATCGGCCGCCGATAGTTTTGTATGGTGATAGCAGTAACTCCTTCCCAAGTTCGTGAATCTCATGGAACGCGCCCAGCGCCTTGCCTCCTCAGTTCGAGTGCGCCATCTCGCTCATAACCGCCCTGTACCCCTTCGTCCACTCCTATACCAGAAAACAAGCCAATCCTGGTGGTTAATACGGAGGTCGAGGGACCTGCGCGGCATTTGAGGCGCTGCGCGTAAGGTCGGATCGAGGTCGAAGGATATGCTATGATCACGAAAGTGAAGGTGCTTCTTGGCTACATTTCCGACTATCCCATCGTCGCTGGCTAATGCGTGCTTCAACAGTCTCGCTGTCGTATTTCCGCAACTTCGAACTTCGAACAAACTGCTCAGACTCGACCTACGTACAAGGAATGCACAAAGGAATGGCTTCGTGAGCTGCGCCGTCCTTCACCGTTGTTCTCTCGCTTACAACGGGTTTCATGGGTCTTTGTCGCGAGCAGCGTAGTGAAGAAGACTAGTATTGTGCTGCCAGTGTACCACTCCCAGCTGCTGATCCAGAACTTAAGGACCCCGGCGAGGGGTAAGGAAATATGTGCTGAACGTGAGCAATCAGGCCTTGAGTGGGTAATCGTGGTTATCGGTTCGGACGAGCCGACGTTTGGGCTCGTGGCGTTCTTAGGCCCTCCCATGACGGCAGTGTCAATGTGCGAGGTGAAGGCGAAAAAGAGAAACTCAAAATCGAGGAGATGACCTTCGTTTCGCATCGGATGAGCGATGAACGGTGTGCTGACCGACGTGCAGGATTCTAAACTGTGGCGACGCGATGAGGTTTCGAAAGTCCGAAGAGTTTCCCAGTCGACACATGACGCGCCCGTGAGACCACCTGCAGACAATTTGGTCGCTATCGAAAACGTCGGCGCTGACGTTCTTCTCTCCTAGCCCACGCAGGCAACCGGCTCGATGTTGATGTATGTATTTGACGGTTACGGTAGCGTGTATTGTGCATAACAAAATAATAAAGTATATCCATCGTGACCTGCTCATGGAATGTCCAAGCGCGAATGTAAAGTAGGACTGGGGTCTTCTTCATACGAAATGCCGAGAAAAGAAAGAAAGAAAATTGAAGTCAGGGGGGGGGGGCGCTACATGTGCCAGATAGACGGCGTATAGCATTCATGCCAGCGAGTTCCATGAGCGCAATCAGACAAGTTGAGTGTAGTCATGTTCTCGACGGGGATGAGCAGTCTTCGGGGATGCACTATGACTCGGGATCGATGCGCGTCGGGAATCCACAACAGCCGATTGTCGCCTGGTCCTACCACCCAGCCATCTTCGGTCAGCTTCAGAGATGCCTCGAGCTCGCACTGCGAGAGCTGGGCAACGTCGGGGACGAGTAGGTGGACGTCGCGCAAAGCATGTTCCGCTTTTTCGGACATAGCGAGGAAGTTCGGCGATGAAGGTACCTTGCGTAGATCCGTCAGCGTGATTGCAGCCATCTCTTGTGCGTTGCTGTTGGGAGACACAGCCGGATCGGATACCAAGGCTTCTGAAGGATGATGCCCCGTCGTGGCATCCCAAACCCGCAGTAGATTGTCCCTCGAACCAGAGACGACCCGCTTCCCGTCAGGAGAGAAATGCACTGAGGTGACGGGGCTAGGATGTGGAAATGGGCTGCCCATGACCTGACCAGTTCGGGCGTCCCACATCCGGACCGTTCGATCAGACGACCCTGAAGCTATCATGGTCCCATCCGGAGAGAACGCAACGGAGTTGACGGAGTCCCGGTGGCCGTATAATGGGGCGCCGATGATCTGCAAGGTCGAAGCGTCGCACAGCAGAATCCTCGATTCCTCGGACCCCGTGACAAAGCGCGTCCCGTCGGGAGAAAAGGCAATAGAAGTGACCGGGGCGTCGTGGCCATAGGGCTTTGATCCGATAGGGGCGCCAGTCTCCGCGTCCCACATCCTCACCTTCTTGTCTTTGGAGCCCGATATAAGGCGGTTGCCTTCCGGAGAGACGGCCAAGCAAGTGACGGCTGCAGCGTGACCTCTCAGAGGCAAACCAATAACTTCCCCCGACTCTACGTCCCAGATCCGTATCGTCTTGTCCTTCGAGCCGGAGAATACACGTTGTCCATCAAGGGAGAACGCGACAGATGTGATGCTATTTGTGTGTCCTATGGACGGGTTGATGCGATCGCGCACGGCGATCCACTCAAGAATGGCGGCCTGTCGCCCTCCCTGACTGGGTGAAGAGCACGCGGACACGGAAGGAAGTTGTTTAACCAAGGTCCCGTTTTCGACGTTCAGAATACGCATGGTGCCGTCTATAAGTCCCGAGACTACTCGCTTCCCGTCTCGAGAAAAAGCAACAGAAGTCACATCGTCACCGAAGCCTTGAAATGGTTCCATGGCGGCCTCTCCGTTCTTCGCATTCCATAAGCACACCACACCAGCCTTCGAGCCAGAGGCAATGCGATTTCCGTCGGGAGAGAAAGCGACCGAGGTGACATGGGTGCTGTCGCCTTCGCCCTCCCTACTAACCAACGCCTGCGCGACCTCGGCATCCCATAGTCGCACAGTCTTGTCGCTCGAGGCCGACGCAAAGCGTTTTCCGTCAGGAGAGAACGTTATGGCAGCAATTCGGCCACTATGTCCTTGAAACGGGTCACCAAGAGCATTCTGTGTGATAACATCCCACATCTGCAGCGTCCCCATATCGGACCCGGTAACGAGACGTCCTCCGTCAGGAGAATATGCAACGGACGTAATGGGCTGCCTGATGCTACCTTTCAAAGGTTCACCCAACGGCCGCTTGGTGTTTGCGTCCCACAGCTGCACCATTCCGTTCTGAAAGCCAGTGGCTACAGACTTACGGTCCGGCGAGAAGGCCACGCAATCGAATATGCCCTTTTGTACCGGATACGAATCTTTGAACACCTCGTTCAGGGTGCTAAACGCGGTTTCGGCGCGATTGCCTACTCCCGAGACCAGACGAGAACTTTGATAATCCGGAGCATCAGGGAGCACGGACGGTTCGACGGGGTGTCCCGCCTTTATGGGATATAGACGCGTCGTGCCATGTGGCCGGCTGGAGTACGAAACCATGCGCGTGTTATCGGTAAAGAAATCTGGGGAGCCGCTAGTCCTGTCCTTGTTGGGATTCCACATGCGCATTGATCGATCATTGGAGACCGACAGCACCCATTCGCCGTCGGATGAAAAGGTGGCGAATAAGACGGGTTTCGAATGGCCCGTGAACGGATCTCCGATAGGCTGAGCCGTGTTCGCGTCCCACAGGCGAACAGTAGTGTCGATGGATCCCGAGACGAGATACTTCCCGTCACTTGAAAAGGCAATAGAAGTGACGCCCTCTGAATGTCCCCTCATTATTGCTTGCGCCGCAGGCCATTCTTTGTCTCTGCCTCGCAATACGCTCAGAGTTTTGGAGAAGAGCGATCTGTAGTGTTTGGAAAGAGCAGAATTGGTCGGTGAAAACGGAAGAGCGGAAATGTATATGTGGGGAGCTGAAATTGATATGGGATAAGCGAATGAACGAGCAAATCGTTGGAGGTCCTCGATTAACTGCCCACGGTGATTGTTCGCGCACCACGTCTGTGTGGTGCCATAAGTAAGCGTGGCAATGGGCGTAATATGCACTCACATGTGGAAGCACGCAGAGCAATGTCGATAATGCGGGTGCAGCCAGAGGGACAGAGCCAAGAAGGCTCAGTGATTCAAGCCAGAAAAGGGCCTTCTCCACCACAAAGCGATCGACCAGTATCAACAACGACGGGGACAGCACCGCATCGGAGAGATGCGAAGCCCAGTGACGTGACGAATATATCAATGCCGGGGACATGCCATTCCGTATCCTTTCCGCCAGATCATGGTGATCCTTGTTGGGAAGATAGGATGTGTTGAGCTTGCACATGTTGAATGAAAGAGCATTCGTCAGAGTACGCATGGATGAGTGAGCAATGAGGGCACTGGAGGAGTCAAGATCCACATGGTAGCATCCGCTTCGCTGCGGATCAATGAGGTACTCTCGGAAGGAACTGTGGAGGGGCCGGACACATACGTCTCTTCGAGTAACGCCGTACAACAGCGATCCCATGTTGCCGAGGATCGTTGAGGCCCACCCTGGACTCTCCCCATCCCCGTGCAATTCCTCGAACCCAGAAAGAGGCAGTGGTTCTCGAAAGGCGAGAAGCCGGCCCAAGATGCATGTAAACCGATGAGAAGCGGTCTTGCCTTCCTTCAAGGGAAATAGACGCCTTAGGATGGCATCGTAGAGCGAATCAAGGTGCTGGTAGCGCGGCGCATCGCTGCCTCGACAGGAGTCGAGGGAAACAACGGCTTCAAACCGGTCGCACCAATCGTAATCCTTCGATTCGCCTACGCCATGAATGAACCTGCATGACGTGGATGCCCACAAGAAGGATTCGTCCGCGTATCGAACAAGCTCCTCCACCATCCGTGATCGATCCCATCGGACGTCATTTCGTAGTGCCGCCCGAGATCGCTCGAGTTTCGAGAGCTGATGATCGACAAATCGAGTGAGATCCGCACGGACAACATCTCCATCCTGCGAGGACATGTCTTTGTGCTGAATGCTGGAGACTCCGCTGAGAGCCTCACAAATGTCAGGCTCGGGCCTGGAGGTGATCAAGAAACGAAAGTTGGCAGGGAGTTCTCCCAGACGAGCCAGGAACTTGAGCAGCTCCGACCGTGCGGCCTCGCTGGGGCTCTCGTCGAGAGCGTCAATCACGACTAAAATCGGACCAAGAACCCTCTCCTTGACCATATCCGCTGTTTCGAGGAGGAAGTGTTTGAACTGACGCTCGAGCGAGTCCGTGGTGCGCAGGCTGCGGTTCCCTTTGACTACCTCTTGAAGAGCCTTCTTCCACTCAGGCTCCATATCTGCCAGGTTACGCGAGATGGTGGGGAAGAGTGCCTCTATGCTTCGTCTGCGATCTGAGGTGCTAAATCCGTAGAAACATCCCAGGCGCGTGGGATCCATGCCATCAAAGATCATAGCGATTGAGTGGGCGACCGCTGACTTCCCGGCGCCAGCTACTCCTGACAACCAGAACGTCCGAGTGGTGTCCGGGTCGTGATACGACATCGCCCATTCGCATATCTCCTGTATGAGGGTCCCGCGCGTACCCTCGAGGCACGCTTTTTCGGGCTCATATTCCGCTCCGTATCCGTATAGCATCTCGTCTAAAGCCAACTCCGATTCTGCATGCTTCTCATCAGCGAAATGCCTCTTGAACGCGCGGAAGAGGTACGAACCAAGGCTGCTGAGGCTCTGTAGAACTTTACTCGCGACGACGTTTGTCTCAACAATGGTATGGCCCTTGAATTTATCAATGAGTGCCTTTAGAGATTTGCCGTACTCGTCGATAGTTTCCTTGGTATTCTTCGGTAGATTTTCGAAGAGTCGAGGCGCTGGATATTCAGTCAGCGCCGATCCCGTGGGTCTCGTTGTGGGAGCGAGCACATACCAAAATTCGCAGCCCGCGCGTAGTTCTGGATGAAGAGACCGCAGTCGATGATTTTCGAGGCTATGGATTTCGCAATGCCGCGCCTGTTTTCGCATTCGAAAAGATCGCCAGCACTCTGCATCAACTTCAAGGCATCGTTCATAGCGTCGACAAGGCTGCGAACGCTGTCATCCAGTTTCTTTTGAGCTATCAGGGCCTGCCATGAAAATCAGGTGGATAGGTCCGGTGCGTGTGAAGGAGACATACCTTCGGTATAGCGTTGAACACCATCAAGGCCATACTCGCGTACGGATGGACCTGAAGTCGGTGTCAGAAACTGTATAGGACAGAGCTTGAGCGCAATACTTACGGACGCGACGGCAGTTGATATCTTGACAAAGAGCTCTAATTTATCGAGCAAGGGACTCCATACGTCTACTGCATCACCCAGAGTTCCCGCTACGTCTTCCATGTCTTGCATGCCGGAAGCTGCATTGAGGGCCGTGGAATGGGGAGAGCGCATTGTGTTCACCAGTTGAGTCGCATCTTCAGCCGCTCTTGTCACCTTCCTGTGCGATGGTATGGGCGCAAGAAGAAAGGACGATAACCATGAAGCATACCCATTCTCACTGAACAAACCTAGTACAAATCGTGAGCAAAACACCTAGACTCAGGATGCAGGTGGTCACTCACTAGTTGGAGTAGCATCAGCATCTGCATCGACATAGGAAAATGCGATCGATCCCGTCTTTTGGTTCAAAGCCTTCGCAGAGACGAGGGATTCGCTAACGGGGGCTTCGGGGAAAACGTGAGCAACGCCTTCGAGTAACACGAAGTGACGCTCACTTTCTTGCGCACAGTTCAGCAACCGAACCACGATGTGTCCAACGCATTCGTCGGGAACATCGCGAAAAGGCCCGAGTCTCCAGCGACGTCTCCATAGCTGGACAGAGAGCGACGTCGTCCCGACGACAGGCCTGCGTACACATGTTCAATCCCAATGGCCCGTTCTGGAACGCGCCTGATACGTACACCGTAAATTGGTCACTCCACTGTAAGCTCTTTCCTCTCAACACGGATGTAACCAGCGATTCACCGCCTGCTTGCAGTCTCAGAAAATACTGATGAGAAGAGGGAACAGTACAGCGAAGGTCTGACGATATCAATCAATGACAGCGCCACACATGGAGAACAAGGATGATATCATACCAGTGACGCGAATTTGTTGCGGCGCTCGAGCGCCGACACCGTCCTGGTCGTCCGAGTCGTAAGGGATGTTCTCTATGAATGTTCGATCGTTTTCTGACATTGCAAAGGTGAGACCGCTGGCTGGCGGGGTTGATGGGTGGAAGGGCGGAGAATCGCTGTATATCACCACAAACTCAGATCCTTGTCATCCTGCTGGATGGTTCTCCGGGACGGGACCCATACTGTCGGTAGGTTGGAAATCAGCGTGCCTTCATGCCTGTCGGTTTGCTTCCGAGACAAAGGCGCGCTTTGTCCACAAGCGTGGCGTCCATACGGACCAACAACGGTGGCGCTCCCGGTTGCCGCGGCGGTCGCACGAGTCCTTGTGCCGTTTTCAGCCCACAAAGCCGGGGCTGCGAAGAATGGAAGTTGAAGTCGGTTGTAAGGAGGTGTTGAGGAAGCCGATGGCAGTCGTTGCTCGGGCATCCATGAGAGGCTCCAAGGGTGAAATCGCAGTGGCATACCCGATGATTCCTTACGTCTTCTCCGGGTGCGAAGACCGACGCTCTTTGCTCGACCGAGAAGGCCACCAGGAGCAGCTGCATTCATTCAGCTCCTGATCCCAGCTAATCTCAGAGCAAACACCGTGCTCTTGAAAACGTGGTGTTCAAGCCGGACAAGATGATACGACAGCTTTCTTGGACGGATCCTAAGAGCCGAATGATATGAAAATCGTTCGCACGCTTCTTGGGTGTTGTCCCGACTTTGACCTGCCCAGGATGCAAGGTTAGAAAGCAAGGTCCTCCCCAGGATGCCAATCGAGTCGTAAATGCCCGCTTGATGTAGGCGGTCGCACGTCACGGCGGCCACTGGCGGGCAGCATACTTGAGGGGACTTTGGCAGGGACATATTACTCAATGTCGGTGTTCGTCAATAGCCTGGAGGTTCGATGTAATTGGTAGTATCAGATCGTCATGGGCAAAGAGAGGGAGATCATGGCGCTCGAACGGAAAGCGCGGCGTTCACACCGAACGCACTCTCCCTTCGCCATCTACTCCGGCTTGCTCTAGAATCTACTCTCGTGATTAGCACCGTAGACGACCCCAGCACAAGACCGGTGGACATATCAGACAAAAGTTTGATGCTACAGTGAACTGCGGCCACGCGTGCTCTAGAGTCTACAGGTACTTCCTCGTCCCCGGGTCGTCCTCATATCGGAGCGTGAACGACGTTCCATTCACGCCGATTACCCTACGAGAATAATACACCCGGATATCTGCGCCAATGTATGCGCACGGTGCTCGTTTTCCGATCAAGCAGCCCCCGCACAGCGCTGGACAATCGCTGACCGGTACGCCCTCGCACAATCCCGGTCTTGTGAACGAAGCTCATGCGCATACAGGGCTACGCACAGCGATTGACCCTGCCCACGTTCCTTCACCGGTAGAGGTGATTGAAGCCGACAGAGCGGACGCGGAAGGCAAGGTGTACGAGACCTTACCGGGAACGTACGTGCCACTTTCGACGACAGACTACGTTGCGCTTGACCAAGGTACGTCCATCGCAATTCTGCCTCAGCGACTCCTTCGCTGATCTCCCGCTATCTGGAACTGCAGGCAATTCATCCCCCAAGTTCATACGCGTATCAACATGGAATGTACCCAGCACCTCCCGCCTCCAGTCCGACTGCGCAATCCCGCTCGTGAGCGCCGTACAACCGCTCGTCGATCAGGATCCTGGAGAAGAGCCAGTTCCGGTCGTTCAGACTGGCGATGAAGGGCCGGCGCGATGCGGAAGATGCAGGGCGTATGTGAACGCGTGGTGCAAGTTTGTGTCTGGCGGGTCGAAATGGAAATGTAATCTGTGTGGCCACGAAACGGAGGGTGCGTCATCCATGCGGACTTTGCGACCAACTACCTCCGCCCGGATCACTGACTACCGCGCACGTCTACAGTCTCTCCATCGTACTTCTGTAACCTCGACCACAACCTCCTCCGCCTCGACCACCTCCAACGTCCAGAGCTCAATAAGGGCACCGTCGACTTCGATGTTACATCGTCTCAGGCTTACTGGGCAACGGACCCCCCTCGGAAGATTAACCCAGGTTACTTCTCCGTGGACGCGCCTGCCGAAGACCTCGATCTTGTCGTCGGGCCTTCCGGAGGCAAAACGAGCGCAGCTCGGGAACCCAAGCCAATGCGGTTCATGTTCTTGCTCGACGCGTCTGTCGCGAGCGTGAAAAGCGGGTTCTTGTCGGCGGGTTGCGAGATGATCAAGGAAATGCTCTATGGCGCCCCCGCGCAAGCTCCCGAGCAGGCCGACGGGGCACCATCAGTCGACGCCAAGAAAGACGCCGAACCGTGCTTTCCTAGTCGCGCGGAGATAGCGATCCTCACGTTTGACTCGGCGCTGCACTTCTACAACCTATCAGTGCGTGCTTCAAGTCTACATGCTCATCGATCATCATGGTAGGATTGTCATCGCTGACGATCTGTTCTCAGTAGTCGACTTTGGACCAAGCAAGCATGCTCGTTGTCCCGGACATTGAAGAGGTATTCGTCCCATTGCGAGACGGGCTGTTCGTCGACCCTCATGAGTCAAGGTGAAGAGGATCTTGCTCGAGTGCCGTTACTTCCTTCTGACCCTGCGGCGACCTTAGGACGGCGATCGAAAGCCTGTTGACAGCGATACCCGCGCGGTTCGCAGACTTCCCTTCAAGCGATTCCGCCCTTGGCGCCGCACTGCGAGCAAGCCAAGCATCCCTCGTGCGCAGCCTGCCTCCCTCGATCACGTGTATCGTACTTATCACGAAGATTACAGGCTGGACGCGGTGGCCATGTTGTGATCTTCCAAGCTACTTTGCCCACCGTTGGCCCAGGCACGCCTCGCCCCTCGCCCTCCTCGTCCTCCGCGATCCCGGTGCGAACTACAGCCATCGAATCCGAGCTGTACGACACGGACAAGGAGAAGACGCTGTTCACCCCTAGGGACCCGTTTTGGGGCGCCGTCGGCGAGGAGTGTGCGGAGGAAGGCATCGGGGTGAGCGCGTTCTTGGGTATGAGCGAGTATGGCGACGTCGCATCGATAGGTCAGTTCTCTTGTCACTTGATTCGGTATGACCGACGCGGCGTCTAACAACGGGTATGTAAACAGGTGCGGTCTCCTCTCTGTCGGGTGGCGAGCTCTTCTTCCACCCGCGATTCGATCCCATTCGGGATGGTCCTGCCATGAAATCACAGCTCCGTCGTCTGCTCACCCGGACGATCGGGTACAACTGCATGTTCCGTGCAAGATGCTCAACGGGTCCGTCGCATTTCGAACCTTCTGATACTCCCTGTCCGACTGTGGATCTACAGGGCTCAGCGTGTCCGGATATTTGGGGAACTTCGACCGCGCATCTGAAACCGATATCGCATTTGGCACCATAGACGCCGACAAGTCATTCTGCATCACTTTCGAGCATTCATCGTCACGAGTCAAGCTAGACCCTCGGGAACACGCATACTTGCAGTGCGCGCTCCTGTACACGACCGTTCAGGGGGAGAGGAGAGTACGGACCATTAATGTAGCGCTGCAGGTCGCCGACCTCGCGGGCACGGTGTTCAGATACGCCGACATGGAAACGGTGGTGTGCTATCTGGCGAAGGATTGTGAGTGTTGGGTCGACTGTCGGGTTTGCGAATGCATACTGACGCTCGTTCAGGCATATCGCAGATGACGTCGACCCGAATGTCCATCATCCGGGATGACCTCACCGAACGGTGTGCAACGTTGCTCCTTGGGTACCGGAGGAACTGCGCTGCGTCCACTGCCCCAACCCAGGTACGATCGCGCCTTCACATAGTCCGCTTCCCGCTGACCAGCTTCCTCCAGCTGATCCTTCCGGAGGCATTCAAGTCGCTTCCCGCTTATGCCCTCGGCATCATCAAGAGCAAACCTCTCAAAGGTGAGAGCTACCGGGTGGCGTCCGCGTAGCTGACTGCTTATGATATCTGTATCAGGCCGGAACGTATCTTCCGACGTCCGTAATTACCATGCGCACAAGATCAAAGGCATGAGCGTCCGTACCACCATGCAGCATCTATACCCTCGGATGCTCGCTTTACACGACTTGGACGACACTATCGCTTTACCGGACTCAGATAACGGTCGGATTGCCTTCCCGTCGCTGATGCGTGCGACATACATGCACATGGAAGCCAGCGGCATTTATCTCATTGGTGCGTCAGTTTTCTATGCTAAAGTGAGCTGGGAGCCGTGACAGGTGGTTGATCTATAGACAACGAGGAGATCACGATGATATGGATCGGAGGTAGTGCATCCCCCCAGCTACTCAACGACTTGTTCGGGACGTCCGAGTTGTATGCCCTTGACCCACATATGGTGTGTGCATCGTCCTTGATTACTTCCCCCGTAAGCTAGGCTCACACCGTTTTTTAGACGAGCCTTCCTGAGCTACCAACTCGAATATCTATGCAAGTACGCAACATCCTTGCAGAGTGGAGAATGCGGCGTGGCGGTCGAGAACCGAAGTTCTTCCTTGCCCGTCAAAATATCGATGGCACCGAAGTGGAATTCAGTGACATGTTAGTTGAGGACCAGAACAACGCAGCGATGTCATACATAGATTGTCAGTTCAGTCTCTCCTTCCGGCAGTCCCTGACGTCTCATATATGTTGCTCAGATCTTCGAGTCGTACACAAGCAAATAAATATCGGGGTAAGAGCATATTCGCATGAAGATCGATGGTCTATTCTCATCCATGAACCTCCAGCTAACCGGCGGCTCATGGCCGGGACAGACGAACATGCGAGGCACACCATGGTGACACTCGCGTTGATAATATATGATGTAGACGGGAACTGCTTCATTGTGATTTGGTATAGGTGTACGGTACTTGATACTTTCCCCAAAACATTCACGACACGGAGATGAACCGACAACGTACATAGAACGAAGGAAGAACACAAGAAACGAGAAAGAGAAAATTGCACATGTGGGATGATTATAAAAGAGAGTGTAGGTGTGCACTAGATGAGGAGCAAAAAGTAGAACGTAATAACAGCAAAGTTGGTCAGGGCTTGAAGATCACCGCTCGTTCCCAACGGGAACAGGTACCGTCTTCGTGGATCGTTTCGAACCAAAGCGTGAGAAGAGGCTCCTGCCGTCTGTGCTGCCCGCGCGCGAGCGCCCTGACCGCATTGACCATCCTGACGGGGATTTGGGACGAGCCGCTTCGGCTACGCCAGGGTCCAATCGATCGTTCTGGTGGTTGTGATGATGGTGATGGTGGTGGATGACGCCGGAGCGTCCGACCGTATGCCGCCCATCGCAGCATGCTCGGACATTTTCCAGCCCCTCGAAGCCGCCATCGGAACGGGAGTCGTCGTTGAGTTCGAAGTCGAGATCGTCATCGTCGTCGCCCCCTGGTACGTGCTCGAATGATTTTCCAGGGCTGTATGGGCTCTCATGTTCCGTCCAGCGCAGATACTCCGCAGCGGGCGTGCCCGACCTCTTTCCGACAGAACCGCGATGGAATGATAGCTGAGATTGACTGCGGCGTCCGCGGGGCGTCGTGTTCCAAGACCCTGTGGTGCGGCCCGTGCGTTGACTCTCGGGACTGCCAACAAGATTTCCGTTGAGCCCATGCTCGACAGACAACGGACTGTGAGGGACAGGGGGCACGTTGTTTTGCCCTTGGCCAGGAGACGCTACCATGGAGGTCGCAGGTCGCGTGAGCAGATATTTCAAGGCCTGACGATTCGTATAAGCAAGCCGCATGATGGTTACGCGACGAAGGACGTACGTTATACCAGATATCGTGCCTCTCCTTGGTAGGAGCCGTGATTTTCATCTCGCGTTGAGGTGTAGACACCACGACACTATATTGATAAAGACCGGGCGGCATGGGGTTAGGATCGAGAACGGATCTCACACCCTCGATGTACGCTGTAACGAAAATCAGCATCGCCGGGCTATCGCGAGGTGGACATGTACGTACCGCTCTTCGCAGTGGATTCTGAGACGCCCGCAGAACCGGGATCCGCGGAACCCCAATATAACGTCCTCGTGTATGGGTGTACCCAGAAGAAGCGCCTGTGTCTGTTCTCGCCGTACCCTTTGCCGATGGTGCGTCGAGTGTACTTGTACAGGAACTCGCCGATCATAGTCTGCGTGATGGCGTGGATAACGGCCGGATCGGTTGAACCGACGGCACCCGACATGTTTCCGGATTTGCTAGGCGTACCCGGGGTAGGCGGTAGGCCGTGCATTCTGTGGTCTGACGATATCGAAGAACGCGGCGAGGCGTAGTCGGTACCCAATGAGGTGGTGGACATCTCGCGCCTGCCAAACGCGGTAAGCATGGAGGGCCCCGCGTTGGCGTAATGCGCGTGCGAGGCGGCGTTGGCAGCGGAGCGGAAGCTGCTGGTAGAAGGCGGTTGGCGAATCTGCGAAGGGGGTAGGCTTGAGCCCGGTGACCGAAGCGAGTAGCCTCGTCCGGGAACACCGAGACTGGGCGTCGTTGCACGCTTGATGAGCTCCGGAGGAGGTGGGGACAAAGGTCTGGGTGGCGGAGCCTCGTTCGACGACGTACTCGACGCGAGTATTCTCCGTTCCGGGATGAAGGACGGTGGGGGCATGCTGGTCGGCGGAGGCGGCGCCCTTGGCGGAGGCGGCAGGACCATCATGGGTGGGCGGGACTTGTCTATTAGAGGTGTGCCCGAGCTCGTGCGGGAACGAGCAACGCCGTTGGCGTCAACGTCAAGGATGGAGGAAATAGTGGAGTCAATCGACTGACGCCTCTCGGAACGTTCCGAGACACTAGTACGCGACCGGTGAAGGAAGGTGCCGGCAGCAGCTGCCACGGGCGCACTCGCCTCGCGCGTGTGCGGACCGCCAACGATTGCGGGGATCGGCGTGACCATGCTGGACGGCGGGGCAGACGACGGTGGGGGCGGGGAGATGAACTGGAATTGCTGGCTGGTCGAACCGATCCTGTGGAACCCTGGGCTTGATGGGACAGGTACAGCAGCAGGAGCGGGCGGTACCCATTCGTCGGTCTGGATGCACATTTCCTTGACCTCGGGCTTGGGCGCAGGGACGAGGACCTTGACCTCCACAGGTACCTCGACGGGAACCTCAACCGGCACCTCTTTGATGATGACCTTCGGCTCCTCCTCTACCTGTGCGGACACACCCTTGCTCTCGTACGAACTTGCGACCGAAGGTGCCCTACTCGTCTTTCGCGGTGCCCTGAACTGGAACGAGCTCGGAGGCGCGCTTGGGCCGGCGCTGGCGGGGCCACGCTCCGAGTCCCTGCCTTGCCTCGTCGAAAGCGGCAGGCTGGAGCGCGATGCACCGTGCGCCGATGGGGGACCCCGGAACGAGTAACGTTCTTCGTCGTCCGAATAGTCGTTGTCGGTGACGGTCATGATACTCTGGAAGTCGTCCGCGCCGGATTCGCTTTGAGTGGCGGAGGTGAGAAGCACGCTCTGCCGCGCGTCCGTCCATACCTCCTGCTCGTTCTCTGTCTCTGTCTCCGGCTCGGTGTCAGACAGTGGCCCTGTCTCGGTCGCAGTG
The DNA here is from genome assembly GCF_000264995.1 of Punctularia strigosozonata HHB-11173 SS5. Classification (NCBI taxonomy): domain Eukaryota; kingdom Fungi; phylum Basidiomycota; class Agaricomycetes; order Corticiales; family Punctulariaceae; genus Punctularia; species Punctularia strigosozonata. Next base: position 1,498,958 of record NW_006767439.1, on the reverse strand, counting down.
CCATCGTCACCGTATTCGGATTCAGCGGTTGCTTGCTCCACGATGCGCTGGCTCTGAGGGCGAGTGATGGTAGTATCGCCGCTCCGGTCGAAGAGTGCAAGCTTGGGCAGGTCGGCGCGGGTGATGGTCGTTCGACGCGAACGCTCGTACTCGTCCGTTTCAGCCTGCTCGTCCTTTGCGGCGATGGGCGTTTGAGTTTCCGCGTTCGCCAAGTTCTTGAACGCGCCAGGCACTACGGGCGTTTGCGTTTCGCTGTCGACCGTGGCTACACTTGGCACGCTCAGCAGTACGGATGGAGGGGCAGGGGCAGGCTGATCGTGTTGGATGCCCATTTCGCCCTTGGCGACCGCGGGCGGCACCTCTGTTTGGCTTGACGACTCGCGGCTCACCACAGTTGGCACCAGCACCGGGGCGGGCACCGGTTCCGGATCAACCTGCACGCCAAACTCGGCCCTTTCCACTACCGGCACCACCGGTGCCTCCACCTTCTCCTCTGCCACAGGCGCGGGAACTTGTTGCTTGTCGAGAACGACCGTATCCTCCTCTGGCGCCTCCGTCTGCGCGCCGAAGTCGACGTACTCCTTCTCCGGTTTCGGATCCTCCTCGAGCGACGCCATGCCAATACCGAGCTCCATCGCAAGCGCCTCCGGTGCGCCTACCAAGCTCGGCGGGCGCGCCTCTTGGAACGCTGCGCCGCCGCGCCTGCGACCGACGGTGCCTCCACCGCGGCCGCGCACGGACGATGTGAGGGTCTGTTGTCGGAGTGGCGACGGATTCTGCGGGAGCGACGAGGCCGAGGCCGAGCGGCGGAGCACATTCGCGAACGCGGGATCCATGCCGTCCACGCTCGTCCGGTTGTCGCGCTTGCTCAGGGGCGAGTCCTCCACGCCGCCGAACGCTTCTTCATCCTCGTCTTCCATGTCGGCGAACTCGCGCGGTAGGGCGGGCACGGGGGGGACAGGCGAGCCGTCGAGCACGTCGTCCTCCGCCCACTCGCTGCCGGGCGAGCTCTGCGCCGCAAGCCCAAGGCGCTGCTGCAGCGTCAAGATACCTCTGCCGCGTCCGCGTCCCCTGACGGTGACCCCGCGTCCACGTCCCCGTCCGCGCGCGGCCTTGAACGGCGTCGACTTTCTTTCTCCTAGACCGCCCTCCGTCGCCTCCTCCTCTTCCCACTCGGCGTCGCCCGGCACGACGACGATCCCATCTTCCTTGCCCGCCTCCTTCATCTTCCGCGTCATCTCGATCCGCGCCTCCTTCTCCCTCCTCAAGCTGCCCTTCAACGCGCCGATCTGTCGCTGCGCGTGCGCGAGGCGCTGCCGCGCCGCCTCGAGCTCGTTCGCCGGGTGATTCGGCGCCAAGAACCGGCGCTTCGACGGGCTCTCGTCTTCCTCCTCCTCGTCCTCGTCGCCCGGACCCAAGAACTCGCCGAATTCGCCAAAGACGGCGGAGGCGTCCGCGCCGCCGCGCCGGCGGTTGGTCGACATCCCGCCTCCCACGGCGCCGGAAGCGAACACGTCGTCGGCGGGGGTGGCAGGCACGTCCGCGGGGGTGCGCGCGTCCGGGGTGAGCGGGGATCCGAAGCGGCCGCCGGGGAGGAGACGGCGCGCCTGGCGCGCGAGCTCGCCCTGGAGCTCGTCGACCTTCATCTGCATCTCCTGCTTGTCGCGCATGAGCCCCGCGGCGTGCTTCCGGGCCTGGGCAACGTCCGTCTCGTGCTTCGCCTTGAGCTCGTCGTACGCGGCCTGGAGACGCTCGCTCTCGTTTTTGTGCCCGTCGCTGACCTGGAGCACCTTCTCGTGCTGCTTCGTGAGCCGCTTGTGATCCGACTCCAGCTTGAGGAGCGATGCCTGGCTTGTCGAATGTGCGTTGCGGAGCTCCTGAAGCGCGACCTCGAGGTTCCAGTTCTCCTCCTTGTACTTGTCTGCGATGATAGAGCATGACTTGAGTTTCTAGACAGATCAGCAAAAGGGGGGAGAAGGAGCGCACCGGCAGACGCTTCGACGCTTCGTAAAGCCTTGCGGAGTGCCTCAGCGGCGCGTTCGAGGTCATCCTTCTCCTCCTTCATGTCTTGGATCGCCTTATCGCGCTCGCCGAGGAGCGACTGCAGCCGGCGAACCTCTGTCAGTAAGCCCGAGCCGATCTCGAACGCAAATTCTGTCAGATCACCAGCCAGGCATCAGCGCTCGTCCACTCACGCACGTCAGAAGAGGAAAAGGGAGGTCGAAGGGAGGGCAAGGCAGAAGGTGACGCACCGACATCGTTCTGGCGATGCGCCGCGTTCTTCGCGCGCCGGTTCTGGCTCGCGGCGCTCGCCGTCTTGGCGCCCACGCCCGAGGCGGGCTCCTCGCGCGAGAGGTCGCCGAGTGCAGACAGGTCCGCCGAGCCACGGGATAGGTCGGCGAGCGTGAAGACAGAGTCGCGCGTCGACGACGAGGGCAGGCCGGACCCGGGCGGTGCGTCGGACGAGATGGAGCTCGCGAGTTGGGCGAGGTGCGCGAGCTGGTCTTGCGTGCTCTGAGTGGAGACTCCGTTCGTGGGCTGGAAGGGTCGAACGATGCGCATCAGCGGGGTGTCCATATGCGCCGCGCACGAAGCGCTCGACTTACCGGTGAATGGTGCTGCAAACCGGTCGCGGCGAGTTCCTCGCTCAACTGCGCGTTCTCCCGGTCCCACTGCTCGACCGTGGCGCGGAGCTCCCGCCAGCGCTCGCGCGCCTCGCTGTCCATCTCCCCTCCTCCTCCCTCCTTCTTCGCCTTCGCCTTGCCGTTCCGACTGCTACCCAATCGCGCGGGGGTGTCGTCCTCGCTCGAGCTCGCGCCCAAATCCCGGCCGCCGTTGGAGGAGGAGTCGACGAGCTCGCGCAGTTCCGATACGCGCGCTTCGAGCTCCATCTGCTGCTCGAGCACGCGTTGCCCGAGCGTGCCTGCATAGTGCAGCTGCTTTTCCTTCGCTTCGAGCAGCGCGGCCAGCTGCGCGCGCAGCGGTTGGTCATCGGATGGGGGTGAGTGGGGCATGGTGGAGGGGAGAAGTGCGGTGGCCGAGCTGGCCATCTCAAAGCCCGTTCGCGGATGAAGGTGTTGTTGAGTGTCTTGTAGATGGTGGTAACGGTGGTGGTGCTTGGTAACCGATATGAAAAGCCAAGGGTCCTCGACCTCAAGAGGGGATTATGGCACAGAAAAGCAAACAGAAAGTCCAAAATCCGGTGTGATAGTCGGTGGATTGATGCGAAAGTCTTGCGAGTAGATAAGTGGGGATATCAAAAGCCGAGTAAGAAGAAGGATAAGAAAGTGATGGTTGGCGGTGGTATTATCAGGAGGCGATCCGAGTGCGCAAGCCAACGGGAGGCCGCGTGTACGTACGCGGTGTGCTGGATGTATGTGCGCGGTGTTGCGAATATGCGTGTCCGCGCCCGTCGAGGGTAGGGCGAACGGGACGGCGGGGCGGGCAGGCGACCGCGTTTGTTCGGTTCGAGCTGGGAGCTGCGTGTTGACCGCACGTGTTAGGGCGGCGTTTTAGGCTCGGGGACGGTCTCCAAGAATGAACGGTGTACGGACGACCTGAAGCAAGTACAGAAGACGAATTGATACAGCGTCGAGTAGCTAGCGAGAGCTGACGCGTACCTCGACGATGGTAGTGAGACGGACAGACACAGGAATTATTGGGGGAAAGCAGCGGCAACCTCGACCTCGGAGGAGTTGAGTTCGAAGCGCGATTGAGTCTTTGGAGCTCCGCCGCACGGTGATATTGTACTCTTGGTGTTGCACAGTATTAATTGGATCGAAAAAGAAAGTTGAGGGGAAGCAATTCAGCGAGCGCGCTCGTCGTCGTTGGCGACGATGTCGACGTTGACAGTCAAAACACGGGCAACAAAAAACTCGGCGTTTGGTTTGGACCCGCTTACGGGGCTTCGTCGGGGTCCACAAACGAAGTCCGATCGCGCGTCGGCGGACAAGACCGTGGGCACTTTTTTCATTTTGACGCTTTCTCCGTCCACGTTCGCAAGCCGTTCGTCTCCGTTCATCTACTTATTTATCTCGGGGGATGTCGTTATACACATACACGACCACCGTCATGAACTAAGTAAGGCTGCATCGCCGTTCCCCCCACGGCATACCCTCGTTGTCCATTCGTACAGATCATGGACGAATCGCTTTCGAAACGGGCCTGCTTCATGGTCACTGAAATCTATCAAATTCCGAGGTGGATATAGGGCGCCCATCGACCGGCATCCGGGTGCGCACGACGAAGCTTTCATACTGCATCATCCAGAGCATACGCGACATCCTGTGGGTTGATGAGCTCTGAGTCGCTTCCGAACAAGTCGCCGTAAACGGACTGGGCGATAACCGGGCCGTCTACGTCTTCCATCGATCTATGCAAAAACCGACGTAAGCAGCGTACGCGCGAGGAAATCGTGGCTCACCATAGCGTTGCAACGACGCTCTTGAACCCTGCGAATAGTAACGTTGCAGCGAGGTGGATGACTTGGTTAGGTCGATTCTGCGAGGCGCGTTTCGTCTGTGGGATGCCGTCGCCTCAAATCTGGGATGCAATCCTTACCTTATCGCCTTTCGCAGCTTCGCAGGCGCTCAAGAACGCCATGAACGCATGGGAGAGAGGCGTCGGCATCGGCTTCTCAATCGTGACAATGTCGTCGCTCATCACGGATCCGCTTTTTCAACGGATCTTCTGGATCCTGGTGACCGTGGCATGCTAAAATGCAGCATCGTTGCTTTGGGTAGGTTATTCAGAAAAGCATGGTGGACGTCATCGATTCTTCGTCTGCCCCCATTGTGCCCATGCGTAGGCGAAGTCGGGATCTCTACGCCTTGCGGCAGTGCCGAGCGAACAGCGGCAACTTCCTCGCGAGTCGAAACGAGGTCGCCCTACTGAGGTAAGTGCGACCGAGGTACGCCGGCTACCAACGCGCGCATCTTGTGCTTGCTCGCCGGCTCATATTCTGCTCTGGACCTGATCAAGATTCCAAGCATTGGTATATACGAGGAAACGACATAGTCGGAGCAACATGCCCCGTCGACACCTGCGGCATGGATTGGGAGGTGTGCAAAGCGACCGGTAGGACACCACCATATGCGAGGGCGGTTTCTGCCCGTAGTAGCCTGTGAGTTGCGGTATACATACAGCGGGGATGAATTCATGCCTTCAATTCCAGGACGGTCAGAATCGGGAGAACTACATTCACCCCCATAAAGCATGCAGGGATACTGTCGATTCTTGGATTCTTTGACCTAAGGTGAACCACCGACTTCGACACCTTGAGGCGATCTCTCAAAAACCGATCTAGCATCCGCCACGGCCGAACGCCACGTGGTGCCAAACTCCACGAGCCAGGTTTCGGTGAGCTTCTCGTAGTGGGATACTAATGACATCTCCGGAACGCTTGATAATGACCGCATGGCACGCCAACGTGCTGGACACAAGTACGACAACTGGGCCACCGTCCGCCGCTTCTGCCAGTGCCTCGTACTTGTCGGGCAGAAGGGATCGGTGCAAGCCAGGAAGCCTGCGTACTTCCTCGAGTAGAGAGTTGAACTCCTCGCTCTGCTGTCGTCTACGGGCGGCGTCCAGTTCTGCTTCTCTGGCATCCTGTCCAGGATGCGAGCTGCGTTCTAATTGTCTAGCGAGAAGCAGCAGTTGATTGCGCAGCTCTCCTGGTACCATGTCGAAGGCTGATCGGAGACGGAGATTGTGAGTTCACAATGTTGCGCGGCGCTGTTCAAGGATCTCTATAGCCTTCTGTGGTGAATCCATGTTCAGGGCCAGAGAAGCACCTAGAGCCACGCGCTGTCCAGCCTCCAAATACTGGAGTCGTGATCGAAGATGAAGGCCAAAGAATGCAACTCGAGGGAGAAGGTTGGTTACTTGCACGTATAGATTCACCAGCTGTGACTGAACGGAATATTCGGCAGACAGAGCATCGGCGTGTTGGATTCGCACTGTATGAAGAAACCTTGATACACGCTGTATATGCGTGAACGGACATCTTTCTGATTCTCCGTCAATGCCGCTTGCGCATGTACAAATGCTGTGGTGAGGTTGCGATACGGCGTGCCGTGTTCAAGGTACGGCTCTGCTGCATCGATGAGGCATTGAAAACGCTCGTGCCGACCTGGGCTAACGACAACCAGCAGCTTCGTGATTGTGTCTAGTGCTCTCGCGGCCTCCTCTGGATCCCTAGTAATACGAAATCTCGAGATATGGCAGTCGGCCAGGATACGAAGGCATTCGGGCTCGCGGTCTAAATCAAGTACGCGATCTTTAGCGGGATTTAGCACCTGGATAGCTTCATCGATGTCCACCGTCGTGCCCTCGCCGTGCTTTCCGCGCATCAGGAGTGCCTTTGCTAGGTGAACCACCGCATCGAACCTGTTGAGATGTCCATCGGGCAGAGTGCCAAGTAAGTCCTGTGACAATTTCACGGCCTGGTGCAGATCGTCCATGTCCTGGAGCACCTCGTGCCTGGTGCATAAATGTGATATCTTTTCCAGCGCAACATCGCTGTAGTTTGAGTCTGAGGGTGATATTGTTTCCATGGCTTTCAAATCCCATTCGAGAGCTTGGTTCAGGTCATCAATATCACCTATCTCGGTGAAGCGGAACATCAATGTCTTGGACAAATTGAGGGCGAACCATCGGAAATGACCTCGCGGTACGTCGGCTGCCTGACGGGATAGATAGATGGCCTCGTCTAAATTATCCGGTTCGCCGGTCCTTGAAAATTCTATAAGCAACGTTCGGGCGAGGTTTATACGATGAGCCCATTGCATCTGAAACCTCGATATATATCGGTTTTGGAAGCTGTCTAATCCAGAACCGTAGACATATTCGCCTACACCGGAGGAGGTACCCAGCTCACGTGTTAAGCGATGATGATTTCGAACGAGACCCTGAGGTTATCGACAGATAGAGCGTACAGGGGGGCATTTCCGTGTAATCTGGCGCTTACATCGTACAAAAGCCCAATCTCTTCACAATATTTGTGCACCAGCATCTTTCAATCTTCTCTGATCTTCGAATACAAAGCACATACTCGGAGTTCGCTGACAGGTGGGAGTCACATACCTTACCCGTTGTAGATGAGCTTGCCTTCAGTGCAGGGTTCGTATGAGACTGAGATTTGGAGGTGGTCCTGCCGATGAATGTGTTAAATTCCAGTGATTGTTGGGTATCAAGACGGCGTTCCGATCTGCACGGCCTTTATGACGACCTCCTTTTTGGAACGGCTAGCGCTGCTGCTCGCTTTGTTGCTTCTATTTCACGATTCTGCCTGACCAATGCCTCGTTTGATTTGATCTCTGACCCTCACTGTCCGACAGTGATGGACAAACGGTCCAAATCGGTCTATGATTACGGCGGCACGAGGACACATTTGTTGCATATCGCATGGTGGTCGATATACTGTCGTCGTACAGGCTACTCGAACATAAATTCTAGTCGTAGTCCGCAAAGCCTGTGCACACGGTAATTAGCATGCAGTGGACCCGATGTGGTAGAATGAATCTTACCTCCTCCTCCCTCGTCCCCACCACCGCCACCTAAGTCGTCCATATCGTCCCCCTCGCCGTTGTCGAAGTAGTTCTCGGCATAATCATTATCGTACTCCTCGTCAACGTCGTAGTCTTCGTCGTCGATATGAGACCCCTGGTCAGATCCTTCGTTGTCCTTGTCCTACAGCGATGCCTGTGAGCACGCAACGTCCATGGGTCAGAGAGAAAAACATCAGGTTACAGGATCGTCCCCGTCGTCTTCGAGCTCTTCGAGCTTCGTTCGAGGACCCGTGCTGCGTTTTGCAGTGACCTTCCTCTTCTTCCGCGGATTGAAGTAATCTTCGAAGACTTCAGTGGGGAAGAAAGGTTGGTGGAGGTCTTTTCGTTTTAGTGCCGGTGGTCGATCGGTCGAGGGGCGGTACTTGTCAGAATACCGCGGCAGCTCTCGTAAAACAGCGTGTCAGCTATGACGGACATCGACACGGGACGAAAGTAACACATACCGGTCGACTTGGTCTGCTCGACGACCCAATAGGCCGACTTGCGCATCCGCGCTGCGAAACCAAGCTGGAGCTCGCATATTCGCTTTTCGGTTTCGGTGTATTCAGTCAGGCTCGGGAGGGGATCCATAGGCTGCAGATATCTCTCTCAGATTACTATCATTGTATCAATGTATCTTAACGCGTACAGGATACAGCGCCGAAGGCTCCTTCGACATCCCCTGGATATCCGCGAACGTGAGGCCCATAGGTGGTGGATTGCTGTTATTGAACCCTCCCCGGCCCCCACCTCTTCCTCCTCCGAATCCGCCACGGCCCCCTCTCGACATGGCTTGATCAGAGAGACCCTGAGTGAAGTTCCTTGCTCAGCCCAGGGATCAGCAATGGCGGTTAAGGAGGGTCTTTCAGCTGCAGCGAGGCGGTGTGGGACGAAGACAATTCGAACTCCGCCGTCCAGCACATAAACCCCGGCCTTGACGCGTCGCCCCCTTTCTTCTCGACCACCGTCGCTACCTCCCACCTCCTCCCTCTCGTCCAGGTTCTTCCTCACCGCTCACCCTTCAAGAAATCCTCACCAGCACCGCAGCCAACGATGGACAAGACTCTCGACGAGGTTCGTGCCGTGCCTCGCCTTGACGCGTTTCTTCCAATTGAAACCGAAACCCTTTCTATCAACCAGATGATCTCCACCCGCCCCAAGACCGCGCGCCGCACGTCGGCCGTGCGCAAAGGCGCCGCCGCGAAGGCGCAAGTACTCGGTAAGGCCGCCCCAGGCCCCGTTCAAAAAGCCCGCGCCGCCGCGGCCAACGCCAAGCCGGCCGCGCCCCTCTCGGAGAAGATCGTCGTCTCGAACCTGCCCGCGGATGTGAACGAGCAACAGCTCAAGGTACGCCCTCGTCTAACGAATGAACAACGGGCGGGATACTGATGCGTGGCGTTGTCTTGTAGGAGCTTTTTACGACGACAATCGGTCCGCTGCGCGACGTGACACTTACCTACGACCACAACGGCCGGTCTAAGGGTGTCGCCACCATCCTGTTCCAGCGAAAGGGCGACGGCTCGAAGGCGTACGCCCAGTACCACAACAGGCTCATCGATGGGAGTTAGTATACTCTCCTTCCGCTCCTCAGATATTCGTCCCTTTTAGCGTGGTCTCGGGTTCGCACTTTTGGCCGTGGATGTCGTTTTTCGGGGAGGAGCCTTGGTGCTGGAGGGAGGCGCCGTCGTCGTGCCAATCACCAATGTCCAAGCCGACATCCGCCGTTGCACAGCCACTCGCACGGTCGGAAGAAACGTCTCGGGGACCCGCTTCGCCTCCAGGTGTTGCTCCTATGGTCCTGTCCACAAGCCTCTCGGTCTGATCAGCCGATGCTTTCGTGCGACGCCCGGTGATCATCACGGGCCGGCGACGTATACGGCGCGAACACGCCCGACGTGGTCGTTCGGAGGACAGGAAGAGTCCCAATGGCCTTCTACGAAGCGTGACGGCGTCTTCGTCAGCGCGTTGCGATAGCCTCGCGTGCACAGAGAAGGCCGTGGGCGGATGCTGCGGTTGACGCGAGTCGGCTCCCGTGGCGCTCACTGCTCGACGACGACGTGCAAGCAAGAACGGCTCGCGATGACACGTTCGCGCTCAAGACTGGGCGACCTAGCCCCGTGACGTGGCACGGCGCCGCCCTTCGTTCATCTTCGTTTTTTCCGCATGGTCTTCCTCAAATCTCGATGCCCGAAACGCACGACTAACGAACCTGTCTATCCTCTGCTTCTTGCTTAATCTTCGCGCCGACTTTCGACATCCACCCTCGACTCGACTCCGACGTGCAGAGCGCCCCATGAAGATCGAGATCATCGTGGACCCCTCGCGTGTTCCGGTTACGCCGCTCGCGGCCCGTGTGGCGCCCGCGCTCGCTACCGTCGCGGCGGCTGGCGGTGCTCCTGCAGGAGCCAGGTTAGTCTCCCCCCGGGCTGCATATACCCCAAGGAACTCGCGAACTCATGGTTGTCGTGATTGAAGGACCGCGGGTCGTGGACGTCCCGGGCGCGGACGAGGTGGTGGACGCCGCAAGAACGAGCGTCCCCAGAAGACCGTTGCCGACCTCGACGCCGAGATGGAGGTGTGCACATTCCTGTCGTTCTGCTATGGCCATCTTAGGACTCATCCCGTTGCGTTTTCGCCGTTTAGGATTACACCGCTACGGCGGCACCGGCCGCCGCTGCTGTACCTGTCACCGGCGCTTGATGGAATGCGATTTCTTGCTCGTCGCTTGAAGATTGATTCGCTTGCCATGTCCCCGTTCGCTATCCTCCCTGATATGTTACACATACACATAGAGCGTCCCCTTGCCTTTCGGGGCGGCGGACGTTGATTGCTATACCGCCTCTCGATGTACTGTAAATTTCTGGTCTACTACCTGACGAGTATCCCATCCGTGGCTGCTGGCTGCACGTTGTGAACAACTTCGACGGCGGGTGAAATCGAGATAATGATGTGTTAGTGGTTGACGTCATGGGTGTTTGCCATCCCGGTGGCCGCTACTACTCTTGCTGGCTACGTCCATTGCACTTATAATATCGCTGTTGTATGCCCGCTGGCTTATTGAGCAGACTGAGGATGGCCTGGCGCTCTAGCGGATCGACGAACTCGGAGCTCATCGCGAACATGGCGAAGAACGGGATATTCAGCGCGACGGAGGTGCAGACGGTGCGACGTTCTCTGCGGGAGAGGCGTCGAACCGTTGAACTCACGCGATGGGTTTCTTGACCGTAGGCCATGGCGAAAGTCGTGCGTTTTTCGATCTCTCCGGATGCCGCGACGAATGCGAGACAGAGAAAATGATGGGTTACAGGACCGGGCGAATTACGTGGTGAACAAGCGCGATGCGTGCGTGCTTTATCGAATGCCTGACCTTTTCGCGACGCTGATGCGGGAGGACCCGGCTTGTAGATACGTGGATGCGCCTTCGCCCATCGGACACGACGCGACGATCAGCGCGCCGCACATGGTAAGCCCTCCTCGCCCCCTTCTCATACCGTAACCGCACCCATTGACCGAGAACATCGCAGCATGCGTACGCGACGGAGTACCTCCTCCCGTTCCTCAAGCCCGGCGCTAAGGTACTCGACGTCGGCTCCGGATCCGGCTACCTCTGCGCGGTCTTCCACCACATCGTCGCGGAGCAGGGGAAGGTCGTCGGCATCGATCATATCCCCGAGCTCGTCCGGTGGTCGGTCGAGAATCTGAAGAGGGACGGCCTCGGGCAGGCGCTCGATAGCGGGGCGATCGAGGTCGTGTGCGGCGACGGGAGGCAAGGTCCGTTCGAGGATGACGTCGCGATTTTTGTATGATGCTGACGACCTGGGGTATAGGGTACGCGAATGCCGGGCCTTACGACGCGATACACGTTGGCGCCGCGGCGCCGACGCTGCCGCAGCCGCTCGTGGACCAGCTCGCGGCTCCGGGAAGGATGTTCATTCCCGTTGGCGATGTGGCGCAGGTTATCCTGCTAGTGGATAAGGACGCGCAGGGGAACGTGACGAAGAAGGAGCTGATGGACGTGAGGGTGAGTGCTGCTCTTTCTGGTCGGTGATACGCCACGAGGTGCTGACCGACAATACGTCGCGTGTAGTACGTGCCATTGACGGATCGGAAGAAGTGAAGGTCCTTGTGATCAAAAAAGATGTGGAGTGTATGATAATGCGGGATGGCGAACGATATGAACGACTGTTTCGGAATGCGCGCACATATCCGCTCCACGCTAGCGACAAATTGCAACCATTTTTCGAGCGCTGCATTACGGTGCTTTCTGTTCACAATTGCTCAGATCGATCCAGTCAATCATTGGGGCTGACACGCGTAAGTACTCACACCATTCCATGCCCGCTCGCTCTGCTCGGAGTGTCGCTGGTACATCTGTCCCCTAGCAGCACAAACTCAATGAAGCATGTATTTCAATGTATGGTTCGTCAGCTCCGTTGTCAACGTCATCCAACAGTATACCACATCGCTGCAAGGTGACGGCGCTAATCTCCCGGATAACTATATAACCGAACGTTGTAAGGCAACAACAACATCGGTCGGTTCCTGATGTGTCATATTCCCAGATGGATGTATGGCGCCCGTCGGCTTGGATCCGGGTGCGCACGACGGAGCTTCTGTAATGCCTCGTCGACATCATCTGAATCGATGAAATTCGTGTCACTTTCGGAAAAATCTTCGTGAACGGACTTGGCGATTACGGGCCCATGGTGCGCAAAACCGGCTAATTACGACACGTCCCCAAATAACCCGCTACGGTACGTACACGCACCGATTGCATTAATATTCATGCATATGATTTGCTGCGGCGGTGCATATGAGGTTTCACGAGAAGAAAAAAATAGGGCGTGAGATGCCGGTCCTATTGCATGGGCGAAGGTAAGTAAAGCTGCGCGCACTCGAGCCACGAAAAACCGGCATCGCGGCAACTGCCGGCAAAGTCCGTGTGACGCGGGCAAAGCCGAATACGGCTAAGGTGCGTTCACACGATAAGGTTCTCGAGCGGCACAACAATAGAGAGTTCAAGTCTCGATTGAGCAACTCGAGGTAAGATATGAAACCAAAAGGTAAAGGTCCTCGCGACGAGGCTGCTTGTCTTTTATACCTCGCCGCGAGCCTTTGAGCATATGGAAGTGGAGCAAAGGATCAAACAGTCAAAAGGCGCATCAGCGCCGAATGCTAGAAAAGGAAAAGAGTTCTCGGTCTCGGCTCCCGGCAGGACCGGCACGTAACATCCGCCCTCCCGAAGTGGAAACCGCTTCGCCCAATAAGGTAACCTCCGCCTCAATCCCACGGCTACGCGCCCCTGCGCGTCCCCTTCTCCAATTCCCGCTCCCGCCGGCGCTGTTGAGCGCGCATCTGCCCACGGAGAGCTTGTACAATAGCGAACTGAATAACATCTTCATCAACCCCCAATGCACTGAGCGACGCGCTCGACGATCCGGCGACTACGTGCGACCCCTGGCCCGACCCTGTGTGACCGTCGGCCGGCTGCTTCTTGATCTTCTTCGCTTGGGTCCCCTCGGCCTTCTCCTGTCCCTCCTTCGCCGACTTCGACTTAGCAGCGCGCTTAGCGGCATGCCCGCCTAAAACCTCCTGGACCTCCGGCCGGAAGAAGATCGGTCGCATCGGCTCGCCCTCCACTTCCGCCGCACCCTTATCATCAAATCCGGATAGCGAAGCGACGCTGGGATCGACGAGCTTCCTGATCGTCGAACGAAGGGAGTAGTACCCGATCGGCACCGGCTCATCAACTGAGGCAAGTCCACCACGGATGCGCTCGTCGTAGCGGAGGTAACGCTCGACGTCCTTCCAATGGTACACATCGAACGGGCACCCGATCATCGGGGCAGGTACGTGATCCACGATGAACTCCTTGTGCGTAGCGTTGAACTCGACGCCCTTGCAACAGGTAATGATCACCACATCCTCGCCCTCCGGTGTCGTACCAGGCAGCGGCATCAAGTCGGCGTCGGTAGCGGGGTTCGCCGCATCCTTGGACTGCGACTCGCTAACGATCGAGTCGGGTTCGACAGCGGTCGGCGGTTCTTTACGCTTCGCGGTACCCCGCCGCTTCGCAGGCGGGTCAGCGGTCGAGCCAGACGAAGGGGGCATATACAATGGTGAGTGGCGATCGAGTTGGGGGCAGTGTGAGGTTGCGGAATAGCTAACGGTGTCGATATCACCCGTCCTAAGGTCGTTATATAGGCGGCGTCCATTCCGTCCGCCGGCATCGTCGACACACAGGGTGATCCCGCCAGCGAAGATTTGCGGGTCATCTTCTTCGATGATTCCACTACCTTCTGGGAGTTCCGCGACACTGCTAACTCCTTGTTCGTCCAGGTATAATTTCAAATGTTCCAGACCATCAATTTTATCAAGAGGTAGCCAGGTGACGTCCCCGGCCTTCCACTTGATTTTGAACACGGATGACATCCCTTGCCCCTTATGCGACAGGATGCGATCTACGGCCCACTCGGCCCCGTCTTCCCCGAAATCTGCCACTTGCGTCTCCGCCCGTCCAGGGAAGAGACGATCATCATTGGCAACATGCACACGAAGCAACGAAGCGTGGAATACAGGATGAACTCCTCGCTGCAATAGCCGCGCAGGTAGGTCGACCCGGAACGAGTTGTTCCCAAAGTCCTTAGAGATCAGGTAAGGCCCCATATACTTGGGAATGAGCTTCCGAGCGCGGCCCTTCGGGAAGCTGATATTCTTTGTAGAAACATAGACCATGTCTCCAACGACGAACGGGGCGGGCCGTCGTAATCGATTAGCGGCACGCGTCTGCTTCACGCGAGCCTCCAGGATGGCGTCATGCGCTGCCATGATCGCGGCGCGCATCCGTTGAGCAAACACGCGCACTCCTGGATACTCCAGCTCGGCCGGTTGATCCCAAATCAAGGATCGCGGCATGCGTCCTGTATCCAAGAAAAACGGTGCGTAACCGGTGCTTTCTGACCGAGCCGAATTGATGGCGAACTCAATCCCTGGTAGTTTCGACACCCAGTCCTTTTGATCTGGTCGTACGCATGCTCGAATCATCTGAGTTATCGTACGGTTTGCGCGTTCTGTGGACCCATCACTCTCCGGGTGGTAAGCACTGGACATGCTAAGTTTCACACCTAGCATCTTATTCAGGTGCTGCCAAAATGTGCTTGTGAACAGGACATCGCGGTCGCTCACAATTCTCTTCGGTAAGCCGTGTAACCTGTAGATCTCAGCGAAAACTAACTCGGCGATATCCTTAGCCCTATAGTCCTGCCGACTCGGTACAAGATGCACGCGGCCCGTCAAGAGATCAATCACCACCGTGATCTCGTCGTACGATGCGTCGCGATCCTTCGATACAGGTAAAGGCCCAACGAAGTCGATGCCAATCGCCTCCCAAGGTATTGAGGGAATGGGGAGGGGGTTCAGGAGCCCGTACGGCTTCTGATTGTTAGGTTTGCTACGTCTACACGTAGTGCAGCTCTCGCAGAATGCCCGAACGTCATGTATTATATTTTTCCACCATACCGACGTCTTAAGATACGCGATCGTTTTTGTAGGTCCTAGATGCGCTAAGATTGAGTGCGCACGTGCGATGACGATCTCGCGTGCCTTGCGTTCCCCGATCAAGCAATCAGGTATGCACAGCAATTTAATTCCCCCATCCTTGAGGTATAGGACGTCGTTCTCATACGTAAAATTCTTGAACTGGTCCGGCGCCTCAAGTATTAGCCTGAAGAAGGGATCCGCCAGGTATTTCCCTCGTATACATTCTGGAAATCGACACCCATTATCGTACTCTAGCAATACATCGAGTAGCTTCGGGGCCGGGTACTCGGCATGCGGTACGTCAGTATCAGCGACTGATTCTGATAACCTCGTGATAGGCTCTAGGCTCCCGCCCTCCTGACGTTGTGCCGGCAGCTTCAACGTCACCTTCTTGATGCGCTTGGCGAACTCTGCCGCCGTCTCAGCTCGCCCCGTCTCCGCCGGCAAGGTATCAGCCACACGCGCCCTCCGGACCGGCTCCGACGCTTGTACCCGCGGTACCTTGGGAGAAGCTTGTCGATCATGGATCGCGTTGCCCGCCGGCACGCGGTCCGCACGCGGTCGCAGTGTCGCCAAACGAGCCTCAAGTCCAGTGAGGATTGCCATCCCGGCGCCTTCGGCGGGCGGATGGTTGTCGTCGAACTGAACCATTTCACTCGCAGCTCGTACCAGACCAGGTTCGTCAGCCGCGTAGATCCGTGACAAGGCGTCCGCTAACTTATTATCAAGACCAGGCACGTAAACGATCTCGAAGTGAAATTCAGATAACTTCTCTAACCAACGCGCCTGTCGTCCCGTCAAGTTGCGCTGATTCATGAAGTGGATCAGACCCTTATGATCCGTGTACCAGGTAAAGCGCACCCCGAGCAGCAGATCACGGTAACGTAGCATAGTTTCTAAGCCGGCTAACAATTCGATCTCATGCACTGCGTAATTTTGTTGCGCAGGAGACAGCTTAGCAGAATAGAACGCGATGACCCCCGCCGACTGCCAGTCAGTGCCCTGCAGGATGCATCCACCTACGCCGGTAAGACATCCGTCAGTTACTACATGGACAGGGGGGGCATCGGGGCCATACCTCATAGCCATACGGTGCACATTTCGGTGAGCGTGCACGATCTCCCGAATTTCATCAAACGCTCGCTGTTCTGTAGGCCCCCACCGGTAGACCACGTTGTCGCCTGTCAACCGGTTCAACACATCCATCGGCACACGGATCCCAGCACAGCCGTCCGCAAGGTACCCAACTGCACCCAGGAATCCTCGCAAAAGATCGCGATTAGTGGGGACATTCCATGTTCGAATGCGCTCAACCTTGGCAGGGTCGAGCCGGATTCCACGGTGCGAAACGATCTGTCCTAATAGCTTGATCTCATCCGCTAAGAAGTGCATCTTCTTTTCGGATAAGTAGAACTCGTTTTCCCGTAAGATGTCGATGACGAGCTTAACACACCGTACATGGTCGTCAAGGTCATCGGTGTGTACGATCAAATCATCAAGGTAGATCTCAAGCCAAGCACCGATGTAGGGCGAGAATAGGTCAGTCATTACCGCCATGAATGTCGCAATCGCGTTGCAGTCCCCCTGCTGGAGGACGTGACTAACCATTGTCCCGTCCGGGGTGGCCATCAGGGTGTACGGCACATCTTCAGGTTCCACACGCACTTGCTCGTATGCGCCCTCCAAATCCATCGCCGTAAAGTAGCGACTGGCCGCCACCCGCCGTCGAATGGCGTCTTGGTCAGGCAACGGCGACGACATCTTGCGAGTATTGTCGTTCCGCGCGCGTAAGTCAACCGTGTTCCTCATACCTCCCGACGGTTTACTCAAAAACATGATAGGCGCAGCGTTCGTCCCGCTTGCGTACTCCCACCGTCCAGAATTCAGGAAGATATCGCGCTTAGCATTCCACTGCTCCCGGAACCCCTCTGGACAACGCGAAGCACGAAACGGATATCGTTTTTCCTTATCAATGATAGGAATTCGATGGTTAACTCGGCGCAACGGAGGTAGAGTCGTCTCCGCCGCTTTCTGGTACAGAGGGGACGCATACTGATGCAGTTCCCTCCGAATATCTTCCAGGGACCGCTCTTTGACCCTTGTAGCTCTGGACGCTAGGACACTGACATCGTCACCGGCACGCAGGCCTTCAGGCGTCTCACAGCCGACAATTACCCTCGACGGGTTCAGTCCAACCATGATTTTGTGCTGCCAAATGAACGGCGTCCCCAGTATCAAGTCATATCCGTCGATATTCATGATGTCAAACGTACGTTTGCACGCGATGCGTGCATAGCTCAGGTCTACCTCAGTGTAATAATTTACCTTGGTCTTCGACCCCTGAGCGGCCAGCTGCACAGTCAGCTGTGTATCCACAGGTACCTTCTCGACCTTCAGCTGCTCCGCAAGAGCGCTCGACATGAAGTCGCCAAGCGACCCCGAATCGAGTAAGGCTCGACACTCACGTCCGTTTATCTTAACCGTGAGCACGATAGGTCGAGGTATCTTCCGCCCTGCGGTCTTCACCCGAGCCGCAGTTCTCTGCAATGAGGCGAAGCTTCCCTCTGGCGGCTGCCTCACCTTCGCCATATGCACGCGGGGCGTCCGCTCGGGCTCAGCATCAGTTCCCAAAACAGCAAGCCCGACGCTAGCTGCACGGAACCATACCGTTTCGTCGGCGCCAATCGTGTATAGTACACCGTCAACGAGGAAGACCTCGCCCTCCGAGACGCCTTCCGTGGATCCCTCATCCTCGTCGGACGAAGGGATATTGAACCGTGCCCCAGGTGGGTATCCTCCCATCTCAGACTCGGATTCCTCACTGTTGTCAGAGTCCTCGAGGGCCGACGGCACCTGCGTCTCCTCGGCGGCCCATAAAGGCTCGCCCCAATTCCACTCCTGAAGGAAGTCGACGTCTTCCATCCCGAGTTCGTCGTGCTCAAACCGCCGGGCGATGTCAACGAACTCAAGCATGCGGGTTCGGTACCAACCGACGAAGTCAAAACTTCGCCGCATCAGTAGTTCCTGAGGGACCTCAAGCGACGTGTTAAGGTATGGCTCATTCATTATCCAAGGCGTGTACCCGTCCTCGGATAGCACCATGTAGGAGTCGATAGCGAACTCTTGTGTCCAGGTTTCCCAAAGATGCGGAAGCCGGTCGATCTGCGCTTCAACAACCATCCCCATACGGTTAGCAATAGGATCGCCAAACCGCGAGGATCCCTCGATGAAAGCGTCTCGTTCCAGCCTGTGCGCTCGTACGGCATCCGGACACACAAAGGTACCATCGGACCCATGCCTCTCATATGCCTCACAAGTTTGACGCACGCGGTGCGTTATGCCTCGCGTTTCTAGGTAGTCAATGGTCCAACGATACCACCGGCGTTGATATCGCCGGTACCACGTATGCGCATCGTAGACCTCCGTCTGCGGCTCTTCGTAAGGTGGTGGGTTCCCGAACGGGTCCAACCCGTCGTCCTGTATAAACGCTGTGTCGGCTCCATCACCTTCTCCATGGTCGTCTCCGACTAACCGGAACCGCACTGACCCACAAGGCAGCTCATCTAGCACCTCAGGGTCGTCACCGTCGTTAGACAGGGCGGCGCCATCGGCCGACCCGTCACTGTCGGCGTACCGAACAGCATAGCTGGTCTTCGACCCAGGGGCTTTATCACGCGTGCTACTCGTAACCTGCTGCCCATTGGGGCAGTTTCGACTCATATGCCCTGCCTTGTGGCATTTGAAGCACAGGTTATTTTCCAGATGCTCTTTCATTTGCGCCTCAGACAACGGTGAGTCCGATTTAGGGTTACGTTCCCTTCGCTTCGGACGATCACTATTTCGCAGCGCACCAGAGCCGGTCTCCCTGAATTGTCCATTCGACTTCGCCGCCGGCGCCCCGGACGAATGGCCATTATTATCATTTCGCCCGAACTGGCCACCGCTACTGCCACCTCGTCGACCCTTGCCAGTTCCCGTCCGCTCAAACCCGGATCGGGGGGAGCCAACAGCGGCATTACCACGATGTAAATTGTTGTTGATTACTCGTTCAGCAATCAACGCACTCTCGAGTACATCGTCGTACGCATCGATATCTGGGTGAAGTCTGTCACGATACAATTCCTGACTGATTTCGTCGTTCAGGCCTTGCCAGAACCGGTGAACGAACTGGCGATCAGAGATTTCCCCGCCGAGATCGTCGCGGAATCCTTCCATAGTTGCCGCGTATACCTTTACTGACGATCCCTTCTGCATCCAGGTGCTCCAGCGCGCCCGGATGGCATTCATGAAACCGTCGGGGAAGCAGTAATTGAACAATTCGTCGAAGAATCGTTCCGCCGTCCATAGCTCCGGCCTTTTCACCACCCGGTTGAAAAACTGTTGGGCGTCTTTCTCAAGGAAGTGCCCAATCTTGGACACATGTCGTTCTCTCATTATCATCCCGTCGATAAGGTATTCCACACTCTGTTCGACATATCTCTGAAACGCATCGAGGTCGCCCCGACCATCGTAAGCCTTCGGAGGCTCGGGCTTTATGTTCGGTTTGATCACCGAAGACCCCGCACGCTCAATAGTAAGCATAGCGTCTTCTAGTTGCTGAAGCTTCCTACTCAAAGTCTGGCCTAGGGAACTAGCAGGCGATATGAACCGGGATGGAGGTGCTACCGACGTTCGAGTTCCTTTCCTCGACATGGTCGCCGACGGGTTACCGATCAACATACCGGGTCTGGCTGTACTCAGACTGTGGATGCCAGTCTGCTCGCCAACCAGGAGATCCTCGGTTCCTCGTGCCCTTACAAGGTGCGGCGGTGAGCCACGTCTCGGTTCAATCTCGCCCTGACGGTCGATGTCTAGGACTCGACCGCGCTTAAGTGCGGCAACTTCAGCCGCCTGAGCGTCTACCGTGGAGGCCAGGCTATCGATCTTATTCAGCACTTCAACCAACCGCCTTTCAGCTGCGATGCGCGCTCGTTCGGATTCGATCCTAGCAAGTTCGGCTTTTCTCAATGCGAGGTGCGCGGCATCACGTTCCCGTTCCGCTTCGCGGACCTCTCGCTCACACCCGTCCTTAAAGACTTCGGCGGATTTCCTAGTGCGCTCAAACAAGTCTTCCAGAGGCTCTTGAGACGAGTGTGACGACACATTGCTGCCAGCTACAGCGTCAACAGCCGTGATAGGTCGTAAAGAATCCAGCGCCGCTTTCTGAGCATCGACATCGAGATCCTCATCGACAATGCCAACAAAACCCGACCCCACGGCATTGTTATCTGCGGCGACACCGAAGGAAACTGGGTCCTCGACCCGAGCGTTCTTAACCCTTTCCCGATCGACACGCTTTCCCTTGTCCGCCGGGGTAGGCGTCTCTAGCAACGCGTCAAGCTCTCCATCACTCATTGCTCTGCCCTCAGACGCCAGCCGCTTACTCTTCGGCTTCTTCGGGGTGCGAGGCTCTTCTAGTTCTAACGGAGATCCTACCACTTCGTCGTCGGCATCTTGGTCGACAAGAGAGGTGTCATGTAGATCAGTCAATGAAGCAAAACTATTATCATTGCTTATCACACTACGCTTGGATAGCACGGGTGACGCGCTCCGGCGTCTGCGAGGTACCTTGGACCACGATCCAGTGCCGTCACTGGATGTCCCACCGAAACCTCCAATGACAAACGGGGACGGACTGCGCGGCTCGTCCTTGAGCACCAGTCCCGTCGTGCTCGCCAACCGCGATCCTCCGCGATGCGAGGGAACGTCAAGGTAAGCGGGTAGCAGACCTTGAGGTATGTCGGCCCCGAGGCTCGATCCTGCATGATCGCCGGCCATCGGGGCATCTCCGTGGTGCATAGCTCCAGCCTCGCCCGCCAACGGAGATGAGTCAACGGGGTCAGAGGCAGCCGCCCCGCCCTCGTTGATGTTGATATCCGACTCGGGTCGGGGGACTCTGTCTAGTCCGCCGACCCTACGGTCATTACGAGTCCAGCGACCCGTGAGCTCGTCCCTAGACACAGGCATACTCAGCGTATAGGGATAAGGGATTAGAACACGTAGCTTGCGGTGCTCGCAGTCACTGTGTCCTCAGCCAAGGTGTACCCGGGTGATCAAGCCGGGTAGTGTCCTATCGAAGAGGGATTAGCGACGACGAGCGATAACAGATTACTCACGAAACACTCTCAAAAATATGTGACGCGGGCAAAGCCGAATACGGCTAAGGTGCGTTCACACGATAAGGTTCTCGAGCGGCACAACAATAGAGAGTTCAAGTCTCGATTGAGCAACTCGAGGTAAGATATGAAACCAAAAGGTAAAGGTCCTCGCGACGAGGCTGCTTGTCTTTTATACCTCGCCGCGAGCCTTTGAGCATATGGAAGTGGAGCAAAGGATCAAACAGTCAAAAGGCGCATCAGCGCCGAATGCTAGAAAAGGAAAAGAGTTCTCGGTCTCGGCTCCCGGCAGGACCGGCACGTAACAGTCCGTCCCTTCATCACCTTTCGCCTCGTTCGCTGGCTTTCGTGCTTGCTTGTGCAGAGTCTCCTCGTAACGATGTCCAACCTCGACTTTGCGACGGCAGTGAAGCAAGAAGAAGAGCGCTTGCGCAAGGAGTACCCGATGGCGGACGATATCCCGAGCTGCACGACTCTTTTCGATGACTTTCTCTCTTGCAACAGTCAGCTCTGCCCTCTTATTCCTTTCATCTCGGACCTCTCTGATCAAGACCTCGCGATCTCGTGTGATACACCGCACAACCGCACGCAGTCCTGGGCAAACAACTCAAGTCATTGTATCGGTACGGCCGTACGTCTGACTGCTCCCAGAAGCTCTCCGACTTCAAGTTCTGCATGAGCAACAAGGGCCTGCATCCGGAGGAGAAGCGCGACGCATGGATACGGAGGAGGGCGGAGTGGTGGGCGGGTAGGCGATTGGCGAAGAGCAGCGAGGACGTCTGGGAGGTGCGAACGTGAGTCCTTTGTTTCGCTTCGTTAGCCCTCACATCTGCTGCGGCATTTCGAAACGAACGCTTACTGACGATATCTCTGCTTGCGTCTCTCAGCGAGCCATTGAAGGATTTTCCACCCCCGGTCCGCCCCGATCTGATGCATGCCGTGAAGACGATCGACTGAGCGACTGACAGCCATTGCATATACCCTCTATGTACAGAAGACGTGATCTATATAATTACCGCCATAGGCGGCTTTCTTTTCCCCACCAGCGTGGACGTATCCACAAGTCCAAGATATCGCCACTCATCGACGATTAGCGGGTCGCTCAGGCGTTCCAAGCGTGAACGAAATCACAAGTCCGAGATTTCGTCGCTCGTCGACCGTTTGGCACCTTGCTCGGTTGTGTGAATGTCAGCATCTCCACGTGTCGCCTTAAGTATGTCATATCGAAGTGCAGCACCGGATCCAAGGTAATCCGGAAGGATCTTTGTGCTATCTGTACGTATCCGACGTCGCGTTTTGAGCCATAATTGACCCAGTCACGAATAGGAAGTCACTGCGTTCCTGCCTTTCCGCATCCCGTTTACGTATAGCGCCGGAGGCGGACCGGTGATCGTCTTCGGCTTCGTCCTCATACCGAACCGTCAGCGGCTCTACGAACGATTGTTATTCAACGTCCGCGCAAGACGGTTGGGTCTGCCGCGCGTTGACCTGAATTCACGGGCGGTTGGGGTCGGGAAACGACATGATGACAGCTGGTATAATGTAGGCTCCGGTCAATGATCAAGACCGAGGGTGTGTCCAAGAATACTGAATGAACGCACCTTCCAGGCACCGATTCCAGAAACGAACACCGAGCGAGAGCCGAGATGCGCTCTCGGATCTGGCGCGCGGCTTGTTATGAAAGAAGGATCATGATGAGGTCGTCAAGATTGAATGAGGACCCGACCGCGAGACCCCGACGTGAGCGCTCTAGACATACGTAACTTGAACGTCACTCGGCTTACCCTCTTTGGTGCCCAGCTCTCAATGTAGTACAGACTACCTGACCCTGCATTACCGTGCAACATACGCACAAGGTTTATCTTCCCTAATCTGTTGAAATCACGCCGGTATGTAGCGCGAACGTTTTACGTCAGATTCGATGACGCCCAGATGCGGATGTCTAGATTCACCACACAGGGTCCGAGCTATGTTCAGGATGTACCGACATGCGAGAACTCAACCAATCTCAAAGCCTCGGTCACCTCTAGGCTCGACAATCGTGGACTTCTTCTTCGGGCCTGCCTGTCGCATCACTATCGGGTCGATGCGATGATGGTCCAAGGTTTCGACTCACCTCGCCGGTCGAGGTGTATCGTTGCTCATGAACGTTTGGGCTTCAAACTTTTGCGCGCTCGTGCTGCGTCTGCCATCTTTGCAAATTCGAGGATGAATGACAAGAGATACATTTCGGCGGTCGGGCCTAGCTGGTGTCGCTGCAATGCGCGTTCCGCCGGCCGTTCTCTGCTATATTTTCTGATCTCTCACTCGGGATGGGATCGAGGCCATCGTTGACCCATCGGGGATTGACCCGACGAACGCGATGGATCGTACAATCCCGCAACACGATGGCTGTTGTTCCATATCCTGTCGGTCGGCGATTCCGGCGCATCAGAGCCGGTTCTCGAGCCAGTGGTTGACTCGAAGCCGTACGTAAATCCTCTGACCCGTCAAACCATAATCTGATAGCACGTGTGACAGCTTGCACCCCACGTCAATGTGGGACAACTCGGGCTTTCTTCCTTTCGTCTGGCTTCGGGGAATCATCCCGAAACTTTTCGTCGGCCCGTGTCTTGCACGCCCCCCGGCGGCATGAGATAGTAGTGGCTGCCAGTGCGGTCTCGCCTGTACGTACTCTGACGCGGTACTCGCGGCCTTGCTAGGCTCACGCCCCGATTGAGCGTAGACGGTCCGTACTCTTCCAGGAACAAAATCACAGGCCCATCGTCCCTGCGCGCGCCTGATAACCATCGTGCGATACCGGCGGCAAGTCTGCCCCTCCCATGGCGTTCAGCGTTCAACGTTCAACCACAAGGTCCGGAACTGTCGCCGCTTCTTGTGCGTCATGATTACAATAATTTCGTGGAAATCCTTCGACGCGACAGCGAATCTGACCAGGACGAGGCCACGAGCAACGGCGATACGGCGCGTTTTTGTTTTTTTCGTAGGCCGCGAAGCGGAGGCGCCTGCTGAATGCCGGACATCGCTTAGGGGCAAGGTGCGTACACGTC
Organism: Punctularia strigosozonata HHB-11173 SS5; assembly: GCF_000264995.1. Lineage (NCBI taxonomy): Eukaryota > Fungi > Basidiomycota > Agaricomycetes > Corticiales > Punctulariaceae > Punctularia > Punctularia strigosozonata. The sequence goes on along the minus strand of NW_006767439.1, from coordinate 1,474,667 downwards.
TCTCTATGAAATGTGCGTCGACCATGGCCACTCAATGTCTGCACAGACCGACTGCCGAGCGCACATAAGTTATCATATTCGCGGTTGCGGATTAACGGAAGAACGAAACGTTCATCCGTCTCGTTCACTGGAGGATCTTCGAGGTTCGCGGATTTCCAGGGCGAGGTACATGTGCCATGTACACAGTCCTGGACGGAAAATAAAAATAAAATTAAAAAATCGTCGCAGAAGCAATATCGGCACGCGCCCTCTGACCGACGACTCAGACGGTACTTAATGTCGTGCGTGTGGCGCGGCGTTCAAGGGCGCGCCGAGGCACCGGTGCCCCTCGCCGATTGATGCCCAGATAGGAACCGCCGGGGCCGCATCAGATCGCTGGCGCAGGGTTTTCTTTGCTCCTTGGCTGACCGGCCGGCGTATCAACGCATTCTTGTGACGCCGGATCCCAGCCTCGAGCGTTCCACCGACGAATCTCCACGCTCAGCGCTGAAAGGGGTGATACGTCACAGCTTTCAGCTTCTTGTTCAAGGCGCGATTGGCTCGTCCTTCCCATCAGACGGGACGTTCGGAACGTCGGACTCAACGCATGCCGCCACAGACCTTTTTTTTTTTTTGCGTCGCGCTCTACGTATTCGTGATCTCTCGAAAGGAAACAAAAAGAAAAGAAAAAAAGAAAAACCTTGGGATGTGCACTTTTGTTTGATTTCGTGGGGAAGCTCGAGTGTTCGCGCCTCGCACTATCCGATCTGCGTTGGTTGTTATATCTGTGCCGAAGGCTGGCGCTGGCGGAGGGTTGATGCAAACGTCTGGACTTTGCACCGATCGCGATGGGGCTCCGAGTACTTTGCCTTTCGAACGTGATCCGGCGGAATTGGACAAGGTACTAGGTACTATGCACACGAGGAGGCGCGCGGATCCCCCTTGTTTTTTTTTTTGGCGCCAAGACTGACGTGTTTCCGGGACCTTGGTTGGTTGGGGTGCCATACCTAGGGCAAAGAAGAAAAAAAAAGATCTATGATACTAAGCACACGACACCGTTCAAAGTCGCCGGGCCAGGGTCGCGAGAGTCCCCTTTCTTCCGCTTATCGTGCGCCGATATCCGTTTTTGGCGCTCCGTTCGATGGGGTTCGGTCGCTTGCCAGCCCGTCGTGGCGTTATGCGCGCAACCCGTGATATCTCATGGCGGGTTCATGGTAACTATGTATGTATCCTCGGCATGGCGAAGGGCATGTGCCCCAGCTTCGATGGTACTTTTTCTTTTTTGCTCCTCGGATCGGCCGGAGGGAGGGAGGGAGGGAGGGAGGGAGGAAGGTGAACGTACCATGTAGGAGATCTCGTATTCTCGTCCACACCGTCGAAGCACGCACCCTTGGCATGTTGTTGGCGTGCAGCGAAGGTACGGCGGGCGACGAAACGGTCATAAACGACTCAAAGACCTGCTCGTCCACCGAAAAGCTCTGTGATCCTCTATATGTGCAGATTATCCTATATACACTCCAGAAGCGACTGTCCCCCCCGTTCGACGTCTCGCTGGTCATGAATCGAGATTGCGATCGGATTTTTCATTATGGGATCGACGATTGCGTGCAGAGTAGAAGGTGCCCGGAGAGGAACAAGTCATCGACAGTTCCCTTTCGAGAACGTGCGTTGTTGCCAAGGCGATCTCCAAAGAATAAGTTATGAATTATCGGTCTTCCATGGGCAGACCATGCCCACAGCGGCGAATCGCAGTCCTGGTAGAGATTCCGTACGGACTTGCCATCGTACACGAACTGAGAAGACCCGAAGTCGAACTTTATCGAGTACGTCACGGATAGAGGATAGACACGCGGTGGGCGATCCACATCCAACCAAGTTCGAACGCGGAAGCAAACCCAAGATTAGGGGCCTCCGACGCCGGTCTCTTTTTTTCCACGTAACGCGCATGGGTTCGTCGGCCGTCCCCATGCTTCCTTCTTAGCTCACCTTCGCGCACATCCACCGGAGAGCAGATCCCGTTAGCGCTTTCCGCATCGCCCAGCTCTTTTCTCCTCGGACTCGGGGACCCATCTGACTTTTTGCTCGGAACTTTAGTGTGGCATTTCACCTCACGCATGCCCTTTTCCCAGCTCACCGGCCATTTCGCTGCAACGCGAGTGGGGGGCACGGAGGCTAAAGACGAGCTCTGTGAGCCAGTTCTTGGTCCAAAAACCACATCTGACCGCCGATCTACCGTCTCAGGTCCAAAGGTTAAGTGGAAGGCACGCGCGCAAGCGTCATGGGGCAGCCCGCCCCGGGCGCCCTCGCGCTGCAAATCCCGTCGCGAAACCTGCCAAACCGGGCAAGCGTGCGGGGCGCACAAACCCAGAAAACCCACATCCACAGGGAACAACAACGCCACGCGAGTAGAGCCAACGGACACCGCCGTCTCTCTCCCACACTCGTCTCTGGGCCCCCCGCCGCTCGTTTCCTGCCACACCCCCCCGAAGGGCGTATAGCGTATCTTCCGGATCGCTTCGGCGCGGCATGTAAAACACCACCAACCACCACGTCTCTCGTACTTTTTTCCGCGGAGCCCCGAGGATCGTCAGCCGATACCTCGTGGATCGACCGCGTTTCTTTCTGACTCTATAGCGAATCGAAAAAGGATGAATCCCAAAACGAAGAAAAAAAACCCCCCAAAGGCGGCGCAAGCGGGGACGGCCAGCTCCGCCGGCGTGTTCATGCTTACGGACGCGCTCTCGAATTCCGGTCTCTTCGAAGAGGCGCGGACACAATCGTCGCGTGGCACACACCGTGCAATCAAATTAACGGATTCGCGCCCTTACACCACCCCTCGGTTCGCCCGACTGATGTAAGATGCAAGATCCTTTTGTTACAACCGCGCGTTCCCGCTCTATAAGATCTGCGCACCAACCTCCCGCGTTCCATCCCCACCGTCCTCCCCTCTCGGCATTTCATACGCATTTTCCTCGGTTCCTTATCGACACGGAGAACAGGAGAAAAGGACGCCGCTAGCGCTCGCGCCCGCGGTGACGTGTAACCGCGCAGACCTCTCGCTCCATCCAGCATCGCGATTGCCTCCGTATCGCTCTCTCTCCCCCGCAGAACCGCCCGCCACGCCGTCTCCGCCCTCCCCGCCTCCGCCTCGCCGCCTCAACCGACGGGCAATGGCTACAACCGCAGCGTCAACCTATCCCGCGCCTCTGCCCGTCGCGGGCGAGTTCGACAGATATTACGCGGGCAGCGCCGACCCGCTGCTGTTGCCCTCGTTGTCCCTCCCGCCCCGCAACGCGATGTCCTGGGATCCGTACCTCCCCTCCGCTTGGGCATCGTCTTCCGCGTCTTCCTCGTCCTCGCGGCCTCATCAGCAGCCCCATCCGCAGAGCTACTGGGCGGCGTCCGATAACAGCTTCAGCTCGAACGCGGCCGATCCGACGTTGTACGGGCACGCGCCATACGGACACTACCCCGCTCGCGCGGAAACCACCACCGCCGCTACCACCGCTACCACCACCACCCCCCACGTAGCTCAACATCGGCAACAACACCTCCCGTCCGCCTCTTCCTCTGCTTTGCCGGCGCTGCGCCAACATCATCAGCACCACCCCCACCACGACTCGGTGCACCAGCACCAGCACCAGCACCAGCAGCACCAGCACCACCACCCTCGCCCAACAGAACCCGCGCGACTGCACACCCCCGCGCCGTCCGCCGCATCCGCGTCTCCACCGGCCCCCGCCCGCATCAAACGCGAGCCGGAAGCGGACGAATCCTTCGTCTTCGAGCACCCTTCCGCGTCCTTCGCCGGATCCCAGCCGCAGCACCCGTTCTCGACCGGATTATCCCCGAGCCCGGCCTTGGGCGGCGACGCGTACGGCGGCGGCCAGGGCCAGATGAGCAACGTCGTCCCGAGCGAGGTACCCCTGCGCGCGACCCAGGCGAGCGCGGCGCAACGCAGGATGATGGGCGTCTTCCGGTAAATTTCGCCTTTCTTTATATTTATCTCCTCTCTTCTTTCTTCCATTTCTTCTCTCTCTCGGTTTTTTTTACGTCACTTTTTGTATTTCAAACTCCCCCCCCCCTTTCGCTCTTCTGCGATCTCGTCGCGATCTGTGTAGCGCACACTACACTCTTCCTCCTCCGCAGCGGTCAGCAGCCCATACCGCTTTCGTCCACTTCCGGCGAACCGCCTTCTGCGTGCCCTTGGCTTCCATTCTCCTCTTGTCTCGCACTTCAGCCTCCCCTTCCCTCCCCTGCTCATCTCCCCTTCGTTCCTCTCTCTCTCTCGACCCAGCGCTGATCCTCTTTTCCCTCCGCGCGTTTTATTTCCCACCAAAAAATCTAGGTTAAACCCGTTCGCGATGCACGACGGCGTGCACTCCGCCTCCCGTCTCCCAGGCCTCGCGCGCCGCTCCTCCGCCTCCCCCCCCTCTTCGCCCTCGTCCGCGACGACGACGACGACGGGCCCGGGCCACACCATCTGGGGCGAGGCCCGCCCGCTCGAGCACGAGCCGGTCGAGATCGAGTGGCAGGCGGCGCTCGACCCGCCGGACGTGCTCGTGCCCGAACACGAGCGCGACCGGGGGATGCACGCACGCGACAGGGAGGGGGCAGGGGCGGGGGAGGGGGAGGGGGAGAGGGAGAGGGAGAGGGAGAGAGTGGAGATGTGGGAGGAGGACCAGGCGGGGTTGATCCGGATGCCGCAGGATGTCGAGGACGAGTACCAAAATCACCACCAACACCAACACCAACACCACCACCACCACGCACGTTCGGATTCGGGATCGGGATCGGGGTGGGCGTGGGACGACGTGCCTGGTCAGCAGCAGCAGCAGCAGCGCCGGAGAAGCTCGCCGTGGGGGATCGCGTTCGGGCGTTAGCGTAGCACCTTGAAATGTCTTCTTACCTCCTCGTATTCTCATCGCCGGGGGGCGGACCGCGTCTTTTCTGTGTCGTCGCCTTTGGATTTTTTTTCTGTCTCTTTTTTTCTTCGCGTGTCATGCTTGTACCCGCCTCAGTGGATATACAACTCCGTCATCATTTCAAACTCATTGCACCGTGTATCGTATACATTGCTTTTTGCTTTTTGTCATTGCATGCTCCGTCCCTGTTGTTTTCTCTCTCTCTTTTTTTTGTTACATTTGGACTCCATAAGTTGCGCCCATCGTGCTTCCGAACGTTTGTGCGAAGCTCGTACATACCAACTCGGACATGCGTGGATACATATACCGTTTTTTCGTTTTTTCGGGATGCGCGGGACCAGGGTTTACAATTTACCAAATCGGGGCGGTGCCACGTAGTGGTGGTGGTCGCCTGAATTATTTTTTTGCTGCGAACAGCATATAATGACATGACACCTCCTTGTACAAAGAAAGTCTGAAATACTAGTACTGTACTTTTACGACCATAAGTTCGTCCCCGTTCCCCCCCTACCCTTGAACTGAACCTAAATCAGGGTTTTGTCCCCTGTCCCCTCCCATTTCGGCCGAACCTTACTGACCGTGAGAATTAGCAACACTTACTGTGAGAACAAAGCAATCTAATTGATATCAGTTCATGAACTTCCCACGAGTCTGAACTTACAGCGTGTCCCCTGTCCCCAAGGGGTCCGCTTGAACTTATGGTCGTAAAAGTACAGTACTGTGCTTTTACGACCGTAAGTTCGGCCAGGTCGGAGGGGGACAGGGGACACCCCCGAGTTCGGGGCCGTGGGAAGTTTATCCGCAGCCTGCCCTGGGGACACGTGCTTACGAGGTCAGATTTTTTAAGACTCTCGCGGTCAGATATAATGTGTCCCGGAGGTTCGGAGTGCCAGGGATCAGGGAACAATAAGTTCGGTCCGGGTGCCCCGGGGACACGAGACGAACTTACGGTCATAAAAGTACAGACTTTGCGATCCTCGATGAGGCCAACGATATAATGATAATACTTGTTACAGATGATGCATACAGAGTCCGCGGAAGGATGCCCTCGATTGTATAATTTTCCTTGGCCGACACACATGAGCCACGTGTAGTGATTCGCGCATACTCGGGATCATACATATCAGCCGTTCAAGGAAGCCAGCGAGCGAGACAAGGCAGGACAGGTTCAAGGGGCTCCCCGTGTGACGACGGGTAAGCTTTGTAAGCGAAGTGTAGTCACACGGTTAGAGTTCCTTTAAGTTGACACAATAGACCGGGGTAAGTCTCGTTGAGTGCGCAGGAGAAAGCTAGAGTACAATGTTCGTTCTACTCTACTTCTATGCTACGGAGGCCTTACGGGTCAGTCATACTTTATAGGGCGTAATACGTGTCTTTCTGTAGGGTTTTTATCACGACTCGAGGGCACGTTCGTCAGGAGAGTCTCTGTCGGGGCGAAGACCCGATGGTGGCGCTACACGCCGGCAGTTGCCGGCGTTGAAGAAGTTTCGTGGAAGTTTGCGACCGCTTTGTCGACGTCTTTGCGCTTGCTCTATGGCATCTGTGGACGATGTATTCGCTAAACGATATAGTATTTGATCCACGCTTCGCACGCGCATTTGTTGTGGATGATCGGAAGTTCCAAGTGGCATGCGAGCGTCCGCGGCGTGCTCACATACGTCCTGGCATTCGCAGGAATTCATATTGACAGCTCCTCAATCTTCAAGTTCAGGCTCGCCGCTCGACATGGAGAAGAATCCGGCGTGATTGCTGCGCGTAGAGATTTCCCGCAGGTCACCGCCATCGCCCTTCCGCACCACCTACATGCAGACCCTCTTGGAAGTCAACGAAGGTACGGGCGTTCACCATCGATGCTTAGATTGTAGTTAACGCACAAAACAGGCAACTTGTTTCAGGGCTCTTCGAACGATTCCTCAACAAGACCACGATCACGGTCGTGATAGGAAGAGGCCGCGGATGAGGAAGACACCACAAGACTGATCCGCCGTCCACGAGGAGATTTCGGCGCTGTATCCTGGATGTCTTCAACCTGACATAATGCATGTAGCTTGGAGAAATGGAAGTCCGAGGCAGATCATACTCATCAAACAGTTACATCGGTTTGCCGGCGTTGGCTGAGCGGCAGGGATACGCGAGTTCGGTCACTGGGTCGTTGAGCATACGAACTGGTCTGGTGAGTACACGTCGCCCAGTTTCGGGGAAGACCGCCCTCCCGCGTCACTCCATCCAAGGCCCACGACACCTGTCACAGGGACATCATGCTATCTCGAGAAATATCGACCCTCGACCAGGGATTCTCGGATTAACGGCTTCAACGAGTGCCACAGACACCAATACTCCAAGAATTGCCTTGAAAACGGCAAGGGCAATGATATGGATGATTCAGGTGGCGGTGGTGGGATGAAGGAATTGGTATCACCTCTCGTCGTTGATCACGGTTTTACCCGATCTTGATCAAGGTTCATCTGCAGGGTTTATGGACTGTGTCTTGAACCAGTAACGACTTGCGGTAGTATAACATCAAAGTTGCCGCCTCTATAAGCGATCCAGCGATCCCTACGGGCCGTTCTTGTTACGCTCGTAATCCACCGCCGGACCTCCCACTTCGAAGCTCTTGCATCACGTGAGCGGTCAAAGAGGTGAGCGATGATGGCGCGCTCATTCTTTCAGGTTGTATGATCGCTCTGGATACACAATGCTCAGGACATCGTTGCAATGTCTGCAGGCGTGTACTGCCCGTGTAACGATTGGATATGCGATCGCCGTGCATACGTTGACGATCGATGTTTCGTAATCGCAGATCATAGGGTTTCCAGAAGGCATCTGTTATACATGGCTGGCGAATACCATTCGCGACGCGCTACTAGAGCACAAGGGAAATCGACTGGCGCTCAAGCCTCGATGGCAGCCAAACCTCTGTGATGGCGTCTGAATATGGACTGACTGTGCGTGGGACCGATCCTTATCTCACGCGATCTTCACATATAATGCGCCTTCCAGCTCGCTCAGCCCCCCCGGCTCCCGTGCATCACCCTACCACAGGGTATACGAGATGGCAGCGCTTGCAGGTCCATCCCGTGTCCCCAACGTGATAAACTCGGCGTCGATTACCCCCTACCATCCAAATCCAGATGATGACGATGACGTTCAATTGTATCGCCTTATCGCCGAGCTTGCGCTCGAGGACCTACGCGAGCTCGAAGATCACCGCAAGGGGAAGGGTAAGGACGGCGCGCCTCCGAGCGACGCCGACCTTGCCCTCCGCCTGTACGAGGAAGAGGTCCGCGCCATGAGTCGGGCCGTCGAGGATCGTGTCCTGGCTCAGAGCATCGATTCCGCCCTTGCGACGGATCATGCTCTGGTCCAGGCCTGCCAGGCTGAGGAGAATCAGGCGAGGGACGATCGCCGCGTCGCCCTCGCCCTCTCACAAGGCATCCCCGTTCGGCCAGCTGCGAGCAGCGCATCTGCCGCGCGCCCGTCAACGTCGAAGCCCGCCGCGTCGTCTACTCCAGCTTCTACAACTGCCACATCGATGCAAGTATCCCAGGCGTATATCTGACTGGGTATCTAACCTCGTTATCTCATAGTTTATCCACCCTGGTCACAAACTCTGGCCGCGCCACTCCTAAAGCTCCGCATGGTAGCACCTACACAGCGGCGCCTTCAAGCAAGTACGTTCTCTCGCTCCTGCCCATAGCAGAGTCCTGATGCTCAACATCTGTCCAGACCGAAACCCGCGAAAGAATGCACATCCTGCCGCGACAAGATTACAGGTCCCTCCATCGCAGGCCCGTGCGGGCACCCATACGATGTAGAATGCATCACCGACCTGGTCGAAGCCGCTACGCGAGACCAATCCCTGTTTCCAATCCGCTGCTGCACGCAGCCCATCCCTTTCTCGCTCATCAGGCCCCATCTTTCGTCCCAGCTGGCCCTCCTCTTCGAGAAGAAGGAGCGCGAGTACAACACGGTCGGAAAGAAAATTTACTGCAGTTCACGCTCTTGCGGCGCCTTCGTCGGTGCTGCTACCTCGACCCCAACACCTCTCTACTGCCCCGAATGCTACACCCGGACCTGCGGCGCGTGCAACACCGCCGCGCACCCTTTCTTCCAACCCTGCGCCACCGACACCGAGGCCCAGGTCGTGCTCGACCTCGCCAGGGAAGAAGGCTGGCAGCGTTGTCCACAATGTCACCAGATGGTCGAACTCGCACATGGCTGCTTCCACATGACGTGCCGCTGCCGCGCGCAGTTCTGCTACGTGTGTGCGAAGACGTGGAAGACGTGCCAATGCCCGCAGTGGGATGAAAACCGTCTCGTCGTCGCCGCCCGACGCCAGGTCGAGGCTGGGATCGATCCCAGGCGCGAGGCGGTGCCGCAAGCTGTTATGCTGGAGAGGGTGCAAGCCGCCGTGGAGGACCTGCGCGTCAACCACGAACATCAGCATGGAAGATGGGGATATCGTTCGGGCGGAGGCCAATGCGAAGAATGCGGGTTCTGGCTTCCACAATACCTCTTCGTGAGCATCTTCTGCACGTGGATCCGCAGCAGATGCTCATCATCGCCCACTTCTCCAGCGATGTGGAACGGGGTGCGGTATGATGGCCTGCAATCGATGCAGGCGCAATCGTCTTTGAGCAAAGGCGCCTCGACCAGTTCGATGGTCTAGAGCCCGACAGCATGTATCTATTCTTGACACGTGCGATATAGTTTTTGTCCGTAGAATCTTGGGGACACGCGCGAGGCGTGCTACAGCGGGATCGTTCTTGCCATGTTTCTTCATGCCCCATATACGGAGAAGTAACTTTGTTTTGTATAGCATCTACAGCTCGCACAGGCAGTGAACAGTAACATGAGGCATGATGCATGAGATACGAAGTTGTATGCCGCCTATCGATCACCGTTCTTATCCCGTGTCTCATACGCTTAGTATCAAGAAGTAATTCTGCTTCGTATAGCATCTACAGCTTGAACAGGCCGCGGACATGAGGCATAACGCTCAAAGTGGTGTATCCCCCCGCGATCATAGCATGCCCGCTCTCCTTGTCCTCCTTGTACGCCAGCGAGAGTGATATCGTTATCAACGTCGGTCGAGCACAACAATATGAACAGCACAAACCACACCACATCCGACACGACGGAGGGGGTACGCGCGAGCGATACCTCCTCCGACGAGCACGTTGCAAGATCTCTATGGGCCGCAGAGACCATGCAGCTCTTGAACGTGCTCAGGGACCATCTGTATGCCCGGAGCCTCGACGGGCGCAACCCGTCTGCGCAGACTCCCGTGCACATCATGGAGATCCTCGAGACGGCCAAGGTCCAGATGCTCGCCGTGTACACCGCGTCGGGGAGCCGCGGAACCGTGATGCCCGCTGAGGTCGATGCGGCATGGACCGTCCTCACGGAACACCTGCTCGGGATGATTCGCAGCTCGGAATCGAGGAGTACGACGACCCCTGATGAAGCAATAAACAGGCTAGCTGTCGCGATCGAGGCAGAAGCAGGCCCAGTTTCTGCGCACGAGGTGCCTCACGTTGATGTGCTTTATGCTGTGGAGTCGGATGACGAAGACGAACCCGCGGAGATCAACCCTCAGTAAGCATCGTCTGGGTAGATAGGATAGGCACTCACAAACTCCTAGGGACTTCACATCTGTGGATACCGACTCATCGAATGGCGATGACGAATCAGAACAGTGTGTGTAATATTCACAATTGGGCCCTAAGAAGTCCAACCTGACGCTGATACATCGTCGTCGTCCTTGTATCGATTGCCTTTTCATATCACTGAAGATCGCGCAGTGGCCACACGACTGGAGGCGACTTTGAGGTTAATGGGAATTGCACCCCAAGTTGTCAATGCCTCGTCTGGTGAAATCCAGGCGAGCGAACGGAACGATGTTGGTGCAAGCATCCGGCAAGCGGATGACTACAATCCAGAAGGCTATTCGGATCGTCGCTGGGCCGAGGATATACTTGATAGCCCATCTCCGGCGATAATCCCATATATTCCTCATGACGAAGGGTCCAATTTGGAGTAAGTGATCCTGCAGATATTCTTGTATGTTAACATCATACGTCACACAGGGAAGATGGATCCTACGAGGCAAGCCCTGATGACGACGTCTCGGCCTTGCTGGTCGCTCCCCGTTTGCACAGACGTCCTTTCACCTCGACTATCAGTAACGACCCTACGTGCGTCATATGCCTTGAAGGGATTGGAGAGTCATCCGAAATGAGCCGGATGCTGGTACCCTTGACGTCCTGCGGCCACGTCTTCCACGCGTCATGTGCCATCGAGTTCGTTCGCAACGCGATGAAGAACGAGTCCCTCTTCCCTCCCCGCTGCTGTGCAAAGGCTATTCCCTACGACGTATTTGGTGCATTTCTTACGCGTCAAGAGGCGGATACGTACGATCTAAAGCTCCGCGAGTACATGACGCCGGACAGATTGTACTGCTCTTCCCGCACTTGTAGCACATTCCTCGGGGCGAAGGGTACCGCAAAGCAACCGAACGCCGTCGCATGCCCGCGATGCGCTACCTTAACCTGCGACCTCTGTGGAGGAGCACCGCACTCGTGGCACATCGCGTGCTCCTCGCGGTACGACGCTGACGAGCGCGCGTTGTTGGAGATGGGAAAACGAGCAGAGTGGCAGCGCTGCCCGCGGTGCAAGCGAATCGTAGAGAAGAACGGAGGGTGCGTCCATATGGTGTGCTTGTGCTCTCAAGAGTTCTGCTACCGCTGCGGACAAGAGTACCATGATGGACCCTGTGTGAGCCCTGTGGCTCCGAGCGCGACTATGGAGGCGATCGCGGCGTAGTTGGTGGGTGAGAGATTTCGTTGGCGTGTACGAGTATTCGACAGAGATTGACATGCTTCATTCTTCGGTAGCTATGGAATGTGATCTTCGTGTCGGAGGCGTCTAAGCTCTGTGTCAGCTTGACGTCCAAGCTCCGATCTGTAGGATAGCTGTTTGTATTGCTCACGAGATAGGATAGTTCGGCGTTGAGGTGCTGCGCGAATGAAACGATAAGCATAACCTGGCTTACTCTGGGCAGGCCTCGACAACATAGAAAGCGGATGCCCTCAAAGATTCATGGCTTGTATAGCTGTTGCACAGGAGGATAGCGCAAGGTCCCCGGATGCCGCTCATTTGCGCCAGCGCAAGTACGGAACCTCCGCCGGCCGGCCGAACTCGGCTCGTGCCGCCCGAAACGATGGCAGCCCCTTCTGTTTGTCCTCCCGCTTCATTCATAGACCGCCTCTGTGCACACGATGCATATGAATGCTACACCGCGACACGATAGTATATGCTAGGATGTTAGCTTTCTGTGACGCTATCTCTGCGAACCGCCAACAGATCAAGTCGTGCGTCTACGATCATCATCGATATAGACGTGCTATACAGTGGCAGTCAACGCGAAGAGTGCGGGCCTCGATCCGCGCAGCACGTCCCCGTCAGTGCTACATCTTGCCCACCCCATGATAAACATGCACTCAATGGCGAACCTAGGCAGGGTAAAACTGGCTCCCGAATGGCGCAGTAGATGTCAGCAATGTAATATAAGACTTCTCGTTCGTAATGCGCGTAATGGGGTGCATGCAGCAGTACTTTATTGGGATCTCGGTGAGCTTCTTGTACAGCTTGCTCATAAAACACACCGACCGCTCTTAACAGCACCTACACCATGCAGATAACGCGGGCCGCTCATCTTTCATATATATCTACCCGTCGATGTTAGGATGAGGCAACTCGCCCTTCAACCTCAGATCGGGCGACAGCACCGGGACCACCGGGACGATGGGGTCATCTACATCTCGCATCGGCGACGCGAAACCCGTTTCCCCCGCTGCTCGTCCCCCTCAACCTTTAGACGATGATGGCGCGAGATCCGTGTGGGCCGAAGAGCTCATACGGCTCTTGCGCATACTGCAGGACCATGTGCAGGCTCGTGGCCGTGACCAGAGCGGAATACCCATGTCCGCTCCTGTCTCTATCATGCAAACCCTGGAGACCGCTAAGACAAAGATGACCGGCGCATACACCGCGTCGGGAAGGCCCAAGGCTGCGGTGCCAGCGAACGTGGAGTCCGCGTGGCGCGTCATAACCACTGGCCTTGTCAAGACGGAAAAGTTCTCCCCAGAGGATATTGCAGCTCTCAATAAAGCGATCGAAAGGCTCATCGGTGCCGTCCGCGCGTACCCGCATGCCCGGAAAAAGTACGCTTGTTGATTGATGACGAGGTACCGTTGTCTTATTCGTGAAGCAGAGGTGATTTAGCCGCCGCGAATACGTCCAGGGCCCCAGCGACAACCATTTGGCGATCGCCTCCGACGGTTCAGAAAGGGTACGTTCACTAATAGACTGTCGGACATTGTTGGTTGCTGACCGAAGCAGAGGTCATCTATCCATCGAGAATACGTCGAAATCTCCAACGAGGGCCGCTCATGGATCACCTTCGGGTGTAGGAAAAAGGTATGCCTCTTCATCGATCATTGGAGCGTTCCTGAGTGGTGTGCCAAGTAGAGGTGACGATCCATCCACCGCGAATAGGCCAAAGACTCTGGTGAACGCCAACCGGTCCTACCCCAGAGCTCAAGACAGGTTCGTTCGCCGTCTGTTGAAGTGGATGTTGTTGAACAGAGTGTGGAGCAGAAACGATGTGGCGGCAGTGACCAAGATGAAGGCGCATGCGAATACGAGCCGTTCATATACGGGTTCTCACAATAGGTCGACCTGTTCATGGATGATACGGACATCGTCAGCTGATATTTTTATTTTCAACAGAGGCGACTCACCCGCCGTAAACAAATTCAAGTCCCTTTCTGACCCTAATCGATCGCGCGCGGGTGTGAAGCAAGGGTTCGCTTGACTTGTCATCAATATGCGGACATCGTTGACTGACATGTAAAATAGAAGTGATCCCGCGATAAATAGATCGAAGTCTCTTGCGCCAATTGAACATCAGGAGAAACGTCTTGCGGACGGGTCCCTTGAACACAAGCCTCTTGGCGGCGACTGGAAATGGGCGCTGCAGCCTCAATACAAACGCACATTCGACGATCCCGACACACCCAGGGTTACATCTGCCTTGGCCACTGAGTCCGCTGCTCCCCTGCCTGGCGTGCCTGAAAACGAGAGAAAAAATGCTGCAGCCTGGCGAACGATCAAGGCGAACCGTCGTCTATTTCCAATCGTTACGCCTATCGACGTAGACCGCTTCGAGGAGCTTCTAGGGACCCACCCAAATCGGGCCTTTGTTCAATCTGTCGTTCGCGGATTGCGAGAGGGCTTCTGGCCATCAGCAGACACGTCTGACCCCGCGCTACCCACTACTTGGGATAACTCCCTCCGCCCCATTCGTAACCCCAAGCACGCAGCTTTCGTATCGGAGTACAGGGATAAAGAAGTCCAGAGCAGGCGGTGGTCTCCGTCGTTTGGAACGGATCTCAAGGAAGGAATGTATAGCATGCCCATCTGTGTCGTTCCCAAGGGCGAGACCTCATTCCGTCTTATAAACGACGATTCTTTCGGGGAGTACTCGCTCAACGGAATGATTCCGAGTGCTCCACCGACAATCCCTGTAGACAACATCCAGGATCTCGGCAGGGCTTTACATCGTGCCCGTCATACGGCAGGGCTGGACCCGAAGCGTCATCTGATTCTATGGAAGTCGGACGTATCCAGCGCGTATCGAAACCTCCCTATGCACCCTCTATGGCAGATCCGCCAAATCGTCACGGTGGAAGGACAAAGATATGTCGACCGATGCAACCACTTCGGGAACCGAAAAGCCGGAGATATATTCGTATCGTTCATGAGCCTGGTGTTGTGGATCGCAATCAAAGTTCGCGGCATCCCGGACCTCCTGGGATACGTTGACGACATCTTCAGCTATGACGAATCAGAGAACATGCGTTTGTACCGGCCATACGGCCGCCGCATGCCGAGGAATCAGAAGCGCCTCTTGGAGCTTTGGGACGAGCTCGGCATTCCTCACGAGGATCGCAAGCAGGTCCATGGCCCTATACTCAAAATTATAGGATACGAAGTCGATGCGAACAAGATGAGCATCGGCATGGGTCAGGACGAGCGCAAGATTCTTGTGATGCAGATACGGGAGCTTGCTGGTGCTGAACGGGTTCCTCAGACTCAATCCTATCCACTCGTCGAGCTCCAGCAGCTAGCCGGTTCCGTCAACTGGGCATTCAACGTTTTCCCCCTCCTTCGTCCGGGCTTGACCCACCTCCATCAGTCAATGAAGGGCAAAACCGATCCCCGCGAACTGGTATCGCTGAGCGACGCGGTCTTACGCGATCTTATCTGGGTCGCAGACCACATGGAGCGATCGCGAGCGATCAAGCTCTTTAAGGCGGTGGAATGGCCTGCAGAAGATGCTGGCTTGACCGTCTACTCGGACGCTTCGTTGAGTGGCCTGGGATACTGGTGCCCGCGCCTCAAAAAAGGTTTCCAGTGCCGGCTGCCTGTCCAGGCTCCGAGCGGCGTGAGTGATAGCTTATATTGGGAGATTTTGGCGGTTGTGTCGGCTTTGGATTGGGCGAAATCGCATGGTCAGGCTCCACTGCGTCTCCTCATCTATTGCGACAACAAGCAGACCGTCAAGCTGTTCAACTCCATGAAGGCGAGACGTCCATTCGTCGAACCTATGAAGGCAGCAGTGGATATCCTCTTGGAGAACTCTATCGAGTTGCGAGTCCTGTGGATTGCAGGGAACGAGAACACCGTCGCTGACGCCCTGTCGCGGTTCGAAAACGACCTAGTGCGCCGCCATGCGCCGGATACTGTAATCCGATCCTTCACACCTCCACGATCCGCACTAGCAGGCGATGCCGTATGGATTCAGTCGACGGAGTCGGGTACGCGCATTATGTCGGTTAACAATTAGACGGTCCTGAACATTCTTGACGAGCCAACACGCTTCAAACAAGTCTCACGATGTACAATGTATCTGGCCAGGTTCATTCCTGTAGAAATTCTCCTCCCGTCCACGCAGTACTCGCTCGAATCATTACTTCGAACCCGATAGCTTGTACCACTACTGCAATGTTGCAACATTTTTTTTCCCCCGGCTCCCTGCCTCGCTGCTACACGTCCATGTCATGTAATCCAAGATGGTGAATGTCCTGTATACGACTTCGTCCGTAAACGTTGTGCGAGCCCACGAACGAACAGCGTCATTCAGCACGGCGCCAGCATCGACCCCGCGTCGCGAGCTGCGATCCAGTGAGTGAACAGCGACGCATTCCGTGGTTGAATTTTTGTCCATAAAACAACACTATTGAGTTATAGCACAGGGTATAGGTACTGTACTCAACGATGGAACCCCCTTCACGAGGCTCAGGACGCGCCTCCAACCTACTACCGCCCACGTTGCACCAGAAGCTCCCCCCACGAGATATACACCCGCCCTGCCGTTTGCGCGCGAGCAGTCCACCTCACAAGGTTCTCATGGATATAGCCTACGCAGGGCGGTACACACGAGGCATGACATCTTCCGCCTCCCTCATATAATACCCGCCCGTCCTCGATCGCCCTCGTCTGCGTTCCCCCACCGCCAGCACCCACAAAAGACAGGTGTCCCCAAGGCGAAATGTCGTCCTCTACCACGCGAAGGCAGCAGCAGCAGCAGCGACGAAGAACGTCGGACGCGCGCGTCGCGCACGCGCTCTGGGCGGCGGAGACCACGCGGCTGCTCGCCGTGCTCCGTGACCACCTCTTCGCGCGCAGCCTCTCCGACGACGTCGAGCAGACGCCGGAGTATATCATGGAGGTCGTCGACGCGGCCAGGGCGCAGATGCTCGTGGCGGGAGGAGGAGGAGGGGGAGAAGGAGGGGCGGTGTGGAGGGCGGAGGTGGACGCCGCGTGGGACGTCCTCGTGGAGAACGTGCTCGGGGTCCAGAACGGGGTCACGGCCGAGCAGGCGATGGATACGCTCGTGTTTGCCGTGGAAGAGGAGGGGGCGTTGGACGTGGCGCCTTTCGACGACGAGGATGATGGGGTGGTGGAGGATAGGGATGGCGTGGAAGATGTTCCGGGTGCGTGTGGTGTTGTTGCGTCGCTGAGGTGACGGAAAAGCTGACAGTGTTCTTTTCTGTTTGTTCTTGGTGCAGCACCTCTGCCCGTAACGACCACCGAATCTGGACCCCTGGAGCAGCGCAAAGCGCCGAATCTCGAACCGCTGGGCGATATCAAGTTCTTCGACCTGGGAGCGAGGGATCGCCCGGCGCTCGACCTAGAAGTCGACTTCCAGGGCCTCCGCCTCGGCGCCATCGCGCCCTCGAACCGTCCGATCGTCGTCGGTATCGCCATCGTCGATCTAGAGCTCGAAGAGGAGGAGGGCACGGCCGCCAGTTCGTCGCGGGGGAAGGCGAGGGCGGCGCGGTGCGTCCTGTGCCTCGACGACCTCGACGACCTCCAGCAAACGCCGGCGCCGGCGGCGATGCCGTGCGGCCACCGGTTCCACCCCTCGTGCCTGCGCGAGCTCGTCAGGAAAGCGACGGAGGACGAGTCGCTGTTCCCGCCGCGCTGCTGCGACCGTCGCCCCGGGGCCGCCGCGATCCCGTACGACGCGTTCGGGGCGCTGCTCGCGCCGGACGAGGTGCGGGCGTACGAGGACAGGAAGCGCGAGTTTGGGACGCCGGCGGGGGAGAGGGTGTACTGCTCCGCGCCGGCGTGCGGAGCGTTCGTCGGGCGGAAGAGCGCCGGCGAGCCGCCGCGCGCCGTGCCGTGCGTGAGGGAAGGGTGCGGGGCGAGGACGTGCGATGCGTGCGGAGGCGCGCCGCACGCGTGGCACGTCGCGTGTTCGGGCGGGCGGGACGAGGGCGAGCGGGCGTTGTTGGCGCTGGGGAGGGAGAGGGAGTGGCAGCGGTGCCCGCACTGTCGGAGGATCGTGGAGAAGAGCGGGGGGTGCGTGCATATGATGTGTTGGTGCGGGGGCGAGTTTTGTTATAGGTGTGGAGGGGGGTATCACGATGGGCCGTGCGAGGAGCCGGTGGACGTGAGCGTGACGAGGGCGGCGTTGGAGGCGGAGTGAAGGGGCGGGGGAGGAAAGCGCGTCGTTGAGCAGCGCTCCGGCAGGACGGATTTCGATTCGAGCTTGGGACTATGGTTCGGTTTTCTCAATCTTGTCTTCGGTGTTCGGTGATGGTCTAGGAGAGACATGTTTTGGCTGCGAAATGCGTTTGTGTTCGTGTGAATGCGAGATCTCTGACGACGCAAGCTGAACCATCGGGCATGAGCATGACGCGTCCGCGAAGACAACGTTACATGACATACCTGCGCAAGAGGAAAGGACAAAATCGCCGAGCCGGTTTATCCGCAGACACCACCAACAACATGGTCTCCCTAGCCACTCGAGGTGTCCGCGCGTCCCCCCGACGCAAAGAAGGTTCCGATACGTTATCGGCCTCAGGCTTGACGCGCTGAGGACTGAGCGCTGAACGCTGGTTCTATCGATGTACGAAGGAAGAGAGCAAAGCTCGTCATATACAGCTTGTGTAAGCAGCCATCTTGTTAGGTCGGCCTCCAAGTGGGATCAAGGAGGAGACAAGCAGAGAGCATGAAGTCCGCGGGCTGCGCCCCGAAATTGCCATGTTTGGCATTTGCCTCCGAGCGCGTAGCGCGCCACACGCTCGCTCAGAATAAAGGCGGCCCCTTTTTCTTCTTCTGTTCCAGGTACCTAAGTACAGGACATCCTTAAGCTCGTTCCGCGATTGCACTCAATAGTTGCTCCATAGTCCTGACGTCTGTATCCCAAACCGACTTGTCCACTCTTAATCTTCGTTTTACTACATAAGCACGGAATCCTTTCTCATGTACTTGGGCAGTGTTGGGCAAGTCAGTGGCTAGGCGCAAGTTAGCCGCAAGTCGATGACTTTGTGGCTACACCGCCGTTCGAGGGTGAGCTCACGACGAGATCAACGCGACGATGCAAACTTATCACCTGGTCGATGTCACGAGGCGCTGCGATGAGATCCAACAGGCAACACAATCGAAGATATGCGAGTCTCATTTGAGACGGCCCTCCTGCGAGATCCGATGTGTTGTGACATGGAGAATGGAGATGAGCTGTTGCGGAGTACGCTCAAACAATGTTCACGCAGCGTTGTTGTGGTCCTTACGATATGTAACGTACCTCAATCAAATAACGATGTCTGCATTCACGTTATATCATGTCTGTGGTAAATATGCCCTCACTCGTGGTGACTATCTGTTATGCGAGGAGCAACAGGTCATCGTCAATTCAGAGATGGCTGAAGGATCGTAGTGGGCTTGCCGAATCATCCAACAAAATGACATTCTGCTGAGAAGGCAACCTCACACACGGAACATCAAAGTGAGCAGATGCAGCACATGCGACGCGAACTGAGCATAAACAATGATATTTCGTGACAGACACGGTACAGAAAGTATGGGTGAACATTAGATCCAGAGTTGTAATGTAAACTTCGATGCGAAGACGAGAAATGCGAGTGTTTGCGCCAGAAGGAGTGTACGAGTGAGCGATGCGGGGTATACTTCGATGCGAAGAGGGAAAATGCGAGTGTTTGCGAAGGAGTATATGAAGGAGAAATGTAGGGGGTGTGTGCAATCAGTCGTCTGAACCGTCTGTGCCAGCGGACCCGACGGCGATGATGGTGGTGAGGTGGGGGGCTTAGTGGTCCGAGTCATCCGTGCCAGCAGGACCGGTGGCGACAACGGCGGCGGCAGCAGCAGCGGCAGTGGTAGCAGCATCGAGAGCTGCCTTCGGCGGCTCGGGCTCGCGGCTGGTCGTAGGCGGGCGCGGGGGCGGAATGCGACGCCGAGCCCGACGCGTTGGCGCTCGG
>NW_006767439.1:1436686-1453820 GCF_000264995.1 Punctularia strigosozonata HHB-11173 SS5 | reverse complement strand
GTTGGCGGCTCGCGCTCAGGGCTGGGTGAAGTGCGTGGGCGAGAGGGGAGGCGACGCGGAGCGCGACCGCGTTGGCGGCTCGCGCTCGGGGCTGAGCGGGGAGGCGACTAGTGGGGACGGCGGGTAGAAGCTAGGCTGAGCGCGACCGCGTTGGCGGCTCGCGCTCGGGGAAGGGCAGACGACAGGGGCGGGGGTGGAAGCAGCGCCGAGCGCGACCGCATTGGCGGCTCGCGCTCGGGGAAGGGCAGACGGCAGGGGCGGGGTGGGCACTCAAAGGGTCGGGGCAGGCGCGGAGACTTGCGCGATGATGTGCGCACTTGCAAGCGCGGCACCGGGCGCATTTGCCAGCGCTGAGTCGTACGCATTTGCCAGCGCGGTGGGCTGAGACAGCACACTTGCCAGCGCGGAGGGCAAACACGCGTCACGGCCAGGTCACGTGACGCATGGGTTTGCGTTGAATCTCTAAGTCCGCGTTGGCCACTGTGTCTCATATACAGTGATCCACCGTTCCCTTGGACAGGAAAAACTGTATTGCGCATTTCTCCCCCCATAGGCTCTCGTTCTTCTTCAACTTAGTATCATTAGTTAGCCATACATCTTGCCCATCTACCCAAAAATTTTTGGAGTAGTAGGTATCCTACAAAAATTCTGAGAGCCATAATACGGGTGACCCCCTCACAGCCACTTTACCGTTCCTCTGGACAGTGGTTTTCCCACGCCGTTTGTGACTTAGCCGTATTGCCGGTGTGAGCGCGGGAAAGCTTTCTGAGGTTACCCGACAGTCACATGGCTGCCTTTGCTGCTGCTCCGCCGAAGCTTGCAGAAACATGGAGCGATATTGGGCCCATTAATACATGTACCCTCATGAGCTCAATTGCAGATAGTGCTTTCAACACTCTATAATCTGAATATGTACACTGATTTGTTGTACAGTAGCTCACAAACCCCTCAGAGCCCAGATAAAATTGAACAGCACAGCCACCATGGTGTTTCCGATTTTTCATTCGAGTAAAACACAACATATTGTCTATCGGGCTACAAGAGATGGTGAAGATCCATTGGAGGTATATATGAAAAAATAATTAAGAGGCAAGAGTCCGGCGATGTAGAGAAATTAGCCCGTGTCCAAGGGAGTGGTGCTGTCCAGAGGAATGGTGGATCACTGTAGTCCATAAGCTCCTTGACACTTAGCAACCTTGTACATAGTTTATTCATGCATATATCTGACAATGTATAGGCTATCATTACAGTTCAACACCTGAGACTGACTTAGATCATGGAAGGTGTAAGTTGGGAGCCCTGCTATCACCACTATACAGATACATACCAAATCTATGGGTGCTATATTGACTGCACTTATGAGCTATATATCACTATGTAGCTAGTACTTTGAACTATATTACCTATAGTTACTATATAGCACGATATAGCAACTGAGCTAAGGTAGGGCTCATTCATACCCCAGCACTATGGCGTGCCAGTCTTGTCACGCATTGGCGGGGCAACCCCTTGAACCCCAAGTAACTTTGCCGCTACCCATGCAACTCGATATTTTTTCTATACATATTGTACTCTGAGCTCGTGTGCACAGGCTGTTTAGAACAGATTGGTAAAATTCTCCTTGTACCGTGCACAGGTAGGTCAGGAAGAGCTTGAAAACGGACTCATAACTCGGTGTGCCGTCACGCCTGACACCACCCACCGCGCCAAAGTGTCCACATTCACGTGATGTCACAGCAATGTCACAAGTGCTTGAGTATGAATGAGCCCTACCTTACTTCTACATAGCAACCATAGCACTATATAGCAACTGGGCAATTTCTATATAGCATCCATAGCACTACAATAGTGTCCATAGTTCTGAGGGGCAGCTATATAGATCAAGATTCTTTCAGATGTCAGCATGACTGTCACGGCAGGGGTTGTACCATTGGAACAGCACTGTCACAGATCAATCATCACTGACCATTGCCCGTCATCACTGATTGTCCTCTGACGTCTCCTCTGCTCTTCGCTGCTCATTTTCCTGCGGTCCTCTGACGGATCTCTGGTGGACTTTTCGTATCTTTGTCTCTCCCATGTTCCCTTTGTTTGTCCTTGCTCATTCTCACATCATATTCTTCTTCCTTGTGCCAGGTTTCCTTGGCACTGATTCCCTTTGTGTTCCACATGTACTTTAGATCTTCTTCCCTGTTCCCTTTGTCTTACTGATGATAGATTCATCTCCGACTTTTCCATTGTTCTGCTTAGTACTTATACCAGCTTGTCTGTACGATATTGCTCAGTTCCAATATCGACTAGGCTTTCCCCTTTGCTCCTAAGCGGACCTTGAGTGTGTAGCAACCCTTCAGGTCAAGTCCACCTCTGCCCCGCTTTGCTCCGACTTTGCTCCGACGTCAGCATACCACTCTTCTCGATATTGTCTCTGAATCGCATCCACCCGACTCTGTGTTGTGGTCTGGGCAGTACACCCTTGCATGTTGGACTTAGGTCCACTCATCCCAGACCTGTTCAGCTTTGGTATCGTTCATCTCCACTTTTTCCCGTGCATTGGGCCTCCACATTTCCGATATTTTTGCCCCACAGTTTCATCCCTGACAAGCACCCACAATACAGGAGTGGTCACAAACTACAAGGACTGAGGGCACACTCATTCATGCGGATGATGACTATTATTTCCTGAACTTGCATGCCCTTCATAATGCTGCAAGAATCAGAGAGATATTACCCCATCATCTAACAGCACCAGCCTATGCATTCCCAAATCGTCAGCAACACCACCTTAAAGCTTCAAATGTACTTCAGAAGACAGGTCCAGCTAAGCGTGCTGAGGCACAAGCTAAAGCAAAGCAAACTAGGGAACGGAAAAAGAGTCACAGAGAGGCCCAAAGTGACAAAGGGAAGAACAAAGCTGTAACCCCAGAAGATACTGATACTGAGTTGGAGGAAGACCAGGGTATGATAGTTGACCCATTATTACTAGATATTGATTTATCACTGTTTACTGCTCATCCCCAAGACTTGAGTGAGATCAGCTTGCTCACACTGGGTTCCCTCACATATCTCCCATGTATTCACATCACAATGCCCAAATAACATGTATCAAAGCTCTCAATATCATGCATATGCTATCAAGACAGATATGTAAGTGTTATCCCTCTTAACCTCATTCACAGATCACAGTAAACAACTTATTGCTATCACCCACACCCTCTGAAGTATATCACGGCCGACACCATCACGACAAAGCAGCGAGCTCATTATGACATCAGTTCTACGATGTCAAGATGATATGGTAGCGGGAACACATGCGCGTTGCGGCGGGCCTCACCAACGTGCCACCATGTCACATCATGCTGAGGTTAGGGTCAGTTGGGGGTGTAGCCGGTGCAAGTCGCGACCAACAGACCAGGGGCGTGGGAGAGTCGACGGCAGCAATGCCGACGTCGGGCGCGGACTTTCAATTGTAGAGCGTTAACGAGCTCGAGAGCGAGTATCGTTGCGAAACGCGAAAGCACACGTACATAGATGTAGGTGGTACTTTGTACAGTCAGAGATGCAGTCAATGCAATGAAGAAGTATGTTCAGTGACGTTGTAGTGGTGCTAAGCTAAGCCGGTGGGGATGGGCTAAGTGATAGTACTGTCCTCAGGGAATGCTCTAAGTTTATATTGTAGCCAGCTTTGCCCGTTGAAGTGATGCGACGGACACAGTACTGCCAGAGATCCTGCGTCGCCTGTGCTAGATACTCTCGGGGAATCCACGATGCATACATTGGCGTAGCGCACAAGCTTGAGGCGATTTTTGACTCGTCCGTAAAAGGCGAGCGGAGTTATAATCATACGAAAGGGGCGTTTTCTTTTTCTGGTATATGGGCTGTGCTATTCGTACATCTCACGTGTCGGCCAAGTCGAGTCGGTCGACTAGTCGTGGCTAGTCGTCAACTAGTCGTCCAGGTCGTGACTTGCCACAAGGTGCGAGTCGCGACTCGCACAACACTGTACTTGGGTACAAAGTTTCGTCCTTTAGACTCGTTATGGGGGGTGGCAACTGTTTCGCACATGTTGTAGCTGAGCACTGCGCACGGTAGTGATGAGAGGGACAGCACGCAGATCGCTTTCATCTCGCGCGCCGCTTTATCTGGGAGTGGGCGGGCCTGGGCGCCGACTCCGATAGACGCGGAGGCGGCGTGGGTGGGAAGCACGTGGGCGCGTGTGATGCCGAGCCTTCCGTCGGGCGCTCAGCGTGCGTACACGTCCAGACAAGACGACGGTAGAATCCACGTTTATCAGTGCAGCCTCATTTCCACACGCCCGATCCCGCGGCATTTCACAAGATTGGCGCGCAGTGGATATGCATTGCTGGGGCACTGGAAACCATCGAGACCGCCCTCTGGTTTCCATCCTTCGGCTATTGAGCATCAGCAGACATATTTGGTAGGTCGTTTCCACGTTCTCCCTCCTGGGGACGCCGTCTGGGTCATTTGGACGGTTCGAGAGAGATATTTCACGCTTAACGCGCCGTATCGAGCTGTACATGAGATGTAGCATAGGTATGGTATACATCTCTAATTGACAGTCATGTCGAGCCCCAGCGCCTCCTCGTCCGCGCCGATGGCATTGAAGTCGATCCCGTGCAAGGTCTGGTCCGTCTCGCCGTCGAGATCCATGTCGTAGAAATTGGCGTCGACCGAATTCTTGTACTTGGCTTTGTCGGCCGCAATGTAATCTTCGTCGCATCTGGTTTACCAGTGAGTAAGCATCACGAAAGGCCGGCTGTCGTACGTACTGCTTCCATCCCTCCGACTGCTTGTTCGATCCGTGCTTCTCTTCAAGCTCCCGCAGTTTTGCCTCCACGGCGGCCCAGAAATCTTTGATTTGCTTCTTGCGCTTTTGCTCCGCAATGTCAGACTGTAGCAACGCATCAGAAGAAGGACCCATGGAGACGTACGCGACGTACTCACCAATAAAGCTATGCGCGCCATAATGCTGCGAGGCGGCACCACCGGCCTCGGAGAAATATGCCAAGGGAGGATGACATCTTTGACGTAGCCATCCAGAGCGTGTCCTTTCTCGACACGAGCTACGATCTATGATGAATCAGAGTATACTCATATTACCGGGTGATCGAACCCAACCTTCTTGTGGAACGCGGCTTTGATCTGCGTGGTCTGGTAGTTGAGGAAGTCGTTGACGTGCGTGCGTATGCCCGGTGATTTCGCGTATTCCGGAATTTTGAGCTTTTCGGCATACTTGAGGATTGTCGGCTACGCAATGCGTGCACTGAGCTTGAGCCAGGAGTTACATCTACGCAGTGCTCACCTCCATATTCTTCGAGATCTTCTTGTAGGTACTCAGTGGGCGTATCATGTTATGCTTGATGTAATTCTTCAGCGTCCGCTGGAAATGGCATCTGTCAATTAAGAGCTTCTTGTACTCTTGAACATACACACCTGCTGGTTTGGGGACAATTGGTACGCACGCTCCATGTAAACATCCAGCTGGCTCAACCGGTCATCAATTCTCGCCATTGCCAAGTTGATCTCTTTGACCGAGCACTCGTTTCGGACCATGCGCGCGAACAACATGATGGTCCGCGTGTCGTCGTCGGCCTGTACAGCTCCCGTATAAGCGGGCACATTAGTTAAGAGAAATAAGGAACTCGCCTGCGCAAAACAATGGATATCTTCGCGAGAG
This sequence comes from Punctularia strigosozonata HHB-11173 SS5, assembly GCF_000264995.1. Taxonomy (NCBI): domain Eukaryota; kingdom Fungi; phylum Basidiomycota; class Agaricomycetes; order Corticiales; family Punctulariaceae; genus Punctularia; species Punctularia strigosozonata. The sequence continues at coordinate 1,448,125 of NW_006767439.1, read as the reverse complement.
GCACCTGAGAGCCCAATTGAGTCCAATATCCGGTCAACCGTTGCGGCCCGGACTTGTGGCATTTCGGCGATACGGGAGCCTGAAGGCGGCATGTAAGATGTTATGTTGTAAGGCATTTGAGGCCCGTAGTTGACGAGCGGCTGCATGCGCGTTGTCGCAACCAAAGGAGTCTGCGTGTTGGCCGTAGGACGAATCTGCATGTGAGCAGGAACCATTGGATGTACCCGGGACATTCCATGCTGCGTAGCAACATGGCTGTCTGAATCTTGATGTTCTGCGGCGAGGGAGTCCACTGACGCAGACCGGCGGAGGTCTCCCATGCTGTTTGACCCTGTATCGATATTGGCTGGTGCGTTGCCTGAACTTCCCGATGATACTGAAGATTGCGTGAAACTGAATGATTCGTCAGTTCTCACACGATTGGAAGGAGTCTCTGACAGGGAAGTAGGGAACGTAGGGCTTGGCGACCGGCGTACGCGTTGCGCCGAGAGTGGATATGGAGAGATGCGAGGTGATGAGAAGTTGCTCATACGCTCGACCTGAGCACGTTGCATGTTCGTGCTTGAAGCTGGAAGACGTTCTGAAGTGAAAACGACGCAGCGATGAAGTCCAACCTGTGCTCACTTGACTGATCAACAGAGTAACGTGATTTGCGCGTCTGGCAGCAGCGCGACGGCAACACGTCTCGAGTCGATGTGGAACAGAGGACATCTGTGACACTCCTCCGCGGTCAACGAAAGCAAAAATTCGAGAACGTAGGGGAGATGAGGCAAACAGTTGAAAAGCACCACCAGGAATAGTCATATAGCGAGTTGCAAGACATCTGATACATTTGATACTGCAGTATGATAGCCCATGAATTTGAAGTCGTTACAGCAAAGATCCAAGTCGAAGACAGAGAGGGCATCATGAGAGAGAACCTGTGAGACGGGTTGCAACGAATTGTTCCGGAATTCCCGCTCACGTCGGGAACACGAGGCGTGCCGCATTTGGAGGCGGTGGGAGAGAACTGCCGAGAATCGTGTTGGCGGATGGGATACGTGAGATATGAAGCTTGTGAAGCCCTGGAGGACAAGTGTTGTCGACGTTTTCACCCCCACTCTCGCCTCAGTGCTGCCATGGCCTCCGGGCGATGATCACTTGCCCACCGCATCCTCTCCATAGGGGTGGGCAGTGCTGCCAAGATGCGACACATCGAGATGCCGACTCTCGAACGCAACTCTGGTTATCGAGTTCGTTGTAGTCGAGGCGCCAGGGCCCATGACCAGTTCAGATGTCATAGACCCTTTCCGGCGGCGCTTGTGCGATGGTGACGGTGTCTGGGGCTTGAGCACTCTGGATGGAACGACCTGGGCATACAGGTTGGGAGATCTGGTGGCCGATGGCGGTGATGGAAAGACGCCGGAGCTGGTGGTCAGGGAGTCGGTGTCCGCATTGTTGGAGTTCACGCGCAATCGCTTTTGCCTTTGCTGGGTTTGCTCCCTGCGCTGTCGGGTCTCTTCCTCTTTGCGTCGCTTGTTTTCTGCTCTTTCCAACTCCTTCTGCTGCCGCATCTCATCTTTGTGCCTCTGCGCCTCTTCCTTCTGCTTCCGTGCCTTCTCCTTCCGCTGTTGCACCTCTAGCTTCTTCTGCACGGCCTCATCTTTGCGCTGCTGAGCCTCTGCTTTCTTCCGTTGCACTTCCGCTTTCTTCGCAGCTAACACTGCAGCCTTCTCTAGGGCAGCCTGTGCTGCATCTGCGGTGGCCTGAACCCGCAATTCGAGTGCCGCTTCTGCTGCCCTTAACCGGTCAAGGCCAGGGTAACGGACTCGTGTTGATATGGACGCAATCGGCTCAGCATTTCGCAGGAGCGCGGTATTCAACACAAGGTCATCAGGCGCGGTCGAGTGTTCGATTCCATGTGTAAACTTGTCGGTCAGTCTTCGCTCCTGGATTATTGGCCGGATTTGCTGAGTCTCACAGCCATGTGCACTACAGTTGTGATGTACGTGGATTGCGCCAACGATTGCCTGCAAAAATACCGCATGAAACCAAAGGCAAAGAAGAGTGAAGCATCTACGCACCTCGATTGGCAGAAATATGAGCTCTGATTCGCTCTGCACGATACGGGGCATTCGGTATGGCAAAACTATCTCGTCGACAGTCCACGGCCTCACGAGAATCCCCAGCACTACTCCTTTATTGCCATTTATCAATATCTCCTCGATCCGGCCCAAAGAGAGGTTGCTCCGACGACGGTAGATCAAGAATTTGTTGCGGTACAGTACGTCACCGTTACCGATTTGCAGGGATTTGGCTCTGACGAGCTCAACGTGGGGCAGATTGATTGCCGCTTCGAATTCTGGCCGAGTGTACACCATACTGTCCTGTTCGTTGCGCGGAATTGGACGGTAGGTGCCTGCAATCATGATTTTAATCCTGGATTGTGATGTGTTTCCTCAGGCACGTACATTTTTCTATGCGGTCAAAATCCGATAAGTTCATCAAACGGCAAAATTGGACATCGCTGATGAGCTCGAGGACGGCAGGTCCAGCCTGTCGTCGAACAATTGTGTCACGGGTTTGCAGTTGGATGTACCCTCCAAGGACCAGATGCCTGACCGCATGTGCGTGGCTGAGTGCGTTCGCAATGTCAAGGCTTGGTGCATGCCGATTTGAATAGACACTCCGCTGACGGATTACTGCGTTATAGGACTCAAAGCCCTCGGTCGCGTAGATTATTGCAGGGCCGAAGCGTCGAATGTGGATTGGCACATGAACAAACAGATGGAACTTGGGTTTGTTGAACCATTGCGGGCTCCAAAGTGCCGTGCACGCAAGGAAGTCGGAGATCGCATCCTCCAATTTTGGCTATTGTCTTGCGGTGAGTCCCTTCCAGCTTAATGCATCGAATGGTGAAACTCACCATGTATTTCTCAATGTCACTGATCTCAGGCTGATAGAGTAGTGGCGCAAGTCGACCAAGGGACAACCAAGCTTCGTACGCCCTTATCGGAATCATGTCAACCAGTACAAACGGAGCGATTTGAAGTATCACGCGGAAATCACGTCCCACGAGGGATCCGGCATAATTGACGAGAATACGACCATCCGGAGGTTTGATACCCAATCCTCCCGCAGCAACGCTATTGATTCTTGCTATCAGTTGTTTGCGTCCTTCAGAATCCTGTCTGGAGACCGCATCGCGCCACCAGTATTTCACGACGCCAAGGAGGACCACATGAAGTAGCTCTACCGGTGAGTCGACGTGTGGATCAAAATCTGCAACATTTCAGGTTAGCTACTTCACACAGATCGTATTTCTGGACATACCATCTACCATCAACGCGGGGTTGAAAATATTATCGGGGAAACTGTTACGAATGGCCTGCAATGCTGCTGCCACTTCAGAGTCCATGGATGACCCCTCACTCCGTGCACTATTCTTCAATTCGTCTTTGATCTTGCGACATTTCTCAGCGAGCTGATCGATGAAGTATTGCAGATATTTATCCTTCGTCCCTGTTTCTGTCGCCAAATGGTTCACAGCACTTGGAGCACCATCAAGAACTCTTTTCAATTGCGCCTCGAGGTTCCGAATTGTCTCCGCTTTGCTCCGTGGAATGCCTGGCTATCGGTACAAGGTACGTCAGTCACTTTACCCTGTCTTAATACGATCTCATCATACCTTCATGAAATCCTCCAATCTCTGTCTCTTGCCCGCGTCTCCAGAAGGTCGCTGGCTTGCATCTTCTCTAAAGACATGGCATATCCGGCAGAAGAACTTGCCCTTCATCCCGATATGCGAGGCAAATTCACTCGCCATTGGGTTGTCACCCTGAAATGCAAGTATCCATGGAATTACAAGGATTTCTTCGTCTAATGAAGAATCCCAGACCGCGATGCCGTTCTCCCCGCCTTTCTTGATGGTAGAGATGATATTTTCCATCATCTCAAGCGGCGGTGCAATATTCGATGTCGAGAGGAAGTGGATGTTGGAGAGGCTCTGGACCTTGCGTCTTGGCAAACCGGCGAAGGTGAGTAACACGGAATTGTGCTTGTTCCACTTCTTCGAAACATTGCCTGACGTGTCGTCGCAGTATAGCCACAAAGGCAAACTGTGCACCTGACGACCGGACCCTTTGATACGCCATTTGTTGCGGAGCGGGACCTCATACGGAACGGTTCGGCAATGTCCATCTTCGTCCCGAAGCAAAGCTCCTATTCGAAGGTCAACAATCCAGTCAAAATGTGTCCTCTACACGGATTGCTTACCTTCAACCTTCACAGGACGAGGTAGGTTGTACCGAACGCACACATCCGGCAAGGATAGTTCTTCAATTGAAAGAAGGAATGAGGTGAGTGGAACCTCACGCCTATTGCTTGCGGCATCGACCACAAAGTAACCTTGTCGCGATCCAGTAAAGACCTCGCTGACTTCTGCCCATAAGGTGTCGTTCCGGGAGAACCAACGCCTGACATACACCAGCGACCCATTGGAGGGCTGCGTCATGACAAACGCCAACTCATCGACGAAGTAATCCCTCCCAGACACAGGATCGCGAGCCATTGGTGCTGCGCGGCTTGCCTCTACTTCGTGACGCCACTTATCACCATGCCAACACTCCCGTCGAAGAACACCAGCATCCTCTGGATAGCGCTGGACTTCCTTCGCAATGCAAGGGTTTGCGAATTCCTGTTCGTTGTGGTTAGTTTGTTATCCAGCATATATTTTTGAATTCTGTGGCGTGACTCACATGTTTAACGATGGTTTCCAGGTCTTCAACGACGTACAAGTGCCCCAGATTGCCTTGATGCATCTGAGGATTAAGGCCGGCAATTTTCTCGATGTTGCGGCGATGCCTCTTCGCCTGCTTGACAGAAGGTATGCGTGTTGCACCATTCTTCTCTGCAAACCACTTCGTAGCCTCCAAGCCGGACTCGGATACTGATGCACGAGGAAACGCCGACATGATGTCCATGGTGCAGCTCTGATGTTGACGAGGTCAGTTGTATTGCCATATAATCATGTCATCCACTCACCCCGCGACTCGCCCATGGCCAGTAGAACTCATCCTCATATTCGGCATCTATTCCCGCCGGCAGTGGTTCATCGTCATCGTCCAAATCGCCAACTGCAGCGGACCAGCCTGTATTATCATCTAGCCACGGGTTTTCGTCCTCAACATCATGGGGGGTTGACTCCGGTAAGATGTCGCGTTTCCGCAATAGAACCGGCTTTGACGATGCAAGGTTTCCACCCCAGTCGTCGTAAATTGCGTCCGGAGGATCCGAACTGAGTGCTGGTCCATGAAATGCGGGAGGAGTCGGCGGGTTTGACTCTTCGTTGTCTATGGGACCCATCCAATGGTTGGACTCGGATGGTGGGGAGTTCGATAGCCGAATATGATTGGTCGTGGCTGACAAGAAGTCAGGATCGTCGATGACCCAAGTGTCAACACCTGGATCCCATGGATTCCGCAATGACGGGGTATGGACTGGCGAGAGCGTGGACTCCAGCATTTCTGTCCAATCGTCCTGTGGATCAACAGCGCTACGAAAGGGGCTGGATGTCAGGATAGGGGCATCGCGCGCACGGACTGCAGCGGTGTGTTCCTCCGTGTCCTCATGTCGCTGTGCTTTTGCAAGGTTCATTGGCTGACGCTGTGACGGACAGATTGTGCACGTAAACATGTTCATCGGTCCATGGATGAAAACTGGAAAGGGGTGAGCATTCCACTAACACGGCGTGTCCCAATTCTCACTAACGCGATGGGTTTACTAATGTAACAGGTCTGTATTCAACGATTTCATCGAGGTCTGGAATACCGAAGTCCATGGAGAGGGGTCAGAAGGAGCGATAGCAGGAGGCAGTGAACTCAAGGCGGGATGATCAGATTCGGAGGTCACCGGGTTTTCCTCCTCCCATTCTCATCTGGTGTCTCCGCGGATTCCCCTGTCTGAGCTCAAAGGTGAACCCGCACGTATTTATTGGTAAACACTACATATAACAGGAGTAAACAAGCAGATCATGTATAGGGGTTCAAAGACTGCAAGATCTGACGAAATAGGGGGTCATGAACATCCCACTCCCGCTCGAAAGCTAGTGAGACGGGTTACACAGCGTTATAAGCAGTCCCTGCGCAATGAGCAAGTTGAAGGATCCCAAGGTTCGTCATTGTGGGGCCAGCGATTGATATTGAAGGACTTGGCCGATTAGGAGAGGTCGTTCTTGCCGCTGACGTCTGCGTGATAGAGGATGCTGCGCGGCCGAAGCCAGTCGAGGCCCAAACGAGTGTTTCCGGCACCGTCAATGTTCATCCCGGACTAGCGGCTAAGGCATCCGCACCGGCCCAGGTCAGACTCAACTTGCCCGTCTTCGCCTCCAAGCTCACCGCATCCAAGGTTGCCCAAGCAAACACGTCCGGTGGAGCTATTCAAGCCGCGCCGACATCTGCGCCATCGGAGCCCTCAGAGGCCACATCGCCAGTGGCCAGCCATGAGTCACCGGCTGTGAACGAGCAAGGAACCGATAGCCTGTGTACATGGAATGCGGAGACGGTGGCAGAAGGTTCGTCATTGTGAAATGACCAGCGAATGATGCTGAAGGACTTGCCGATTAGGAGAGGTCGTTCTTGTCGCCGACGCATGCGTGATCGAGGATGGTGCGCCGCCGAAGCCAGTTGAGGCCCGAACGAGTGTTTCCGGCACCGTCAACGTTCGTCCGGGACCAGCGGCTAAGGCATCCGCGTCAGCCCAGGTCAGACTCAACTCGCCCGTCTCTACCGGACGACGGCGAGTAATTTTGAAACATATTGTCACTTGTGATACGTGTATATATAACCAGAAGACAATATCATCTTGTGTACAACAGTGTGGTGGCAAAGCGAACAAGGTTCGTGCCAGTCGGTCACCTGCACGAGGTTATCGCGCAGCTGCATCACAATCAAGGCGAGGACGTGCGCTTGGGCCGGCGCTGGCAGGGCCACGCTCCGAGTCCCTGCCTTGCCTCGTCGAAAGCGGCAGGCTGGAGCGCGATGCACCGTGCGCCGATGGGGGACCCCGGAACGAGTAACGTTCTTCGTCGTCCGAATAGTCGTTGTCGGTGACGGTCATGATACTCTGGAAGTCGTCCGCGCCGGATTCGCTTTGAGTAGCGGAGGTGAGAAGCACGCTCTGCCGCGCGTCCGTCCATACCTCCTGCTCATTCTCTGTCTCTGTCTCCGGCTCGGTGTCGGACAGTGGCCCTGTCTCGGTCGCAGTGCCGTCGTCACCGTACTCGGATTCAGCGGTTGCTTGCTCCACGATGCGCTCGCTCTGAGGGCGAGTGATGGTGGTATCACCGCTCCGGTCGAAGAGTGCAAGCTTGGGCAGGTCGGCGCGGGTGATGGTCGTTCGACGCGAACGCTCGTACTCGTCCGTTTCAGCCTGCTCGTCCTTTGCGGCGATGGGCGTTTGAGTTTCCGCGTTCGCCAAGTTCTTGAACGCGCCAGGCACTACGGGCGTTTGCGTTTCGCTGTCGACCGTCGCTACACTTGGCACGCTCAGCAGTACGGGTGGAGGGGCAAGGGCAGGCTGATCGTGTTGGATGCCCATTTCGCCCTTGGCGACCGCGGGCGGCACCTCTGTTTGGCTTGACGACTCGCGGCTCACCACGGTCGGCACCAGCACCGGGGCGGGCACCGGTTCCGGATCAACCTGCACGCCAAACTCGGCCCTTTCCACTACCGGCACCACCGGTGCCTCCACCTGCTCCTCTGCAACAGGCGCGGGAACTAGTTGCTTGTCGAGAACGAGCGTATCCTCCTCTGGCGCCTCCGTCTGCGCGCCAAAGTCGACGTACTCCTTCTCCGGCTTCGGATCCTCCTCGAGCGACGCCATGCCAATACCGAGCTCCATCGCAAGCGCCTCAGGTGCGCCTACCAAGCTCGGCGGGCGCGCCTCTTGGAACGCTGCGCCGCCGCGCCTGCGACCGACGGTGCCTCCACCGCGGCCGCGCACGGACGATGTGAGGGTCTGTTGTCGGAGTGGCGACGGGTTTTGCGGGAGCGACGAGGCCGAGGCCGAGCGGCGGAGCACATTCGCGAACGCGGGATCCATGCCGTCCACGCTCGTCCGGTTATCGCGTTTGCTCAGGGGCGAGTCCTCCACGCCGCCGAACGCTTCTTCATCCTCGTCTTCCATGTCGGCGAACTCGCGCGGTAGAGCGGGCACCGGTGGGACAGGCGAGCCGTCGAGCACGTCGTCTTCCGCCCACTCGCTCCCGGGCGAGCTCTGCGCCGCAAGCCCGAGGCGCTGCTGCAGCGTCAAGATACCTCTGCCGGCTGGCGCTGGCGGCGGCGGCAGCGGACATGGTGGGTGGACGACGGAGAGGGAGAGCTGCGCAAGGGGTGAGGCGGGACACGCACACACCGTCGGGGTCCAAGCCTCCTGTTTGTCCGGTCTCCCGCCGCTGGCATGCCTCTCGGTGCACTGCCCGCCTGTTCCGTGACCGCACAGTGCCTTCGGCCAGCAATCCCGGTCGAATGGGGCAGCGAGCTCGTGCAGCACGAGGGAGGTGCGTGTCTTCCGTGGTGGTGGTCAAAGTTGGGCATCCCGCTGCTGGCACGCCTCTCGGGGCATTGCCCGCCCGTTTCGTGACCGCACGGCGCGTTGGCAAACGATGCCCAGTCGAACGGGGCGGCGCGCGTGCAGCACGAGGAGCGTGCGCGTTGCGGCACTCTTGGGGCATGCTGATGGCCGGGGTGGTTGGCGCTATCGCTGCTGGCCCTGGCGGCGGCGGCGGCGGCATCGGCGTGCAGCATGAGGACGGCGGCTCGCAAACAGCAAGGGCGGGGGATGGAAGCTGCACCGGGCACGACCGCGTTGGCGGCTCGCGCTCGGTGTTGGGCGAAAGAGGGCATGGGGGTGGAAGAAGGGCGGGGGACCAACGCTCGGCGTCAGGCGAAAGAGGGCATGGGGGATGGAAGCCACGCTGAGCGCGACCGCGTTGGCGGCTCGCGCTTGGCGTTGGGCGAAAGAAAGCTGCGCCGAGCGCGACCGCGTTGGCGGCTCGCGTTCGGTGCTGGGCGAAAGAGGGCACGGGGTGGAAGCTACGCTGATCGCGACCGCATTGGCGGCTCGCAGACGGCAAGGGCGGGGGAATGGATCGGCGTTGGGCGGGGGATGGAAGTGGCGCTGAGCGCGACCGCGTTGGCGGCTCGCGTTCGGTGCTGGGCGGATGGCAGGCGCGAGAAGCGGCGCCGCGCGAGACCGTGGGTGACGAGCATGCGGGGCTGGGTGGATGACGAGAACGGGGGTGCAACGGCACACCTGGATGAAAGTATGAGCGCATTGTCTTTACAAAGGTAAGAGGAAAACTCCGAACGTACCGCGCCCTCAGCATATCAAACATATTCGAAATGCGCACAGCACTGTGAGGACACATAGATTGTTGGGGGGTTGGCATGCCAGGTCGTCCGGGGGTTCATCTTGCAACGGTGGGCACAACCGCTATAGACGCACACCCCATCTCCCGACCCATACTCTCTGAGCAGGCTCAGAGAGTGGCATGACTCTACCATGGCCCGTGCCCTTGGCCATGGCGAGAGTGAACCTAACGACTATTGTCTTCGCTGGCGCTGTTGGCGGGAGATGAGTTGGAGCTGACCGCGCGCGTTGCCGCTGCTGTGCTGGCACGAATCATCCATCGACTTTGGCAAGTCCTTGCACACGTGACGGCTCTGGCGGCTCGCGATGGAAAACACGAAGCCGAACTGTGGATTACCAATGGCTACACAATGTAATCTTACTGGAACCGCGGTACAGTTGTATTCTACAGTCCAGGTTGAGTGGCATTCCACTGCGCGCCAATCTCGTCAATTGACATTGGACGCGACATGGACTTCACGTGGATTTGGCGCACGGTAACCACATGGCGTGCAATCCACGCGATTTCCGCCGTCGTCTTGTCTGGACGTGTAGGCGGTTAGCGCCTGCGCCATGAGGCGGGATGGGGGGGGAACGCGGCCAACAACGATCCCGAGGCCCTGTTCCCTCAGTCTTCTTCTCCCCAAGATCTCCGGGGCTCCCTGTTTTCTGCTCCCGCTCCCCTACGACGACGCCTGAGACGACGCGGACTTGACGCTCGGATACCACGAAATCGCGGAGAAGATCAGCCGGCCGCACCTATCGCGTTTACATACCCCCGAAACGAACCGCGTCACGGATCCTCGCGTAGCACACCCGTGCGGTGGAATGAACCATGGGGCGAGGTACGCGTCCGTCGCCTCCCTCCCCCCCTCTCCTCACCACCCTCCTCCCCTCATGACACCCACCCTCTGCCGCACCTGCCTAACGCCCATCACGCCCCCGCGCCCCTCCTCTCCTCTCCCCGCATCTCCTCCGCACGTTCATTACGCCCACTCACCTCCACGTGCCGCAGCCTCCAGCGTCACCGGCAACCTCCAAAACCTCGTCGCGGGCACCGTCACGCCCATCCTCGACCAGCCCGGGCACCCACGGCGTCCCGGTAGGCGGGGGAACAACAAGCGGAAGGAGACGCTGCTCAGCCTGCTCGATGCGCTCTCGGAGCTGACGAAGGAGGACGACGAGGAGCTCGTCGACGCCGGTGCGTCCTCGCCCTCTCCCTCCCACCTTCTACCTACCGTTCTCTTCTCTCACACGCTTGTTTGGTTTTCGGTAGCGGTAGCCGGTCGACGGTCGACGCAGCAGCGCAGTTTCGAGGACGACCACGATGTCCGTGAGTGGTCATTCGTCTTCCCCTTAAATATGGGGATCAACGCCCTCGATCGGGGGTTTCCCGGTCTTCCACTTTGTTCTTTCCGGTGGGATGATCGAATGAAATCCGTCTGACGTATATGTCGCTTTGCATAGCCACCGTGGACGAGCAGCACCAGGTCGCGGGCGGGGAGACGTTCAACAAGTTCGCAAAGTCAGTCTATTCGATCACGGCTATATCCACCAACACGTTATTTTTTTGCTGATATACTCGACACCCCTAGACGCATCACCAACCTGGACAACGAGGTGACTATATTCCTCCCTTTTCGCATGTTCTCCTCAAACCCAAACGACAATATCCCCCCCCCCGGCTCTCTCTCTCTTTCTCTCTGACTATCTCTCTCTCCAACCTCTCTCTTCTTCACACGTCTTCAAAAACCAGTTCTGAACATTTTTTTATTTAATTTTGTTTTTAAAAATACAGCTCCGCAACTTCTCGAACGCGGCCCGCCAGCTCGGCTCCTCCGTCGCCATCCTCTCCTCCGCCTTCCACCTCCGCGAACGCCTCGCCCAGATCCTCTTCCTCTTCCGCGAAAACGCCGCCGACCTCTTCCCCCGCAAAGTCGCCCGCCAGCCCGCCGCGCCCCCCACGTCCTACACCTCCAAGAAACGGTGAGCGTTTTTTTTTTGACTTGACTTCTCCCTTTCTCCCCCTTCACTTTACCCTATTCCCTATTC
>NW_006767439.1:1427846-1436174 GCF_000264995.1 Punctularia strigosozonata HHB-11173 SS5 | reverse complement strand
CTTCTTTCGTTCTCTCTCTCTCTCTCTCTCTCTCTCTCTCTCTCTCTCTTCCATCGTCAATCTCCGTCGTCTCACCCCTTGACGTATCCTCATATCATTTTTTTTTTTTTGTGTCCAGCCGAAAAACGCGCAAACCGCCTCCGCACGTCGCCCGCCCCACGGCGGGGCGCGACCTCGACGCGGAAGACTTCCCGGAACAGATCGAGGGCCTCGCCTCGGACGTGATCACGTTCTTGAACTGCCTCAACGAGTTCCCCGAGTTCACGGACGAGGCCGTGAACGCGAGCATCAAGTCGTTCGAGGGCGATCTCAAGGTTGCGTTGCGTTTCCCTCCTGCTCTCTTCTCTTCCGTTTCTTTTCTTTCTCCGGTCTTCGCTCCTCCCTCCCTCGCTCCTCCTCTTCCTTCTCCCCGTCGTCCTCCTCCTCTTTCTTCTCCCCGTCCCCCTCCTCTTCCTTCTCCCTGTCCCCCTCCTCCCTTTCTCTTTTGTACTTGTTGTTGCCGTATGAGGAGCTGACGAAGCGGTGACGCGTTAGTACTGGGCGGCGTGCCTGAAGGAGTACACGAACCAGTTCAAGTACCCGGCCGTGCAACGCTACCTGCACGATCTCACGAGCGAGATGGGCGAACACCTCGACTCGATCTCCAGCACGCTCAACTACTTTACCGACGTCGGTGCGTCCCCTCCCCTCCCCCCCCTGGCTCCCCTTCCCTCTCTCTCGTACCGAAAACTGACGCGAGAATATCATGGGTGTCGGGTGTTTAGGCGTCCCTACGATCCGCTTCGCCCAAAAACACGGCGCGCAGAACCTCCAGAACCTGTCGACCGTCGCCACCTTCTTCTCCGCCGTCACCGCCACCACGCTCCAGTTCTCGTTCAACCTGACCTCCAGCGCGCTCCAGAACGCGGTGAACGCGTTCTGGTTCGCGAGCCTCGTGTTCAGCATCGCCTCCGCCGTCAACTCGCTGCTCGGTACGTCCCCCCTGTTTTTTTTATTTAATTTTTACTTCATGGTTTTTGCTGCCCTAACTGATCTTATCAATGGTTTCAGGTGTGACGTGGAAGCAAGCGATGTACCGAAGCCCGGGACACCGCGTGCCGTGGTGGGTCCTGATCTGGATCAAACGCAGCCCGCTCGTGTTCCTCGTCATCTCCGTCGCCTGCTTCTCCATCGGCCTCGTCCTCTTCGCCTACGCCTCCGACCAGGTAACCGCGTTCTCTCCTCCTCTTCCCTATCCTCCTCCGTCACGCTTGCGCTAACCATCACTTTTTTCTCGTTTTTTCTCGCGGGGGGGTTACAGAGCCACACGACGAGCACGATCACGACCGTCTTCACCGCCTTCTCCTCCTTCGGCCTCATGGCCGTCTCCACCTGGTTCGCGTCCGAGCGCTGGGCCTTCACCCGGCACAAGGGCAAGAAGTGGCTCGCGGACGTGCTCGACGACGTCTCGGACCGGTTCGCGGCCGCGTCCGGGCTCGCCTACCTCTCGGAGAAGACGCCCGCCGCGCTCCGACGGTCGACCGCGCCGATGCGGACGATCGCGAGGCGGCTCGCCGCGGGAGGAGGACACGGGCGCGGCGGGAGCCAGACGTCCGAGTCGACGCTGCCCGTCGTCGGAGGCACGGGAGCAGGGGGGGTAGGGGACGGGGATCCGCATTCGCCGCGGCCGAGCGACGGACAACGTGGCGGCGACTTTTTCGGCACCAAGGCGTCGTCGACCGAGGGCAGCGTCGCGGGACTGCTGGCCCACTCCGGTGCGCTCACGACGTCGCCGACGACCGAGAAGACGCCCGCGTCCGCGTCCGCCTCCAAGCCGCCCGTGGCGATGCCGCGCGAGCGCGGCCGGTTCGCGCAGGCGGTGCACAACATGATGCTCATGCAGCGCACGGTCGGGATCGGCTCGCTCGCGCCCGACTCGCCCGCGCGGCGGAGGACGCACTCGGGCGGGGTGTTGAGCGGGAGCAGCGCCGGGCCGGCGTCGGCGGTGAGGAGCAATCGGCTCGCGGCGCTCACGCCCAGGCTGCAGTGTCTGGAGACGACGCAGGACCTGGCGGCGCATTCGGCGCTGGTGCGGCATCTGATGTTCAGTCCGGACGGGAAGTACTTGGCGACGTGCAGGTGAGGACTTTTTTTTGTTTTCTATTTTTTTTTTTGGCTCCCTCCTTGTACGGGGGACTGGGAGATGCGCGGAACGCTGACGAGGGATTTTTTTCAGTTGGGATAGGACGTGTGTGATGTTCAGAGTCGGGGTGAGCGAGCGATCTGCGAGGTGAAGACGGGTTGATTGTGGCTGACGACGGGTTCGAACGTTGCTTAGGCACCGCAAGCGCCGTTGATCGCTCATCGTGTGCTTGCCCATCCGCAAGGCTTCGTGCATCAGGTCGCTTGGTCTCCGAACGGAAATTCGCTGTTGACGAGGATGACGCGCGGGATCAAGATATGGACGGACGTGCGTTCGGCTTACCCTTGGCCCGGTGACTCGGACTGATGCTCGGCCTAGGACGGTGTGTGTCGGAAAACCATCGACCGCAAGCGGAACGTTCAATCGATCACTTGGTTCCCCGGAGGCGAAGGTGCGTGACCCCGCTCGCGTCATAGATATACAGGAGGTCCTCATTCCGTCGGTAGCTTTCATGTCGGTGGAGAAGACAGAGGCCGGTAGCGACATCGTGAAAGTGGTGCGACCCCCCATCCTCCCTTCTGCCTAGCGAAGGATCTAACGATGTAGCTGCGCAGGACCTGAACGGCAAGGTTTTGGACGTGCACAGCTTCACGCAGATGGAGGTTCACGACGTCGCGGTTACGCCGGACTGCAAGCGCCTGCTCGGTGTCGGAACGTTGCTCAGGACCGCGGAGGGATTGGTGCCGAGCAAGTCCAGGGCGGAAAAGCGGATCATCGGTAACGATTTGCCTCGTTACACCGGAATCACAGGCTCATCGATTGTGTCCATAGCGTACAATTTAGAGAATCGGACTGTCGAAAGGTATGTGGTTGTTCTTCCGAGATCTTCTCTATGCACGATTCTGACGTGTTCCATAGCCAGGTACCGGTCTTGAACGACGTGCGCGACATCACGCTCGCCCGAAACGCCCAAATGGCCCTGGTCAGCTACGAGAACAAGGTGGGTCCGAACGGACAGTCAGCCGGCGAGTTGTGGTCGCTGATATCCCCGGAAACACAGGCCCCTCCACAACTCTGGAAGCTCGACATGATCAAGCAACATCACGACGAGCACATCCACGACGTCACGGCCCGGTTCACGTTGCGGCATACGTACATGCCCAAGGTGCCCGTCGACTTTGCTGGGCCGAGTTACTTCGGAGGCAAGAACGACGAGCTCGTGCTCTGCGCCGCCAAAGGTGGGTTCCGACTCTAACCCTTCCTCCGCGCCGGTCTCACCTTCCTGATATTCGCTTACGCAACGGCACCCCAGCCGGCGACATCCACATCTGGGACCGCGAATCGGGCTCGCTGCTGCACCACGTCCGCACCGCGTCCCTCGGCGGCGACCTGACCTGCATCGCGTGGAACCACGCCTCGGACGACCCGTTCATGTTCGCGACGGGCTCGCACGACGGCGGCGTGCGCATCTGGACCAAGCCGCTCCCGCGGCTCGTGTTCGACGACCGGGACGAGATGCAGAGCGCCCACGGCGGCGGCGGCGGGCAGACGTCCGGGCCGCAGACGCCGCGCTCGCGCTCGCCGAGCGTGACGCACGCGGCGGCCGTGGACGGCGGCTACGGCTACCCCGCGATGGTGGAGAGCCCGGCCGGCCACGAGTATTTTGGGATGGCGACGGGCGGCGGGAGCGATCCGTCGAACCCGGCGTCGAGGCGGACGTCGCTCGAGGGCGTGAGGGGGGCACCTTCTTCGTTGGATTCGGGACATATGCAGCCGCCGCCGTCGTCGTCGTCGGGGCCGTCGCCGCGCCCGTCTGCGGAACAGTTGCGCCTCGCGCTCTCGGCGCAGGCGCACGCACAAGGCAGGAACGTGGAGGCCCCTGCTCCTCCGCAGGCAAGCCAACGACCTCGAGCCCGCTCGGTGGCGTTCAGCAACGCCGCCGCACACCCGAATACCGGGTCAGGACCCTCTTCTTGATGAACAGTTTACGATTTTTTGTTTTGCGGAAATCTCATGTTTGGTGATGTCTTTACGCACGCGTCCTTATGGTCGAATATGCTTGGAGGGGTATAACATGCTTGTAATGTACCATTATGTATGGAAGAAGAAGGAAAAAACGCAATGACTTGATGCATATTGGGGTGGCTTTTGCAGCGAGATGAAAGAATGAAGCTAGCGATGACGCTCCAGGGGGCGAATAGTTGGTCGTTACGATGAATTTCACGGAATGACGTGGAGCCTGTGTGTCGGCGCAGCGCAAAACAAAAATCAGATTGGCTTATTACTGAAAGGGAGAGGCTACAACGATAGGTTCCGAGGATATAATAACCCGTATCGTATGAAACACTATGATGATTCAGATGGCGAGAGATACATGTTTTCTCGGACGACGGCAGATTGCTGATAGTCGGTCGTTAGTATACACGCCATCGCGTCCGTGGGCAGAGACGATCGGCGTATACCCCTGTCACGACCGGTGCAGAGAGGGCAGCGTAGGGGTCTGTGGGGAAGAGTAATGGTGGAGTTGAAATTTGTTCACGCTACTATCGGGTCGGTGCCGGTAGCGATGGAGTCTCGTCGATTAAGAACGCTGCCCCTGCACGGCGTCCAGCCGCTCCTGCAACACGGCGTTCTGGAGCTTGACGGCGTCGAGCTCGGCTTTGAGCCGTTGGACCATAGCTGTGAAGATGGAAGAATTGAACCCGCGAATCGTTCGATAGAGTACGCGATCAAAATGAAAGGGAAGGGGAGGGGGGGGGGGCAGAAAGGAATCGTACGCACCGCGATGCTTCTTGCGGCTCTTATCGGCGGAAACGCGGTTTCTGAGCCGCCGGCGCTGTGCCTTCGGGAGCGCGTCGAACGCCTCGCGCGACATCCCCAGCGCCGCCGCGTAGTCCGTCTTCGACGAGCCCAACTCCGGCGATGTCATCAGCGCGTCGCCCCCCTCCTCCCGTTCATCCTCCTCCTCCTCCCCCTCCTCCTCCTCTTCCAGCCCGATACGACTCCGCAGCACGTCCACCTCCGCCTGCAACATCTCGCGCTTCCCCACCGCCAGATCGCGCTCGCGCGCGACGGCGTCCAACCTCGCCCTCATCTCCTCCACCTCGTCCCTCCCCGCCTCCCCGCCCTCCCCCTCCCCCCGCGCCGCCCACTCCCGCGCGGCGCGCCTCGCCTCCTCCGCCATCCGCCTCGCCCTGACCACCTCCTCCGTGCCCAACACCCTCGCCCTCACCCCCCTCCCCTCCCCTTCTTTCGCCTTCCCATTCCCCCCTTTCGCCGTCCCCCTCCCACTCGCACTCGCCCGCCCGCTCGTCCACGCCCCGCTCGACCTCGCGCGCCGCGGCCCACACCTCCTCCGCGAGCGCGCGGGCGGAGGCGCAGGCGGAGGGCGGGGCGGCGTGCAGGAGCGCGCAGGTGGCGTGCAGGGCTTCGAGCGCGACGAGCGCGCGGGTGTGCGAGGCGGCGAGGGCGGCGGTCGAGGAGGAGAGGAGGGCGAGGATCCGCTCGGCGCCGCGGTGGATGGCGGAGGAGGGGACGGAGGAGGAGGAGGCCGGGTCCGAGCCGGCGCGGGGTGGAGACGGAGGCGGGGCGGTCGGGTGCGGCATTTCCTCACGATAGAAAAATGTGAAGTCAAATATAGGGCTGTAGAGAGGTGGTGGTGGTGTAGACGGTAAGAGGAAAGAGGACGAGCTGTTTGTAGCGCAAGAGGCGGTGGTGGGAAAGACGAGACCGACGCGTCGGAATACATGTAATCTTTCTTTGTGACCGTCTCTTCTTCCACGATGACCGCACCGTCTTTGGCGACGCGCCATCTGCCTGCTTCGCCGTGCAGACGACGTTATATGGTCGGTAACGGTTGGACGAGTGGCCCCGTGCTGCGAACGCGGGCGAGAACGCTGCACGTTCCCGTCCCCGCCGCCGCCGCCGTCGCCACCGAGAGCCCGACGCAGGGCGGCAAGCCGTTCGACATCCTCTTCTTCGGGCGCGACGAGTTCTCGTGCACGGTCTTCGAGGAGCTGCACAGAGCGACAGGTGCGTGCGTTTTGGGGTTTCCGGACCGAAGTGATCTCAACATGGCCATACGCTCCTCCTCCTCCTCCTCCCTTCGCGTTTGCCGCAGATGTATGGAGCAGCGTGAAGATTGCGACCCAGCCAGACGCGAAGGTCGGCCGTCGGGGATCGCAGTTGTCTGTCTGTGCGTCCGTAATTTCCCTTTTCCTCCAGCGGGTCGCATTGCGAACGATCACCCGCCGTTTCTCGTCTGCCCCAGCGCCCTTGAAGACCCTCGCCGCCTCCCTAGGCGTCGCCGTGCACGAAATCCCTCGCGCCAAACGCGACTTCCGGACGTGGCAGGCAAGCGATCCATTCGCCCTCTCCCGCCCCCCATCCGTCTCCCGCGTGCGGTACCCCGCCCTGACCTCCCCTCTCTTCTCCTCTCTCTTTTTCCAGCTGCCCGAGCCCTTCCGCCCCTCGCCTCCGCCCCCCGCAACGCACCTGCTCGTCACCGCCTCCTTCGGCCGCATCCTCTCCCGCGCCCACCTCTCCGCCTTCGCCCCCGGCCGCCGGCTCAACGTGCACCCCTCCCTGCTCCCCGCCTACCGCGGCCCCGCCCCGATCCAGCGCGCGCTCCTCGACGGCGCGCGCACCGCGGGCGCGTGCGCGATCGAGATGACGGAGCGGCGCGACGGGATCGACGCCGGCGACGTCTGGGGGCACCGACGCGTGGTGAGATATGCGCTCCCCCCCCCCCCCACACCTCCCTCTCATCTTCCTCCCTCTCATCGATTGCTTTTTTTAATTTTTTTCTCTTTGTTACCGCAGACGTTACCCGACGGCCACTTCGCCCACGCGCGCGACCTGCTCGCGCGCGAAGGCGGCGCGCTCCTCGTCTCCGTCCTCCGCGACATGCTCGCCGACCGGGTGCGTCAAATCCGTCCCCCCCGTCCTTTTTTATTTTTTATTTATTGTTTACGTAACTTGCCAAAAACCGCGCTCATCTGAACTGGGGCCACAGGCCACCGCCGTCCCCCAATCCTCGCTCATCCCGCGCGCCCCGGCCATCACCGCCGCCGACGCCGCCGTCGACTTCCGCACCATGTCCGCGAGCGACATCGTCCGGATCCACGACGCCATCTCCCACCAAGTAAGTAAACAAACCCGCTCCTCCTCCTCCTCCTCCTCCTTTTTTCCTCCTATCCATCTTTCCATCTTTCCATCTTTCATCGCCCCTCTCTCTCTAACTCACCATTCTTCCTCCTTTTTTTTCCTTCCCTTTGCAGAAACCACTCACGACGCACATCCACATCGCCGACTCCCACCCGCGCACGCTCCAACTACACGACCCCGCCACCCTCCCCCTCTTCCCTTCCCCCACCCACCAAGATCGTCTGCCCCCCACCGCACCGCCACCACCACCGGGCACGGCCCTATACGCCCCCCACGACCGCCGGCTCGCCATCGCCTGCGCGCGCGGCACCGTGCTCGGCGTGTCCGCGCTCAAGCCGCAAGACCGCGCGCTCGTGTCCGCGAAAGACTGGTGGAACGGGCTCCGGCCCGACGTCCCCCGCGGCGTCGACGGGAGCGTGCTCCTCGGATCCTAATAAAAGGCATATATACCTTCTGCCTCTCCCAAGCGCGCGCGCGCTCTACAGCAAATTTAATCTTTTTTGGGCTCTGTGCTATTGCTACGGAGTCTTGTGTGTTCTTCTTGCGTTGGGAGAGACGACATTCGAAACGCCGCAGCTGGGCCGAGGTTCCCATGTAGGCCTTACATGCTTCACGGTCGCTGCCAACCCCTTTCCCAATGCGACACGTGGAAAACTCGATGATGTGTCCTCGGTTGGCCTGCCGGGCGTGCTTCCGCCCTCGATGAACAAAGCCCCTCCTTCTGGAGACTGGAGCAGGCAAACGTCCAGAAGAAACTCCGCTCGGACTTGTGTTTTTCGTGGGCGCACCGGAGCGGAGGTCACGTGCGGCGGTGCCGATTCTTGGGCGGCAGAGGTCGCCACGTCGGCTCTTCGCTCTCGCGGCCAGAGTCGACGAAGAGGACTGCCCTCGGGGCTCGCTTTTCGTCCCACCCTCCTCTCCCTGTATCATCATCGCACCATAGGCAGTTTAGCACATCAGATCCATGAATTTGTAAGGTCACGAAGACCCGAATCGTTACAAAGAGGATACAGAGACACGGCGTGAGAGCCGCCGAGTGG
>NW_006767439.1:1411500-1427511 GCF_000264995.1 Punctularia strigosozonata HHB-11173 SS5 | reverse complement strand
CCTCGGTTGGCCTGCCGGGCGTGCTTCCGCCCTCGATGAACAAAGCCCCTCCTTCTGGAGACTGGAGCAGGCAAACGTCCAGAAGAAACTCCGCTCGGACTTGTGTTTTTCGTGGGCGCACCGGAGCGGAGGTCACGTGCGGCGGTGCCGATTCTTGGGCGGCAGAGGTCGCCACGTCGGCTCTTCGCTCTCGCGGCCAGAGTCGACGAAGAGGACTGCCCTCGGGGCTCGCTTTTCGTCCCACCCTCCTCTCCCTGTATCATCATCGCACCATAGGCAGTTTAGCACATCAGATCCATGAATTTGTAAGGTCACGAAGACCCGAATCGTTACAAAGAGGATACAGAGACACGGCGTGAGAGCCGCCGAGTGGCCCGGGGCGAGCCGTTCACGCTCGACCCCGGCCCACGCCCAAGCTGATGCTTCACCCCCACCTTCAGGTGGCCCTCGCATCGTGTCTCCACCTCCTGACTGAAGGACCGCCGCCCGCCCAAGATCAAATTCGGACGTACTTTTTACCTTTTTACGTTTTCCGAGACGTTTTTTTTTTCTTTCTTCGAGGCGGGGATAGCGCGCTCCGGTGCCGCCCGACGTACTGTAGTTCTACGACCTTAGGTTCGGTCCGCCTCCCGGGGGACAGGGGACAGCTGCAAGTTCGGGGCCATGGGAAGTTCGCAAACTGACTCCAGTCGGTTTAATATATTTTCACAGTAAGCAACATAATTCTCACGATCAGTTCAGGCCCTGGATTTCGGCGGGGGACAGGGGACAATACGGGAAATTAGGTTCAGTTCGGGCTGCCAGGGGACAGGGGACGAACCTAAGGTCGTAAAACTACAGTATCCTGATGGTATGTACTCCCATTGGCCCATCGAGGCCTTTTTGCCTTCCGCTCCCGTCCCTAAATCACGCGTCTCCGCCGCGTGCGCGTAAACAAAACTTGCAGTAACGCAGATTTAAGGCGCTTGCGTCCACTCCGACGGGGGCGGCGTCTGTAATCCTGGGTCATCTGAGCGGAAACTTTCTGTGAAAGGGGTGCATCGGCGGCGCAGCTCTCCTCCCTAGGCTATTTTCGAGGACCAGGATGCATGGCGCATCGCATGGCATCGTTTTGATACAGTAGTAAGTATCCCGACTTCACGCGCCTCCTCTTGTGCTTTGATCGCTGGGAGGAGATCCTACGGAAGCATGCCACGACGCGCAGTTACATAAACTCGGGGAAGAACTGTTCGGCGAACGTCTTCTCGGTGCAAAAACGCTCGCTTCGCGTTCTCCCTCGCTTCTTCGTCACTTTCCTGCTGACCTGAAGGCGCCCCGCCTCATTTCCGTGCGCAACTCAGGACGCCCACGTCCGGCATGGCATGCCCCCTCTGCACGTATAAATACTTGGAGTGCAGCGACTGATCAAACCAGTCGAACGACATAGTTCAGCGCCCCCTCAGCCTCTCTAACAACCACTCTCGCTCGCCAAGCAACCAATCACTCTTTACCCAAGATGTTCTTCTCTCGCTCCACCGTCTTCGTCGCCCTCTCTGCGCTCGTCGCCACCGCGGCTGCCGCCCCGAGCACTCTGCCCGCCAGCCAGTGCAACACCGGCTCTATCCAATGCTGCAACAGCACCCAGAAGGTGAGTTCCCGCTTGTCCAACGTCAAAAAAGGGGGAAAAAAACCCTGACTGTCTCGCGTTCTTTCAGGCTAGCAGCGCCGGTATGAGCGATCTCCTTGGCCTGCTCGGCGTCGTCGTCTCGGACGTCACCGCCCTCGTCGGCTCCAACTGCAGCCCCATCTCCGCCGTCGGCCTCGGCGGCAACAGCTGCAGCGCCGCGCCGGTCTGCTGCGAGAACAACCAATTCGTACGTTGGGCTCTCTCGTCGTCGCATATATGCGCTTTTCCCCCCGGTTTCTGACGTACACGTTTTTTTTTTCTCTTTTTTTCGCGATGAACTCTGACTGTGCAGAACGGCCTGATCGCGCTCGGCTGCGTCCCCGTCAACCTTTCGCTCTGAGCGCGCGGTGGACAATTCGATTACCCTATACTCCCACACCTAGTACCGCTTTCTGCGTAGCGAGTAGTGTCAGCGGCTCCTAAATGGCATTTTTTTTCCCGCTCTCATCGAAAGCTTGCGCGGGCCTGGATTTCAAGATTCGTAAGTATCATTGGCTCGACGCCGGTCGTAATCTCTCCGCATGTCGTAGCTATGTAAAGGCGTCGGCAGTCTTCAGTCTTACTGCTCCCTGATTTGTTGCCAGTCTCATAGCAAAAGTTTCGGTGATGCGAGGTTCAGTGCCTATACAACGTGGAATTGGTGTTCAAGAAATGTGTGCAATACTTACCCATTTGCGATACTGTAGCAACCTCATACTATGCATCCACCCCTAATGCAACACGTGTTGCATTGGGGTTATATCTCCCTCAAATCAGCTCAAAATTGTCCGAAACCTTGCTAGTAGATAGCCAGGGTGCTGCCAGGGTGCTGCAGATATGGTTTATAGTGTCTCAAATATTTTAGTCAAGCCTCAACTCTGCCAGTGAGATGCCGGTGAGACGAAGTGAGCACCAGCCAAAGTTGTGCGATCATCACACGCGGTCACGACTTGCCGAGGTGCCGGACTAGGACAGGCTGCAACGGCTCAAGCGGCTCGGACCAATGAACGCGAGCGGAGCTTAAACCCATCCGTCACGCCAACACCATCCTTTGTGTTGAACCTCCTCCTACAGCAGCATTACTATACCAATCGCAAATCGGGCTGGCGTAGCAAATATTATACAATGTAACGAGTACTACCAAATATTTCCATGAATTTTGCTTTACCGATCCGGCGAAGCGAGGCCGTGGAGTACTCGCGACATGTTGCATCAACCCACTCGAGCAGTCCTATTGTTTTTCTGTAGCCCGAACCAAGCCTCGCTCCCACTTCATATCTTACGAATAGTATGGATAGATGCTTCAGAGTACATAGATTTTTTTTTCGAGACGAACAGCTGAGTAGGAGAGGAACGGGAGATGGATTTGTGTCGATGTTGCATTAGGGGGCGATGTTGCATTAGGGGTGGGTGCATAGTACTCTCCGCCTCGGGATGCATCGTCTACTGCATTGCGCTCGGCGAGCGCGACTGCGGTGTCTACGGCCCCGAAACCCGACATGGCTTTACATCCTGTCCTGGACGTTCGAGCACGAGGCGACGCTCGCTTCGCTCTCTCCCTCGCTTCTCCGTCACTTCCCTCCTAACCGAGGCCCTCTTCATCTCCGCACGCCTCTCAGCGCCAGCTCATCATGTTGATTCCTCCGGACGTATAAATACTGGCTGGGCGCCCGGATGCCGCGAGTCTCCAGTCGAACAGCAATCGTTCAACTTCCCTCGGCACACTAGGTACCCTCGCTCACCAAGCACCAGTCACTCTTTTCCGTCAAAGATGTTCTTCTCTCGCTCCACCGTCTTCGTTGCGCTCTCCGCGCTCGTCGTTTCCGCCGCTGCCGCCCCCAGCGCGCTTCCTGCAAGCCAGTGCAACACCGGCTCCATCTCGTGCTGCAACAGCACCCAGAAGGTGAGCGAGGACATACATGATTCAATTCACCTCCTTCCTGCGCAGGATACTAACAGTTTTTTTATTTTATTTTTGTGCAACAACAGGCGAACAGCGCCGACGCCAGCCAGCTCCTCGGCCAGCTCGGTGTCGTCGTCTCGGACGTGACCGCGCTCGTCGGCCTCGGCTGCAGCCCGCTCTCCCTCGTCGGCGCAGGCGGCAACAGCTGCAACGCCGCACCCGTCTGCTGCGAGGACAACCACTTCGTGCGTTCCAACTTTCGCGCGCGGGGTTCCTTTGCCTTTTGCCTTTTTGCGCTGACTCTGCTTGCGTAGAACGGCCTCATCACCGCCGGCTGCGTGCCGGTCAACCTCTCCGCTTGAGAGCGTGTATCGCGTCCGCCCTAATCTTACGCCTCAGTCACCCCAAATAGTAATCCCGCTTTTGCGTAGCGAAGTAGTGTGTGCCAACGGCTCCTTAATGCATTTTGCTTGCTCTCTCATCCGTCTGAAACTGGTGCACGTCTCCACATTCGTGCTAATGAGACCATTCGATCGCGCTGCGCTCGTATTGTGGCATGTCGTGATCAGCCTCTTAAGGTACTCATGGATTAGAGCGTCTTTAGGGCCAACGGCTGATATGAAACGAAGTGCATAGCTGGGGGGTGCAAATGCTCGTACGGCGTCGCGAACCCATGCTGGGAATGACGTCTATGTCGCCTTGCGATACCTACAAGCAGGCCCGCACAGTGACAACCCCACCTCTCCTGATCGGACTCCTGGATGTGTATAGACTCTCTCGACTTCCCGGCGGGAGAGTTGTACGCTCCGTCACGATCGTTGTGATCCCATACTTATTCTTCATCCCTGCGTCTCCAGCTACGTGCACAATTTGAAGCCGACTCCCTACATATTGGCGATGGAGTCGTGGATTGCGAGTGCGGACTTGCGTACAATTGAAATTTTCTCTTTCGACAAGCCAGCGCTGGTATCACTCAGCCTTATCTTCCTCCGCCTCCAACTCCCCATCCAACTCCTCATAATGCCTAAACACCCCCATCCCATACGTCCTCCTTCTCACGCTCCCCAAATAACCCCTCAACCTCTCGCTCTCCTTCACCAGCGCGTCCTTGAATTTGAACAGATGTGGGAACCGTCCCGAAGCCTCGGCGGACGCGAGCAGCCGGGGAAACGCGAACTGGAGGCCGTCTATGACCTGGAAGAGCGTCAGGTCGGCGGTGGTCAGGGTGGTGCCAACAAGGTGCAAGGAGGAGGAAGGGTTCGAGGCGAGGGCGAGGTCAAAGTGTTTGAAGAACTTGGGGACGCGCGTCTTGCGGAAGTGGGCGGCGCGCCGGGCGGCTTCGGCTTTTTGGTCTTCGTCTGTGCGTTGGTATCAGCTGCTGTCCTTATCCCTCAACAAAGATCCGCGGCGGAAAGAATGACGCACAGTAGAGCTCGCTCGCAATCGGGTGGTGCGTCTGTAAAAGGCGATATCGTCAGAATCGCCCGGTAAAGGAAGGGAAGAAAGCGACGGGAGACTCACGTCGTGCACCTCGTTGTTCAGATCCAACGCGGTCAACACGAGCTGGTTCACGTGCGCCCTCCTCAGCTCGCGCACCTCCTCCTCCTCGCCCTCCACATCGCCCACCAACCCCAGCTTCGGACCCAAATACGCCAGAATCGCCGGCGTCTGGCTCAAAAACGCACTCGACCCTTTCCCCTCCTTCGCGCTCCCTTCCCTCGTGATCTTCCTCGATTTCGAACTGGAGGAGGAGGAGGCGGAGGAAGGGGCGGGGATCTCGAGGATGGGCACGGCGAAGTGCGGCGGGGCGCCGACGGGCCCCGTGGACGAGGTGAAGCTCGTGAGCGTGGGTACGTCCGACACCTCGTCGTACGCCTCCCCGGCGGCTTCGAGCGCGAGCCGGACGAACTCGCCACGGCCAGGTATCTCGGGCCAGTAGTAGAGCGTGTACGGCGGCATGCTGCTATGATATTTGACGAGCGAGCTCAGACTCGATGTAGTAGACCTGGATTTGACGGCGAGCCTGAGGATTGAGCGCGACCTTGCGAGGCGGACGAGTGAAGCCAGGGTTCCCTTGATCGCGATGAGTATGGAACGATAATGTCGCGCGATTATATATGATGACGTCATGAGACTGATCCCATGCGTTGGTGGATGCCGAACGAGTCAACGGCACGGCTTGTACGGGACCGTGTCGGTCTCGAGAGTCGAGACCGCGAGAGGGCAGCCCGCGCCGGACACTCGACACCGGCTTGAGTGAGCTTCGTTATTCGGAGCCAAGGATAGGATCGATTCTCGAGGTTCATAGAGGTGACCGGCGATAAATGGGTGCCAAGCAAGGGAGATGTAGAGTACATACGCGTAGATACAACCCCGCGCGACAAATAACGTCCTCGCAAAGCTGCAAGCATCAGCAACTCGGCGTGAACGACGACGGGTTCGGGTTCGCGAGCGCAAGCGCCTCGTCCCGGATCGTGTAGTCCACCAGTTGCCCGACCCCGGGCTCGATCGCCTCCGCGAAGTTGAACCCCTCCCCGCCATCGATATCCACTCCCCCGAACCCGCCGGCGAACTGGCCCCTCACGTCGATCACGTTCAGCAGGCCCTGCCTGCTCACGGTGAAGTTGGTCGTAGGCCCCACCTCGCCCGTGACGGGGTCCGTCGCGGCGAGATACTCCGCCTCGGCCGTCTCGAGCGAGACGTTGAGCTGGGCCGCGATGGCGCGGATGGAGCAGATCCGGTTGGACGGATCGGCGAGGAAGAGGGAGGCGGCGTGGAAGGCGGCGAGGAAGCGGACCAGCAGGGGCCGTTTGGACGGGGCCAGGGCGCCGGAGATGGTGAAGGCGGTCGAGGTGAGGGGCTGGATGAAGTCGGAGACGCGCGCGAGGATTGTCGGGGGCGCAGAGGAGGAGTCGGTGGGGAGGGAGCCGAGCTGGGCGGTGAAGGGGTAGGTGAGGATCGTGGCGATAGCTGGGGTGCCGTCCGGGAGCGAGCCTGCGACGAGGTCCGCGAACCGGGTCGTCGTCGCACCGACGGTCTGCGACACGAGAGAGAAAGAAGGGTCAGTTGGCTGGCGTGGAGGAGGGGATGAAGTGCGCTCTCACCTGAAACGTGTAGTCCCCGTTCTCGAGCCTGAGGCCGAACAGGCTGAGCACCTTGCGGAGCATGAACGCGTACCCGCTCACGGGCGAGTCCACCATCAGCGCCTTTCCCCTCAGCCCCAACACGCTGTCAATCCCAGCCACCCCCGCTACGACGATGTCCGGCCCGGCATCCAACTGCCCCAGAACCGTGATATTTTCGTTCGAGTTGAAACGGAGGTTGACCGCGTTGTCGATCGTGCCCGTGAGCACGTCCGTGGCCCCCGCGAGCAGCTGGGCGTAGCCGAACGTGGAGTTTGGGATGGAGGAGAAGGCGATGGATAGGTTGAAGGCGTAGAAGAAGCCGAGCTGGTTCGCGATCGAATAGGTCGCGGTCTGGGTGAAGGCGGCGTAGTTGAGCGTGTCCGGGTCCGAGTTGGCGATGGTGAGCAGCGGGCTGGATAACCATGATAGGGCGACAATGACGAGATGGTTGATGAGCGGCATCGCGTATGAGGGACGGAGCTCGTGCGCTCGGTTGTCCAAGGTCCCCCCAAGTTTGAATCAACCCGCCCGAGGGGAGCTAAGAGCCATGTTCGTCAATCCTCTGAGAGAATGACTGCGGGTGGCGTACCTCTCTCTCGCACGCTGGATCTGACGAAGAGCATTCGGCATATAACACGGGAATAGGGTCGTCCGGTACGTTCTCTGGGATTTTTCGACCATGTAGCCGGGGTGCCGGGGACGAACGCGCACAGTGCATATATGCGGATTGATGAACTCGTGGGATCCAATGGCCTTCGAGCATAAGAATTACATTGAAGTATTGCAATTATGTGGGGCATCGGTATCTACATGTTGAAAGTAGATGGGTTGGGAACGCTGTGGTCGCCGGCAAAGGAAGAAAACAGAGAGGGTCACATCCATCTGTTTGTTGTGCTCTGTTTGGCCGACGCGACGGCGCCTTGCACGACGGGCGGATCGCGGTTTGCTCAAGATGAGATATCAAACATGTTATTAGAGAGAGAGAGTTTGACCCACCAAAATGATCCAGTATCTGTACACGGCTAGCAATTAGCAGGTTATATGTCCTCGACGCGTACAACAAATTCGGTTGCCCTTCACGAAGGAAGAGATGTTTGACGGATTTCCGAGTCTGCGCCCCAGTCACGCAACCGGCGTGCGGACCTGCAGGAGGTGTGCGGCAGGTACTCAGAAAGTGTAATGTATCGTCCTTTAATACACTCGTGAAGATCGGGACGACTACCAGCTCATGAGAGAAAGGCGGCATCAACAATGTAACGCTTCCGAAGTTAAGGTTCTGGTCAAGGTCGGCGGTGTCGAGCGGGATGTGAACGGTTGAACAGCAAATAAACGTGGTGTGATCGCCAGTTGGCAGCATACGATATGTTTGACTGGGTCCAACATCAGAGGCATGCAGCGCCGCCGAGGAAGGCGAGCACGATGCCATGCCGTCGTACTACGGAAATTGCCGGCAAGTAGTACTCTCCTCGCGCGGTTCTGTTGCGCCTGACTTGTACTCGCTCTATCCGTTGCTCGTTTCCCTTGTCTGTTCGAGGTTAGAGGCTGTCCGGAAACAATGTGAAATTTCGACTTTACAGCCGCGGCGAGGCAAGAGGAGGAGTGACTTTGCCTGGAGCTGAATCTCGGCCGCAGACGACATCCTAATTTGTGCGACTCTCTTCGACGAGTTTCTCTCCTGCAACGGTCAGCTCTGCTCCTCGCTCCACTTTCAGGATCTCCTATTATGGACGTGTTATGAAGATGTGACCTCGAAATCGTGCAACTGAACATAGTATCGTGCAAACCGCTCAAGTTGTTCTACTAGCACGGCTGCACGTTGACTTCTCCCGAGAAGGAGTTCTGCATGAACAACCAGGGACTTCGCACGGAACAGAAACGCGACACTTGGATGCGCAGGAGGACGGATTGGCAGGGAGAATGACGGTCGGCGAGGAGCGGCGAGGACTTGCTGGAGATGTGGACGTGAGTGTTTCATCTCGTATCACTCTCCTCTCCGTCTGCTCCCTGAACCTAGAGCTGCCGCTGAAACTTCCTCTGTTTGTTCTTCAGCGAGCCTTCAAAGTAGTTCTCGACCCCGAGTTCGCCTGGACGTGATGTATCCTGTGAAGACCATCGACCGAGCTTACCACTAGCTATCGCGTATACTCATCATGTATCACATAAGCTGTCGCCATACCCCGTTTTATCCAACGTCTCCAACGAGCGCGAACCGCCCTTTGAGC
This sequence comes from Punctularia strigosozonata HHB-11173 SS5, assembly GCF_000264995.1. Lineage (NCBI taxonomy): Eukaryota > Fungi > Basidiomycota > Agaricomycetes > Corticiales > Punctulariaceae > Punctularia > Punctularia strigosozonata. Next base: position 1,418,616 of record NW_006767439.1, on the reverse strand, counting down.
CTCCGTTACTGGCTGGCCTCGGGTTACCTCACTCAGTCGCGTGAAGGTCACCAACTATACGGATCTCCCCCGGACCAAGGCCACCCGAACAGATCTGCGTGCTATCTGTACGTATTCGCCTTCTCTCGCGAACCCTGCGTGACCGACTCTGTTACGAAGATACAGTAGGCAGGCTTCGGCCTCTCCGCGGAGGTGGGCTCGCTGTCGTCTTTAGCCGGTTCCTGATACCGCACCGATCGCAAGGTTCGATGTACACAGGCGGAAACCTGCACGAGAACAGCAGAAGAAAGTCGCCTCGGCCTGACTGGCAAGGGACGTCCGAGCCGCGTACTAACACCACGATAACAGGTCTTCTCCCAGATTCGACCTAGCGAACCGGTATGTTCCATGTCGACGAGCGGAACTCAAGGGTCTATCCAGTATGTAATGCTTGACGAACCACTTTTCAGGCACCGGCGCCCAGAACGAACGCCTCTGAACCAAGACATCTGGCACGTGGCTCGTTATAAACGAATGTCGTTGAGTTTGTCAAGGTCGATCCTGGGCTTGAGCTCGGGGACCGCGCCCAGACGTACGTAACCGTACTCTACGTCGGCCGACTTACCCTCCTTGGTATTCATGCCATGATCAGGCGGGGCCGTCGACCCGCAACATACGAACAGAGGTCTGTTCGACTCCTTATTCTTTTCTGCCCTTCACGACTCCTGATCTGGCCAATCGGGCGTAGGGGTCTACGACAACGCCCTGGACGATGTGCATACGCGGGTATCAGGATCCGTTCCTGTTCACGAGCAAATCATGTACAGCAAGTCAACACGCTTTCAAGTGGAATCACTCGGTATGTGCCCTTCGTAGATCTTGCGCGTACATCCACTACTGACTCATGAAGCGATCGGACACCTTGAGGCTAACATCACATTTTTTCCAGGTATGATGTACCAGACCACCGTGATTCATAGAGAAGGAGGATAATGTCGTGGTGGTACGTGTCCTTCCTCTCCTTCTATGCCCCGGAAGGTTCTTCGTCTGGTATCTCCCTCGAGATGTGTTACGCGAAGTTCTCGTTAGCCCATCAGGCATGTTCCGACAGAGCGTGATGACTCATGCGACTCCTGCGATCGCGATTGATGACCGCGGTGGGCACTCTGCCAGCGGAACCGGCGCATCAAGCTCGATCCACGGCTGCTGTATACTGCTGTACGTACATACACGCTCGACGGCCAAAACCTTGTTCTAACCTCGCATGTGCCAGGTCCACCACATCAACGATGCCCGTCGACTCATTCACATTCACGCAGCCTTCATCTTCGCGACATATCCAAAGCTTTCTCCTTCCTATTTCGTCGAGAACCTTGCGAATTGGCTGCAACCCTATCGCCAGCGCCTTACGGCCGAATCTGATGACGCGTTCTTACCTGGAACGTTTAGTGCCGGCGTAGGATTTCGGCTTCATTTGCAACTAGGATCTGTGCTTACGCTTTCCATCTGACCAGTAGGTATATACACGCCATATCCTGTCTTGGTAGAATGATCCAAGGTTTTTGCCTTCGAATTTCACAACTTTCGAATTTCACAACTCAGGGCATCGAGCCGAATAACAAAGATGGATCCACGTCTCGTGGCAGGACCTTGAGACTCAAGGCCGTCGCCATCGCCGCAGATGACGATTCGGTTGCTTCATAATCCGGAAATCGGCCACCATGAGTTACGAGATCTCATCGCAAAACGTCGAGTTTGGGGCCGATTTTGTAGGAAGAACAAGAGTTTTCGCGAAAGCAGCACGACACGGGACGTACGGACGGGCATTCCACGTTTCTCCACAGCATTTCATCTTCACAGGTTGGATGATTGCAAGAATGACGAGGAGATGAGACGTGTGAGGCAATCGATCTCCCGCGTCATTGCCGAACTTGGGTCCGCTAGCGGAGATAAGGCAAGCGCATGTAGATGCGCCCCGCGCGAGAGATGCCCCGAGCTGATGCGTTCCAGGAAAGTCAAACAGGGGACGTCCCGAGATCTGAAAGGCGCGCGGAGCTGATGGAAGAGAAGGGCCGCATGTGCGCACCCCGAGGAGATCTCTGGGGCATGTCCGAGCAGGAGGCAGTCAGGGCGCAGGTAGCGCGGACGTGAACCAAAGACTCACCGGCATCAGATGTCTCTGGCCCGCCGTTCAAGTTGCCGCTTATGGGAGCGTCGTATATTCCTTGATCCCGCTGAAGATCTCGTTCGCGTCCACCCAAGCAGGCGAGCAGGTCTATCCAATGTCCCCCGCTCATTGACAATGTCATCATGGCTTCGTTTTCACGGACAGAACCGCTGCGCTAGTGCACGTTTCGACCGGCGACCGTACATGCATGCGCAATATTATCCGCCTCGGACCATGACCATCTCCGCCCTGCAGCATGCCCTAAGCTTCCCACCGCTTTCTTCTGCTCGATCCGCGCCGCTGGTCCACGCGACACGCCGCGCTTCAGAGTCATCAGATCGAGCCCACCGAAGAGGGAGATCGCCATACCCACATCGGCGCGGGGCTTTCTCCGCTACGATGCCGTACGCCAGGCCCATTACTCACCGTGCTCATGGTCACCGCCGGCCCCCGGCGTCGTTTGACTTGGTATCCGTGTCATTTTTGTTTGCCGACCGTGATGCATGAGGGATGATCATCGTGCTCGAATACGCCCCTCGTCTTTTCCATGTGCCTCCTCAATGTTCGGTCCGGTCACCTGCACGAAAACATGAAACGTGCTGCGCACGAGGGAATGCTACGAGTAGTAACGCTATCGACGCGGTCGTGGTAAGCTCCGGTGGAAGTGGGACTCGGACCCTTGCGAAGCTCGACGAACAACGGCGCGTGGCGATATAGAAAGGTTCCGCGAGATCGATAGGCACGAATCATGGTCGTTGCTGACTGCTAAGATCGACAAATGTACCCGAGGTTATACGAGGAACGTCCGCTACAAAGATCGATTCATAACTATTTGATGCGTGGATTACAATGAGATGGGAGCGAGAGGACTGTACGGTAAAGAAGAAGAAAAATGTCGGGAGGAAGTATGAAAAACAAGCGATTCGAGCAAGAATTACAATGTGTGGGCCGAGGATGCGGAGGTGATCACTAGTCCATCAGCGAGCAACGGATGCGACCGAACTCCCGAAGTGGGTCGTCAAGACATCCAACTCGAAGGCGACCCGCCCGCAGACGTCGTCGCATTCGGCACCGGGGCCGACACGGGATACCGCGATCTCACGTAGTCGGTGGGCCGAGACTGCCGTCGCTGCATCGGTTGAGGCGCGTACCTCGTCCCACTTATCTCTCCATGCTCATGCTAAACAAAAAAACCGTATCGTCAAAAAAAAAAAAAAACCCCCGACAAAAAGGATAAATAAACATAAAAAGACGTACGTGGTACGCATCCCCTCCAGCCAACGAGGAGGCGGACGAGGAAGAAGAGGACGCGAGCTGCGCGGGCGTCATCATCAGCCTCGTCGCCGCCGCGCCGTCCGCGCCCATATGCGTCGGCCGTCGCGGCACGGTCAACCCCGTCCCCCGCGCTCCGAGAACGTGTGCTTGCCCGAGTCCGTGGGCCGAGTGCGCGTACGTCCCCGCGCTCGTGTACGTCCGTGCCTGTTGCTCTTCAAACTGCGGCTGCACGCGTCCGTGCCCGCGGCAGTCGTACCCGGCTGAACCGGTCGACACGAGCGGCGACGTCGACGGTGGGCGATAACGTTGGCCCTGGTATTGATGTCGATGTGGTCGGTGCGCGGTGTAGTACGCGTACGGATACGCGAGGAGGCCCGTCGAGCCGATCGAGGGCTCCGGCGAGTGCACTGGCGTCCGAGACAGAATATTTTTTTTCAGCTGAGCGCGAACCGCGAAAAGCAAAGTGAGACAAAATCGTACCAGGCTCCACTCTCTTCTTCCCTCCTCCCCCTTCTTGCTCTTCACGGCACCCCTCCTCCTCCCCTTCTTCCTCATCGATCCGAATCAACCCCGCCGCGTCCAACCCGCCCTCCTCCCTCTCCCGTTCGCGTTCCCGTTCTTGCTCGGGACGAAGGATATCCGGGTGCGCGAGCACGGCCTGCCACTCCAGCTCGACCGGCTCGTGCTCGAGCGCGCGCGCCTCGCCCCACATCGTCATCCCCGGCCGCTTCCTCTCCTTCTCCTTCCCTTCTTCCTCCGGCGCCGGCGGCGAGGACGGAAAGAAGGGAGGCGAAGACGAAGACGAAGACGGAGACGAAGGCGAAGAAGAGAGCGGCCTGCGTCGGCCTTGGCCCGGAAGACGCGACGCGGAGTGGATGCCGTCGTGCATCGCGAACGGGTCTAACCTAAGAAAAAAAAAGGGGATACGAGAAGTCATTTATTACGAATGGCGCGAAACGAATAAAAAATAAAAAATCGATCTGTTCTCTCTCTCACCTGAACCCGCCCATCATCTTGCGCATCGCGGGGCTGGCCTGTGTGGCGCGCAGCGGGAAATCGCTCGTCGTCGTCATCGTCGTCGTCGTCACGGCCCTCTCGTTTTCGTTCTCGTCTTCGTCTTCGTTGCCGCGGTCGGGATCGAGGAGGTTGCGCGCGCCGAAGACGCTTCCCGGCGTCTCGGGCACCTCGAACACGACGAGCCCGTCGCCGCCGACGTGCTCCGAAGGCTCGGTTTTGACCCGCGTCCGTGTCCGCGTCGGTGAAGAGGACGCACGGTGGGATACGGACTCGGACTTGGACTTGGATTTGGTGAAAGCGGCGGCGGTGGGCAGGGTCCTGGAAGACGATGCGGATGCGGAAGAAGGCGGGCGGGTGGAGCGCGGCGAGGACGAGGAGGTAGACGGCGGGGCGTTCGGGTGACGGTAGCTCTGATGAGTATGATCATGAGAGCGAGAGCGCGGGTCGTGGTCGTACGAGCGGTGGTGGTGCGAGTACGAGGAGGGGTCGGAGGAGCCGAAGCTCGCGTATTCCTCCGTTTCTGTCTGGGCGCCGGCCGGGGACGGCGGGGAAGGCGTGGTCCAGTAGCTCGGATACGCCGGGTCGGGGATGCTCTGGCTCTGGATCTGGCTCTGACCTTGGGGTGGTCGCGCACCGCTCACGCTGTGATGGCTAAAGGAGCTCGACGAGGGCAAGGAGGGCCAGGCGGTGGATAGGTACGGGTCCCACGACATATCGGCGCCGTCGGTATGGGCGTTAGACTCGCCGTCGTCCGTGAGGTGAGAGGACGGCGAGGGCGAGGGGAAGGAGAGAGACGGTAGCGTGAGCTGATCTGTGCCGGAAGGCCGGCCACGGGGGTCGTAGGAGGAGCCGCTGTAGCTGTGGTTGTTGTTGTTGGTGCTGTAATCGAAAGCCAGCGACGGCGCGTATGCGGTCGCGGTTGTAGCCATTAGCTTTCGCAGGAGGGTACGTAGTGCGGGCAAGCAACGGATCAGGCGACAGAGACAAGTGAGCAGGCCAAAAAGAAAAACAAAGTGTATGGCCGGGTCCGGGCCGGGACCACAGGCGCCGTAGTCGTCGCGAAAGAAAAAAGGTCGGGAGAAGGCGTGCGACGTTGAGCGAGGAGATGTCAAATGTGAAAACGAGAGAGGAGAAGGGGGACAGGGGGGGGGGGGGGGAAGGAATGCGCGGAGGTACGCGCGGTGGATGATGAACGCGGGAGCGAGTTCCCGGTACGGTACAGTTCGTTCTCGCTCGTTCTTGCCTCCGGGGCGCGCGCAGATCTCGGTATTTATGTACCCAGGGCGGTAATGGGTAGTAATACCATCAGGTGGCGAGGCACGGCGGCGTGCGCGTGATGGGATGGAAAGATCCCTCTCCCTGAAGGCATCTCGTCGAAGGCGCGGCTGTAAGTGACCGGCCCGTTCAGCGAGTACAACTCTGCTCGCTCCGCCGGCGAATGGCGTCACACCGGTCTCGTTTTTTTTCTCGTTTCGTTTTTCTCTTCGGTATTTCGAAATTCCGCGAATCCGGTCTCCGCTTGATTGCGTGCGTGCGGGCGTGGCGTGGCGGCACGAGGAGCGAGGAGCGAGGGCAAGACCAGACCACACCCAGAAACCGTTTGGGAGTTAATCTTGCCGCGGAGCTCCTCGGGCGCATTGTAAAATAGAACCTTGGGGGAAGACGTTTGGACCGGCGTATCGTATTCGTATTCGTGTATTCGTATCCATCAGAACGTAAAGGCGCAAAGGTCCCGGGGGAAGGGAAAGGGGGGCTGGACAAAAGGTGGCGGAACGTTGGGCTCGCGTGGCGCGGAGGGTGTGCGCCCCCCGGGTGTCTGCTACAATAGGCAGGTTTCACGGCGCGATTCGCAGTGGAAGGCGCGCGCACGCGCCGGGTCGACTGGGTTCTTCTTTTTTACCTTGACCCGCGGTTCGTGCTCCCTTGCACGACGATCCGTATCTTCGTCCCTCGGGTTCACTTGCTCGGTAAGATTCGAGCTGCGGCCTGGGACGCTCCACATTCGGCTTTCAGCTTGCCCCTCTCTCCGTTCGGCGGCTATACTCGATAGCGATACGCGAATACGCTTGATTGACTATGAGAATAGGTTTTGTTTCCAATGTCGTATATAACGTACCTGCCAAAGGTCCGAGTGAGCCAAGAGCTGTCTCCGAGGAGATGAGAGGAGATGAGAGAGCGTTCGGCGGCGTCCCGATGAGTCAGAGGCACCAAGCGCTATCATAGCGAGATCCGCTCGAGCTGCATGAGTCGAATAGAGCTTAGATGGAAGCCAGAGACAAAAACAAAAAAAAAAACGAACGCGTGGCGGAAAAAAAAAAGATTTTTTTTCCGGCGTCTAGACGTGAGCCCCCGACTCGGGGTTTATCGCTCTCTCCCAAACAAAAGAATGGAAAACGCGCGGGAAACCGTAGAGTGTTCGATGTCACGGTTTGGCCGAGCTTGGAAGCTTGCGAGACGATCCACAGCAGTAACACTGCGCAGGAGCGCTGATCGCGCTTATGTACACACGAACGCCGATTGCGCCCGGGTGGGCCGGCAGAGCGCGCCCATTACGGTGGGGACCCGATCGTGATCGCAGAGCCTTCCATCGTTGTTCTCCCCCCCGAAACGGCGCCCGACAGGGAGACCCAACGACGTTCTTCGCGCTAATGTACGCGGCCCCCCCCCCCCCCCCCCAC
>NW_006767439.1:1326817-1410857 GCF_000264995.1 Punctularia strigosozonata HHB-11173 SS5 | reverse complement strand
CCCCGCCCCCCCCCCCCCCCTAAGTAGAGGAAAAACGGGCAGAACGAAGGAAAAAAGCTCCGGGGCTAGGGTACGACACGCACTGCGGTCCACGACGTCTCGTCCGGAACGCGTCTGTCGTTTATTCGCTCTGTCATGAGCTACAGGCAGAGCTGATCCGGTTGAGAGACTGAATGGGGAGGAGACGTTGGGCGCCCCTTCACCGTAGGTCCCGGTAATGCGTTACATTGTACCTGGGAAAAAAAAAACGGGTGATATCAGCTTCGTGTGGGCCGCCCCGTCACGCTCCATGCGCGAGCGCGTGCGTGATGTACAGGGAAATACATACCGAACATGTTGTGCATCGATTCCTCGTGGACGCCCCCGGGATGTGGGGGGGGAGGACGCGTTGGATACTCCAATCTGGACATCGTGATGGTCTTCGCCCGCGTAGGCTCCAGCGCAGGTTTAACCTGAGAAGGGGCCATAGAGGATAAAAGGGGATAGGGGGGGGGGCAGATTGCAAGATTGTCGCGACTTAGAGGCCGCACCTTCCGCCGGATCAAGGGCCTGGACACCGAGGAGAGGTTAAGGCGACTGATGTTCGTATCATATACGTCTGGAACACTCACATACGGTCCCCGAGCTCGAGTCCTGGCTCAATCTTCACGACCTCAGCAAGCTTCTTTGGTCACGAGCCGCGTTCCGGATCCTAGGGTACTGCTTTGGTTCATAGATGTCGCTCGTCGGTGGCCTGAAACATGATTCGTTGAGTGTGTTGCTCGTCAACCGGAACATATCGTTGCACTCAATGCATCTAAGAAAGAGCCTGATACGATGTTGTCACCTCGAACGCGGATGGAGCCGTCTTCCCAATATCGTGGCACAGACAGCACCGAATGACAACAGGTCGGAAGGGCACGCCGCAGCATTTCCAAGGTATCGATTTCGCGACGACGGTGCGGGTATTGACATCGACATCATATGAGAAGCATATGTACAGCGTCAGCCAACCCTGGCTCCCGTATATTCAAACGACTTCGTCCACCTTCGACCGATGGATGCAAAATCCCTATCAAACCTCCGTCAGAAACGCAAATGCATAGCGAGGAATGAGAAATGCAGGAGACAGCACGCACAGGTGTGACCCACTCCTTACAACTACACTTCACCCCGGCCCAATCGTAATTCCCCAGCTTCGCACCGCACTTCTTGTTCGGGCACACGATCTTGCCCGCGAGCTGGCCAGACTCGAGGAACGGCTCCATCCACTTCATCTATCATAAAATCACCCGCCCGCATCGCCCCGATCAGAAGAGACGCGGGAGGGGAGATGAAAGCGTGGTAGAACTCACAGGTTCGAGGAAATACCCGCTACACTTCGGATCGGCCAAGATCGGGGGTACGTTCGCGGCCATCTTTTGTTGTAGCTGCTGTTGGTGTTGCTGCTGCGAACCCCCTGCCACACCGCCGCCAGCCTGCATCGGCGTCATCTGCAACCCCGTCGGGCTCCTCAACGCGGCCAACTTGGGGTTCGCCATCAACTCCGCCGCGATGTCCCTCGAACTGCTGAACTGCCTCGCGGTGGTCCCTCCCTGCCCGGCGTCTTGCTGTCGAGGCGGAACGGCTTTCTGCGGCGGAGGCGGCGAAACGGCCTTCGGCGCGCCCTCCGTCTTCGGCGTCGGATTGATCGCCGACATCGTCAACGCCCCAAAGCTCGCGCCAAAACTCGGCTTCCTCCTCCCCAAATCGCTCGAGCGTCTCCTCTCCCGAAGCGCCGTCGGCCGCGCCGGCACGGGCTCCGCATCGTCCAGCTCTTCCTCCTCGATCACCGCCCCGTCCTCCTCTCCCCCGCCCTCACCCGTGGCGGCCTCGAGCGCCGTGATCGAGTCCGACATCTGCCGGCCGACGCCCGCGCCCGCGCTCGGGTCGAGCGTCAGAGGCGACGCGCGGATGGGGCGGGTCGACGATGAGAGGGAGCCGCGCGAGTCGAGGCGCGAGCGGAAGCCTGGCGACGAGGGGTGCGGTTGGGGTGAAGGTTGAGGCTGGGAGGGCGAGGCGGGCGAGGCGGTGCTGCTCCCCGGCTCGTCGTCCTCGTCGTCCACCACCGCGTCCTCCTCCGCTTCGAGCGCCGACATGGAGAGGCCCGTGAGCCCGCCGCCGCCCTCTCTGCCGAGTTGGGAGGGCCGGCGGGGCCGCGTGTCGGCGTACGAGCTCGACCCGAGCCGCGGGCGGGGTTGCTGCGCGAGGCCGAAAGACGGCCGGCGGTCGGAGGTGGCCGATTGGCGGCGCGAGGCGGCGGGCGAGAGCGCGTAGGCGGAGGCGGGCGTTGGTGGGCCGAGCTGGCCGTGGTCGAGCATGTGTTCGCGCGTGGCGAGCTCTTGCCTGTGCTATACGCGTCAGAACCGGGGCCGATGCGTGTCGTATGGTGAGGAAGGGATAGTACTGACCTGCACATCTTGCACCGGATGCGGCGCTTGTGTGGGATCGGCGTGGGAGGGCCGGAGTCGCCTGGCGTGCGGGGGAACTTGGCGAACATGTCGGTGGAGGCATGGCCTTCGCCGTCTGCACACTTCCATCGTCAGTCGAAGAGAACAATATGGTATGAGGAGGGTGAAGGGGAGCACGCACTGAGCATCTCGCCTACGGCGCGTTCTAGGTAGTACATCCGCATCGTCTTGTCCTTGCGGGTGATCTTGAACGAGGCGGCGTAGAAGACCTCGAGTTGGTACAGAAATCCGTCGTTCGGTCTGTGAAGATGGCACATGTTGGAATGCGTGTCCCCGTCCTCTTAGGAGGGGCGCGCGGACTGAGGGTGGAGGGAGAAGGAGGGCTCACTGCTCACTGGACGATGGGCCGCGCCTGCTTCAGCTGGGCAAGCGCGGTGGTAGCGTCGATGTTTTGGGAGTACATCAGGTAGGCGGCGACGATTGTGGCACTTCGACCTAAAAATAGAGCGCATATGTTAAAAACGAGTTTTGTGGTGGTCGTCGTGATAGTGGTACGTACTCATGCCGGCTTGGCAGTGGACGAGCACGCCGCGGCCTTTCTCAAGCTCGGCTTGAATGAAGGAGATCGCGGGGACGAGGTGCGGGAGGATATCGGCTTCTTCTTCGTCGTCGACCGCGATCTGCTGGTGTATGAACGTCTATAAAGGACAGTTCATTGCCGTCAGCGTCCAATGATGGGATGGGCGGTTGGATGTGCTCACTGGGTGGATAGAGACCCGCCCCCGCATCGCGGAGAGGATGCTGTGGATGTTCTTCGACCTGAGAGCCTCAGCGTCCGACGCGCTTTGGATGTCGCCGATCCAGAGGCCAGGTACGACCTCGTTCATGTGCGCATACTCGACGTCGTCGCTGTCATCCCACTGCTCGTCGCTCGTCATCGTCGTAGAGCAGCTGCTTGATCAAGCAAGAAGGGTGTGTTTTCCTCGGAGTGTATGGATGATTGTCAAAGCAAGAGTTGTCGGAGATGGACTTGGGGAAATCGGAGTGCGATCACTGCAATTGCGCGTGCGGTGACGCCTTCGGATTAAATGTAAAAATAAAGATAATGTGCATTTCTCACGACTGCCACGTGTCCCGAACTCCGACCGCATCGGCTTATTCTCAGCGCTCCCCTGTAGGTTGCTCGTCCTCGCCAGGTATTCCGCACGATCCAAGCTAGACAAAGAATAGACTCCGACGAAACATGCTCTCATTGCGGTCGTGCTTGGGAATTCCAATTGCGAAAAGCTGTCGTCTCGCGCCTTTCATCGACAATGACCGTATTCGGCTAGTCGTCCTGTCAGGTCGATCGCAACATCATTTTATACTCTTCATCCCCTTTTCGTCCTCACTTTTCTGTGAAAAAAGTGCAAGGCCCCAATAATGCGGTCCAGAACAATCCGCACGAGGCTAATCAAGGAAGCCGCTGGGCTCCTCTCTCTTGTCCCTCGTCTTCGAGCCTTGGGCTTTCCATAGAGCCATAGACTTCAGCACCACCCTCACACTCGTTCTTTCAAGACCATGAAGTTCTTCGCCGCCCTCCTCGCTCTCGGACCGGCCCTTGCTGGCGTGAACGCTCTCGCGCCGACGCGCACGTCTACCCTCGCCTCGCGCGACGGCCTCTCGTTCAACCCTCCGCTGTCGGTCGTGGAAGCCGCCGCTGCCTCAACGCGTGACGAGGTGCTCCCGCGCACCAATGCCGAGCGCCTCGCGCGTGGTCTGCCTCTGAAAAAGCCGCATCGTCGTTCGCCAAGTCCGTCTTACCAAGGTCTGTTTCTTCATACCATTCGCCCTCTCCATTCTTCCCCATCTACCCTCCGTACCCCTGACGTTGACGCTCACATACGTATCCAGCTAAACGCGCCACGGCCTCGAGCGTGGCCTACACCGGCGTCGTCCGCGTCGTCGAACCGAACAACAACAACGCCGTGCGCGGCTATCTCGCCGCCACCCCCACCTCCTTCGGCGAGTACGGCGGCACGACGACCGACATCTCTTCGGCGCTCACCATCACGTTTACCACCTCCGACCCGTCCTCGCCGTTCGACATCTCCATCTCCGTGCGTACCCTAATCACCCAGCGCACACGTCAGCGACGTCGTACTAACGCATGCTCTTGCTCCGATCCTCTCTGCCTCTGCGCTTTATGTAGGGTACATACCCGGACCTAGGCTTCACCACCGGCTTCGCTAATACGGACTTCAACTTCGGCCCGGGCGCGTACAACTACGCCTACCTCACGGGCGTCTCCGGCTCTCCCGCCGGCTCGTCCGCCACCATCCAGCCCAACTCGTACTCGGCCGTCGCCGGCATTACGGAGGGTACCGAGAGCGCGGTATGGACTTGGGACAGCGCGAGCGGGGCGCTCACCCCGCGCTGGGTCAACACCGACGGAAGTGCGTGAATCTTTCTCCTGTCACGGTGAACGTGCTTTATCTTCGTTCTGTTCTGAAATGAACTGGTGCGGTGGTTGACCCCGATTCCTCTCCCTAGGCACACCGGCCGTGACGCTCCTGTACGTCCCCAGCGCCAACGCCGTAGCGATCACGGGCGACCCCGCCGCATTCAACGCCAACTTCGGCACCTCCACCGTCGTGGTACGTTGACCGCTCCTCTCGTCGTATCCTCGTCTCTCGGCTCAAACGGTGTCTTGGCAGGCGTTCGAGTTTGTTCAGGCTTAGATGCGACCTTAAATAGCGGGAACTGCATGGGTTTTCTCGTCTTGTTCTCCTCCGCCGCTGTAGAGCCTTCCGGTGCGCTGTTGTTATGTTACTGTACTTGCTCAATTTATCTTGTGGTTTGCATCGGCTTGATGATCAACGCTTTAGACACCTCGGGGCCGAAACCTCCGAAGGCTGAAAGTGACAAGTATGACGTCATTACCTTCACCCGGCAATCCGCGCAAGAAATTCACACGGAACGCCACCCACGGCCTTTTCTGCCCCAGTCTGAAGTTCTTCGCAGGTTCTAGAGACAGGGACGTTCGCGGAAGGACCACGTCAACACCGTTCGACATTTGCTTCTGGCGCAAAGGCTAAACGTTTCACTCACTTCTAAACTCCTTCTTCGATCTTGGCCTCTTCGATCTTGGCCTTCGTCCGGGCAGCAACACGCGTGACCGTCGTGTTGCGAGACAGGGAAGGCCTCTTTTTTGTCCCTCCACCTTTGGTGCATGCGCCTCCTCCGACGCGTAGGACGAGCAAGAAGACCGCTACCGTCTGCGTGCCGCGAGACAGGAGATATAGCCGCTGCGTTCAGTCGATACTCCTGGAATTGGGGAACGAACGACGAAAAGGTTGAGACTTTACTCCAACATAGCATTCATCTGCCTCGGAGGGGGGGGGCAATGGATGACTGGTACATGCGCCCATTGCGAGACAGGGATGCTCTGGTTCTGTATCGTCTCTATCAAGCGCATGACGCGCTCACCGCTCTGCTCCTTTCCCGGGAATCGCGTACTTAAACCCCCGCACGCACCCTACCGAATCACCCGTCGGCTCGTTCGATTCATCTTGACTCGAACCAAGACATGAAGTTCCTCGCCGCGCTCTCCCTCCTCGTCGTCGGCGCGAGTGCTATCGCTGTCGTGCCCTCGCGCACGCGCACCGTCGACCTCGGCAAGCGCAACGTCGCCGCGATCAATCCTCCCAAGGCGGAGCTCAAGTCGAACGTGCCACGCGAGGCGCTCCCGCGTACCAACGCCGAGCGCCTTGCGCGGGGTCTCCCGCTCAAGAAACCCCGCCGCGCTCGTGCTCTGCGCCCTGCCCGCGTCGAAAGTTTGTAGTCTCCCCTCCGTCCCATTCGATCGCACAATTTATACTTGGATGTTCTCGTAGCCGCGAAGCGCCAGACGACGTCGTCCACGCCCACGACGTACTCGGGCGTGCTCCAGGTCGTGGACTACGACACCGAGGGCACCCCGCTCGGTTACGTCGGCGCAACGCCTAACGACTTCGGCGAGTACGGCGTTGTCGACGACGTCGACGACGCGCTTCAGGTCTCCTTCACCACCTCGGACGTCACCGTACCGTTCGACATCTCCGTCACCGTGTGTTTTGTCTCTCGCCGTCAACTGATCGTCCGCTGACTCGCATCGCGCCGCAATCGTCACAGGGTACCACCTACCCGTTCCTAGGCGGCACGGTCAGCTCGGCCAGCGACAACGACGATCTGTCCTACCCCTCGTCCAATTACGCCTACCTCACCAACGTCGACGACGTCGACGCCGGCTCGTCCGCCACCAGCGTGTCCAACAGCTACACCGACATGACCGGGCTCGAAGAGGACTCGGAGAGCGCGATCTGGACCTACGTCACCGCGACGAACCTGCTCGCCCCGCAGTGGGTCAACACCGACGGCAGTGAGCGCTTGGTCCCCCGTTCGTATCGCTCCTCGTTTGCTGACACAAGGCCGCACGATATAGCGCTCCAGCCCCTGGAGTTCATGTACCTGTCGGACGACAACGCGCTCGTACTTACTGGCGACACCGACACGTTCGTGAACACCTACGGAGCCGCGGCCAACGTCGTACGTGTTTTCTTCCCTTCCACACCGCGCACTGAGGCTGACGACTTACTTATGCGCAGGGGCTCGCTCTCGTCACGAGCGATGGCACAGCTCCTTGATTGGCTCGCAGATGGTACTGCATCCGATCTCCATGTTCACATAGTTATACGGACTCCGAGCTTATGAGTTGGGACATGATCCCTATGCCACCGTGCATGGACTCTTATGCATCTTCTTAATCTGGCCCCGCTAGAATCGTCATATGCTCGAAAAATAGTATACTTGTACACGAAATTTTCTTGAATTCATCATGGACTGTTGTAGCTCGACAAAATACGAACACATATACTGCCCTGCTGAGACATACGAGTTGTACATCTAGTACTTATGATTCGGAGACCGTCATTCACTGGCGTCTTCTTTTGCGGTCTCAGAAGACCGTTGGATCGATCCGTAAGGCGTCATTGCTTCATGAATTGCGACTACATTAACCGAAGGGGCGCGTCGAGTCTCGAAAAGGAAGGAGCGCGTTCCTTCCGGATACGGCTTGTCCGCTCCGAGCTAAATTCCTCCTCCTTCTCCCCGATACGACGTGTTCTCATTCCAGCCGAATGAACCCTTGCCGCTGCCCTCCAGAGCTCAAGCACTCATGACCGGCACTTTGGGAGCACTAGGAGACGGGAAGAACTCGGCCCCGCGATTTTCACTCAGAGTCAAAACCGACGCACACGACGAGGTCACTCGCCATTTCACTCCCGGAGAATATGACATACGGGATCACTGAGACACAGAGAAGCGCTTTTCACCTTCCCAATCGACCAATCGTAAAGGGTCTGGTATGTCCAAAACATACCAGCGTACCGGTGTCTCGACCAGGACTATCTTCTCGCCTCCCCTCCTGAATCGCGAAGAGACTCAACGACCCGGCAGTTCAACGCGGTTTCACTCAGGAAAACGCGTACTTAACCATCGTCTCCTCCATGACCTCCAACTCACCTCCCGTTGGAAGTACACCTCCTGAAGATGAAGTTCCTCGCTGCGATCTCCCTCCTCGCCGCCGTCGCCATCACGGGCACGCAAGCGCAGTCGCTCAATCCGCCCGCACCGACGGACACCGCCAAACGCGCCGCGGTCGACCTCGGCCCACGCGGCGTCTCTCTCAACCCGCCCAAGTCGGCGCTGAGGCCGCTCCCGCCGCGCCTCCCCCTCCCGCACACGAACGCCGAGCGCCTCGCGCGCGGGCTCCCGCTGAAGAAGCCGCGCCGCGCCTCCCGCACGTCTCGTGCCTCTCGTGTTCAAAGTATGTCTATCTTTTCACGAACCCTTCAGTATGTACCACGTGTCGCTGATCGCATCGTTTTTATAGCCGCGAAGCGTCAGACCACGTCGGCCACCCCCGTTCGGTATCACGGCGCGCTGCGGGTCATCGACCTCGACAACGACGGCAGCTCGCTCGGCTATGTGAGCTCGACGACGAACGACTTCGGCGAGTACAGCGTCGTGGACGACATTGACGATGCGCTCGACGTGACCTTCACCACCGCGGACCCCACCACGCCCTTCGACCTCTCCATCGACGTGCGTGTTTTCTGTCCCTCATTTCCTCCCTCATTTCTCACCTTTGGATGATGCATTTTAGGGCACGTACCCTTTCCTCGGCGCGACCGTGAGCTACAACAGCGACGATAACGATCTCTCGACCGGCTCGGCCAACTTCGCGTACCTCACCGGCGTCGAGGAAGTCGCTCCAGGCTCCCCCGCCGTCGACGTCGCCAACTCGTTCTCGGACGCGAGCGGCGATGAAGAGTCGTCGGAGAGCGCGATCTGGACGTACGACACCGACAGCGCCCTGCTCGCCGCGCAGTGGATCAACACTAACGACGGTTAGCGTCCCTCCCTCCCCCTCCTCCTTGCCGATTCCGTGCGCTGATGCCGCTCGTACCTAGCCGAGATCCAAGTCGACCAGCCCCCGACCGTGCTCGCCTACTCCACGGACGAGGACGCGATCGTCCTCACCGGCGACCTCGACAGCTTCATCAGCACCTACGGCGTCGCCTTCCAGATCGTACGTTCACCCTCCTGTTACCACTTCTATCGGCATTACACCACCCTTCGAACCTGTCCGAACCCTCACTCACCAACCTCCCTGTCCCTCTGTCACAGGCGTTCCAATTCATCCCGATTGATGATACCACCACCCCGTCTTCGTCGCCTCTCACGGATGCCGACTCCTCCGTGCTCGGTGTCCACATCGTAGTCTAAAAAGCGCACGAGCATTTCTTTGATACCCGACGAGGCCAACAAAACAGGCTGCAGGAGCAAGACCTCATCTTTCCTTCCGTCTTTGCTCTTCCGAGTTTTCACATTAGAAGCATGTTTCTGGGTGCTGCCGGGATCGTTCTGGCCGACCAACAATACACGGCGTTTGTGTATGATTACTCCTGTGTTCGGCAATTCAATTCCTTGACAGGACAAAATCAATATCAGGGCTCCGTAGCCACCTCTTTTCTGTCCACATCGTGAACCGTATAGCATCCTACACTACTTCATATACTTGCAGGCTTGAAAATCACCTGGGTGAGTACTTCTTCAACGTCGATGTTGAGCTACGCCTTCAACCTCGAAAAGGAAAAGGGGGCCTCCTTCCATATCGAGGGGGCCTCGGAAAAGGGGGGCCTCCTTCCATATCGAGCGGCGGCGGGACCGAGACGCCGAACTCAATATATCTCTTATCAATTTTCTGACATTTTCATTCTCAGATACCCCAGAACGTCAGTGTGAGAGGCTAATATTGTTGCCAAGGCCCAACATATTCTACGCCATGCTCGCGTTGGCTCTTTTCTCTCGCCTCGACGCTCTCTCCTTCGCTGCGTAGACTCTAGACCTATAGACTACGCTACCATCACCACCTAACCGTCCACCCACACTCGTTTTACACACAAGTACAAGAATGAAGTTCCTTGCCGCCCTCTCTCTCTTTGCTCTTGCCCCTGCTCTCGCGGGCGCCGTCGCCCCCACGCGCACCGTCAACATCGCTGCGCGCGACGGCCTCTCGCTCAACCCCCCTGCGTCGGTCATCGCCGCGCACGCCAATGGCGGCGCAGCGAAGCGCGAGGTGCTCCCTCGCAGCAACGCCGAGCGCCTCGCGCGTGGCCTGCCCCTCAAGAAGCCGCGCCACGTCTCGCGCCCCAAGCGTGCGTCCCCGTCCGAACGTACGTCCCCCCTCTCTTTCAATCCTAGCCGTCCCTCGTCTTTATCTGAAATGTATGGGTAGCGGCCAAGCGTTCCACGCCCTCGGGCACTCCCGTGTCGTACACCGGCGCGATCCAGGTCATAGACATCGACGGCGGTGCGATTGTTCTTGGGTATGTGAGCGCCACGCTCAACGATTTCGGAGAGTACGGCGTCACGTCCGACCCGGCCGATGCGCTCGCCATCTCGTTCACGACCACGGACCCGTCCTCTCCGTTCGACATCTCGATTTCCGTACGTGCCATCTTTTTCTGCCCATCTGCTTCCCGCCGTCCTCTGACACCCCCCGCATAACAGGGCACTTTCCCGTACCTCGGCGCTATCGCCGGCTTTGCCTCCACCTCGGACGACTTCTTCTCCGGCTCCTACAACTACGCCTACCTCGGGAGTGTCGAAGGCTCTCCCGCCGGCTCCCCCGCGAGGGACGCCCCCAACTCGTACAGTGATGCTACGGGGCTCCACCCGGACACGGAGAGCGCGATTTGGACCTACGCGTCGTCCAATGGCCTGTTCGATGCGCAGTGGACCAACACCGATTTCAGTACGTCCAGCCCTCCGCGTTGTCCCTCCCTTCAATTCTGACAATCTTGACGTTTGCAGGCGAGACCGAGGCGTCGCTCGTATACGTGGACAGCGACGACGTCATCATCCTCACGGGGGACGTGGACGCTTTCAACGCCGCCTTTGGCGGTAACTATCACCGTGTCGTATGTCTCTCCCATCTTCCTTTTCCAGTGATCGATGCTCATCCCAATATCGTAAGGCGCTGCGGGCTGTTCAGATCGCCAACTGAGCTGATCACTGGACTCCATGCTATTCTACATTGTCCGTGCTTCTTCACTTAGGCTCCTTGCTTGTTTGTAATTGCCGCCCCTTGTCTACCCCTGCTCTCAAGCGCTGTTCGCTCGATCCGCTAGCTGTACGTATAACTCTCGCTGAGTTTCGTAGAACTGCTATATGTGCGCTATGTACATGCGAATGTGATCGTACCAGCCTTGCGTCGCTCTCGCCTCGATCGCGGTACTGTACGAACCATACAACGAATGGCAGCTAACCCTTTCCGCTCTTCGTCAGACATGATCAGCCCTTGGCGATCCTGTGCACGATCATGAACGGAGGCTCTTCAGCAGAGGAATAAACGACCAAGTTCCTTGATTTCTGTACGTACGCTTGGAGGCCGGCCATCGACCCGTTGAACTCGTCTTGGTCGCCCGGATTCGTCCCGGAATCGGCGTACTGCCAGAAGGTGGCGTAACTCCAGCCCGCGGGGGTGGTACCGATGCTCGACGCGAAGTGAGCAAGCCAGAGCGGGTTCGTCGAGCCGAAGGCGGCACTGTTGCCGGTGCAGGTCGTCCACCAGTCGGTGGTGGTGTAGATCACGGGGTATCTGGTGTAGATGCGGTGTCAGCTTGGACGTAAGGCGACGACAGGGAAAAGAGGAGGAGGAAGACATACACCCCGGTCTTTGAGTGGTAGGTATTGCTGAAATCTTTGATCCAGGACACCATCGCGGAAGCGGACAGACCGTAGCACTCGGCACCGCTAGGATTATCTATATCGCGAGCGCTGATATCAGGTTGTGCGCACCAGACCGATACAGAAAACTGACATTCGATATCTAGTGCTCCCGGGAGGGTAATGCCGTCGCTGCTCCACCCACCGCCATGGGCGAGAAAATAAGTCGCCTGCGTCGCGCCCGAGGACGAGTCCGGGTGCGCAAAGTGATATGCGCCGCGGATGAGTGCGGCGTTCGTCGCGCCCGTGTACTGGCTGGAAAAATAGGCGTTCGTGTAGGCTAATGGCCGGTATTAAAACATCCTTCGGAACGAAGATCGAGGAAGATCGAAGGGGATAGAACGTACTGGTGCCCTCTGTGGCCTTGATGTAGGCGAATGAGACGCCGTTCGCTTTGACCGTTGCCCAGTCGACGCTAGGCTGGTAGGCGGAAACGTCGATGCCCTTCGGGTTGGCACGCTTGTCGAGCACAGCGCCGAGGACGCTCGAAACGGCAGTTGCAGACGAGAGCAGAGACAAGAAGAGCTTCATCCTGTTCGATGAGACTTCTACCTCGGCACAACTCCATACTCGCGTTCCATGGTCAATTTTATACGTCGAGGAAGTGGCGAAGAGAAGCCGCCAGTGACGGCTCTGGAGTCATGTGGCGGAGGAGACGCACATGCAACACCGAGCATCGTGCCATAGCGACATATGAGCTTTTCGAATGCCGCCCCAAGTGTCACCCAGTCGGTCGTCGAGCGGAAGGTGGAGTAGAGTGGTCCCTACGGCATAAGGAGACGGGGTATTTGTTAAAGAACGCCAGCGTGGGAGGTACTGAGCCTGCGACCGCAAGGTACCGGCTATGCGCCGCCTTCGAATCCCCTCGAATTTGACTGGAGGGTGACCAAGAATAGGCGTTAAAGGAGCCGTTTGACAGATGCATCAGAGAGGCGCGCGGAGAGGCGTCAGATAACCCTTTTCGACCGTAGCCTTCGAGCAGTACGGTATCGTCCATCGATACGTTGCGCTAAGGTGTAAGTATTCTTACGTCTCATAGTGTCAGGTTCGCGAATGTGTTGCTCGCCGCTCGCGATTCTAGATCCATTCCCTTCGACCCGCAAAGCAGCAGGGAGTCGCTGGACACGATATCGATGTGAATCGAGGTTGTGAGATCCGCATTTATCCGAGCCTTTTTCGTGTGGCGTGCGAGCTATATCCTCAAGACTACTGAGATCCATCGGATCCATCCAGCGTTCTCTCGTTCGAAACTGACCGCAGCCTTGCAGCTAAACTCAGAACGATAGACACTGACGACAACGCTCATTAGGCAAGCCGACGCATGCCGCTGACGAAAAGAAGCCGACCTGTGGGGCGTGTACGGGGGTCCGATAGTGCTGCTGTGCGATGCTGCAGTATCGTGAAGTCGAGAAAGCATGGTATGTTGATGCGCTACACATATCCGGAGTGCCTAAACCATCCCTCCGCATTCTCTGGGGATCCAGCCTCGAATACGGCCTCCCAAATAACACGATACGGATCGCAAGCATGGTCGCCCGCAAGCTCAGCTCGGACAACATCCAGATTACGCCGTAATGAGGCCTTCATCGCGGAAAAGAACTCTTCGATTGGGTTGTAGTCAGGCGAGTAAGGGGGTAAGAACTCGATGCGCATACCACTACACTCTAGTAAGGCCCTGTGTAGCGGGAACAAGGCTGACCCACTTACCGTGCTTCAACTAAGTCTCTGAGAGCCTCAGACTTGTGGATGGACGCGTTGTCCATCACGATTACTGACTTCGGGTTAGGGAACGGCTCCATTTCATCAAGGAGACCACGGATGAACTCGTTGAAGAGAGCGGCAGTGTATGAGCGCTCTTGAACATCAAGATGGAGTATGCCCCCGAGCCAGAGAGCAGGTAGAATCGAATACCTCCGGCCACGAATGAACCAGTCGCTCCGTCGGGCTCTGTGACCGGACGGTGCCCATCCCTTTCGGCGCATCACAGTGCGCTTGTTGAATGCCGATTCGTCAACAAATACAAGCTGCTCCGCGTGGTAGTGCTGCGCCATGCGTATTTGATACATTGCGCGATGTTCTTCGTTTCGCTCTATCGCTGTTCGAGAGATCTGTACAATGCCAGGTAAGAGGGTGGTACAATGGAGGCAATGATTGACTTACACCCTTGCATGTCCATCCTCTATGCTTGAGAGTCCGGGATATGGTGTCAGTGGATACAGACACTTGGCGTAGCTCAAACAATTCGTGTTGCAGTTCTTCGAGATACATGTCCGGTTGACGCTCTAGGCAACCTTCGATGAACTGGCATTTTTGTGAGCAATGGACATATCAAGTATCAGCACCTACCGCGCAGTCCAATCCATTCAAGATACGAGGTCTACCAGCTTGAAAAGGCTTGTTTTCCACCTTGCCCGTGTTACATGCCAACGACCACACTCGGAAAACCGTCCTCCGACTGCATTGTGTGATTTCCGCGACCTTCTCTGGTTTATAGCCTCGCGAGACGAGGCTGACTATGAGCTCTTTTATGTCTGAAGAAATGTGTCGACGATTGCCAGGCATATCGGTACTGTAATTTTACGACCTTAGGTTCGTCCCCTGTCCCCTGGCAACCTGAACTGAACCTAATTTCCCGTGTTGTCCCCTGTCCCGCCACCAATATCCAGGCCTTGAACTGACCGTGGGAATTGTATTTCCTACTGTGAGAATACTGCACACTGACTACAGTCAGTTTGCGAACTTCCCACGGGCCCGAACTTGCAGCTGTCCCCTGTCCCCCCGAGGGCGGACCGAACCTAAGGTCGTAAAATTACAGTAGTACAGAACCACGAAACACGAACAAGCCAACGGCGACATCGATGTCATGTGGAGCCAGGGGACCCCTACCTCTACTCGGCATGCACCGGCTTGCTGAACGCGTGTTGGCGCCAGTGTCTATCGTTCTGAGTTTAGCTGTGAAAGATGGTCCCCAGATTAACTATGCAGCATGACCGCTAGCTCGTTGCATGACGTACGTGTACGTGATGCGGCCCGACTTGACGGAGCTCTAGTCGTTCTCACTGCTCATGATGCCCCGGTCCCCCAGACGATTACACGCACTTGTTAGACGTACTTCCAGGGGACAGGTCGGCCCGCATGATGGATCTGTAGCGTAACATGGGGCATATCCAGTGCATATCTGTGACGAGTTCGCTGTTCTTCGCGCTCGCCCACCACCCTGCTCGAGCTTGAGGAAGGCCATTGCCTGTCGTGGCCCTGTCATCTCGAAGACTACGAGGATGAAAGATCCTTGGAAGGCCCTCGAGAACGAATGAATATTTTGTTTGATCTGCTGCAAAGCATGGAGCATATATGTATGGGTCTTCATGCTCCTTGGTTGCAGGTTGGCCACAGGCTTTGACCCAAGTCTGCCTCCTCTGGCGTGATATTATCTTCGCCACTGTGGCATGTGCGGCAGTCCCTGTTTAGGGCCCAGGCGCGGTGAGGTTACATACCCAGCTCTCTGCAATGTTCTCAAGCTCTCCGCGATTCCGAACCTGGCTCTAGCCCTTGCTCAAAATCCTCGTGCTCTGACTGCGCCACACTCTCGGGCATGGCTTGGCAACTCTTTGCATCGCACTGTGATGTGTTGCCTGAATCGACCCTCTCGATTTACTCGAACTCCCCGATAGTGACCGTTCATTGGGGTGGACCGACCCCTTGGTGAAGCCACTCGATTACCTTCTACAGGGACGACGGTGTGTGGTGTCCTGCCTAGCTTCCACAGCATCGCTACCTTCCTCTCGCGATCTAGTATCATGGCCTTAGCCTTGGAGGGGGGTACGAGCGCTGGTACGACCGGGACATGGGAATGCGGGACTTTTCCATGGATTGGTCCTCGGTTCGCGAGCTACACGTCAAGAATCCATGAGTCGTGATGCCATTCTTCGATACGTGCTGCGCCGAGATAACGATGCGTTGCCAGCTCAAAAACGGGGAAGGCTAACCGGTCTTTTGTTCGTTAACCTTGAGGTTTTGCATGGGCCTCTCGAAAAAAGGATTGAGCGTGCTGAAGCGCGCCGTTCCAGAGATGGTTGTGACTGAGGAATCATCGTACTCTTCCACTTACCAGAGGCGGGCTAGCCTTCGTCGGACTCAATCACGTAGGCTTATCAGCAGTAGCTTCCGCGTGCTCTTGCTATTCGCAATCAAGACACACGTGGCGACAAGTCTGCCCATAGTTGGTGTGCGGTGCGGGTAAATACTCGTGAACGAACTCGTAGCGCGACATTTGAGAAGGTCACAATCGCGGTAAACCTGCATTCTTCACCTGCATAAGGTTTGAATATATAGAAAACTAACGAGTTCGATGTCGTGACGCTCGTTCGCGTTATATTTGAGTCATGATTTGTTATCCCTACGTCGGTGTCTGAACAAATTCCCGCAGATTATCTCGCCTCGGATGGAACTTGGCGAAGAACGGCAGCGGGTGCACGTTCGCACTGTCTGTCATCGCCATCGAATCGATAGGCCTGCATGGATCCTCGCTGATAGTGAACGACCATAGGAGCATCGCAGCGGTGATGAACACGGATCTGCCAGAACACGTCGCGTGAGTCAGCACGGACATGTCGCATACCAAAGTCTATACGCGAGCACCTGTTAGCAATATGTTGCCCAGGACAGACCCTGCGGTACATCAGGACGAAACACGTGCAACAGAGGGACGGAACACAGGACTTACCTCCTCCCGAACCCGAATGTGAAGATTCTGGCGTCGCTCAATGACGGCTCTCCGTTCGTGAACCACCGCTGCGGATCGAACGTATCCGGATTTTTGAACATGTCGGGGTCGTGCGCGATGCTCCTAGCATCCGATAGCAGTGAGTACGTTGGCGTTTAATCGCACATGTTCTATTCACCAGTGATTTCCTATGACCGTTGCCCCAGCAGGTATACGGTATCGATTCTAACGAGAGTTTAATTCAGTCACGTTCGACTACACCAGAGAATCCCTACCCAAATTATGTCTTCCGTCGCCCGATGTGCAAAACCTCGACATGTTTTCTGTGAGTTCCTTCCATGTGACCATGCAGCACATTTACTCACCTCCTATACTAACTGGGCGCCATCGAAGTACCTCCATGATGAAGGCCCTCAACCGAGGCAGCGAATCTTCATCGCTGAAGTCCGGGACTAGGGTATACCAAGTGAGTAATGATGTGATAATCTAGTATAATCTGGTTTGGCTCACTCCTGTCGGGACCTACCACAGAATCGATCTCTGACTGCACACAGGCCTGGGCATCCGGATGAAGCGCTGCAGCCATTATGACAAAGCTGATAGCAGCCGCCGTCTACAGGTGTGGTCATGATACTGGACGAAACCTGTCCTCGTTGGAAAACCAAGGATCAGCTTACCGTGTCCGAGCCGGCTCCGAACATACCGCCTGCCAGATAGGCGAGTTCATTATCAGACAGCTGATAGTTTCGCTGGTTCTCCATCAAGTACGTGACGAAACACGGTTGTCCTTCGCCTCGAGTCTAATGGATGCAACAAAGCTGAACTACACGCGTCAGACGACGCACCGCTGCCTGCTTACCATCTTCTGTCGCACATTCTGTGCCTGCCCCCAGAAAAGTTCCATTTCCTCGCGATGCCATGCCTTCAATTGGCGCAGATATCCGGGTACGTACCGAAGGGCTGGGTAGCTGTCGACCAGGTAGCGCCCTGGTGTTACTGCTTGGCCGATACGTGAGAGGCACCTTGTACAAGAAGCGTCAGAATGACCCCTATGTCGTCTTAATGAAATCACAACCCACCGTATCACGCGCTGTACTTCAGGGTCTGAGTAGGATGTGGGAGTCGTCTTGCCATACGTGATGGTCATCACAACCGACGCAGCATACCTTGCAGAAACTCAATGCGGGCTATCCTTTAATCACTAACAGTAGGTTAGCACATACCTGCGCGCGTGGTTGATATGGTCATCGGGCCGCTGCATTATATCCAAAACTAGGTTCTTCGCATTTTCAAACTGGATCGGCGAGTACGCTGCGGACGTGCCGTACTGCATGTGTGTGTGCAGCGCACGCCGTATCTTGCGAAGCCTGTCACCTGCACGGGTAAGCAGAGGGCGCATACCGCCAGATAGCACTTCGCCTGCTGCAACGGTGCGTGGGCGGTCAGATAGGACAGCGCCATGCTTCTCCATTATTTCCACCGCAGCCTGATTTGTTCGAGAGAATGTGACTACACGGAATGGTATCCAGCTCAGCTGGCGTACCTGGTAGCGCCCCACTACGACGACGACTTGACTTCCGTGACGATAGGAGAACACGGGTCCATAAATCTCCGTCCATTCGGCAAACTGACGCCATAAGCTGCATATCGTTCAAACCCCTGACGCAGTGTTACTGAATGAGGAGCACTCACCCTGCTGGATTTGGCCTCAAGCCGTACAACCAGTGTCCGATAGGTCCTGGAGGTAGAGCTAAGGCTTGCGCTCGCTGAGTTCTAGCCCACTTTAGCGCCACTACGAAGACACCAAACGAGAAGACGACGATCCAGAGGCGTAAAAGACCACTGTCGAAATGCACAATCATTCCAGTCCAGCGAGATATTGTTTCGTGGTAGAGCCTAGCGGGGGAGGGATAGAGAAGATGATAAGAAATCACGCAGCGGCGAACGCTAATGTCGACGGGTCACTTGCTTGCCACCACGAGCAACGAACACGAACGTACTCCACGCGTCTTAATTATGTAATTGCCGAGAAGGTTGGAAAAGGCCCGCTGCAGTCCTGCATCGAGCGAAACAGAAGACGGACTGCATGATGGACTGCATGATGGACTTCTGGGACTGCTATTCAGTACTGCATATGGAGGTCAACCTAGCCTAACGCCTCTTCGCTCACATCCAACCTCCATTTGAATACGCCACAGAGCAGATGCCGATCAAGCCGCGAGCAGTGCCGGCCCAAGCCAATTGATTGGACGCAACCTGCGGCAATCGCTGCGCCTACTTCCCAGCTTTGCCCCCACCTGAGCTTGCTCAGTCCGTCGTATTTATCCCATTTGGCATTGGGACTGCTTTACGAATGGATACAACATGACTGTACCACCCTTTGAGCTACCGTGGCAGCTGCATGCGTTGTCCTTTCTTCCACCATGGACTCTCTCGCCCTTATTAAGCCTGCGATAGCTATCGCGTGTGGTCTACTTGCTCTGAGCTCAATACGTCGGCACCTGGGATACGTATGGAGCTTGAAGGACCTTCCTCAGCCACCTGTTCCTAGCTTCCTCGCTGGACATAGCCTGGATGTCCGCAAAGCGCGCGTCGGTACTCGATACAGCCGGTGGACGCACCGCTACGGGTGCACATACAAGCTGCGCGGGCCCTTGCTGGTACGCAACTGAAAGCGTTCCCGAAAATGAGCTAAGCATATGACTGCTCAGGAGCCGTTGCTCATCATGGGAGACCCGAAAGGAGCATCTTACGTTTTGACGAAGAACGCATCAAACTTTCCTCGTCCTGAGATTGATAGGATTGTACTCGAGTCATGGGTCAGTTCTTCATGCTAGCTTCTGTCTTGTTACAAACTATATTGCAGTTCGGAAACGGGTTGTTCTGTGCAGAAGGTACGCTTCTGGTGTCGAGCGTCCGTTACTGTTAAGTCCTGTAACACTCGCCCATAGGAGAGGAACACAAGAGACAGAGACGGATGCTCAACCCTGCCTTCTCGTCAGTGAATCCACGGTGTTTTACTGACGTGTCTAATGCTCATGTGATAATATCAAGTAATCAGTCCGTCGAAGAGGTCTCGCATATTTTCTACGATCTAGCATATCAGGTACGGTGTGCCATCAGTACCACGTCGTTGTGCTCCCGTGCTCAATGGTTGGACGCCAGCTTGTGGATAAGTGGGAAACAATGCTGGACGGGAAGAAATCATCCGCATTCGACATCGCGGCTACGATCCATGTGATGACGTGCGTACTCTCATGATAATAATTCGCAACGGGATCCTAACATACATGTTAGAATGGACGCCATCAGCATGACCATGTTTGCGTACAACTGCAGTGCGACGGAACCCATCATACCCGAGCTACTACAGAGATTCACTAACGCCCCCGATGCGGACGATGGCCCCACTGTGATTACAACACTCTTTGGAGCTCTGGTCTCAAAGTTTCCTCGTCTTCTCAATCTTATACCTACCCCGATGAAACGATGGGCCGATGAGTTGCAGCTTGAGCTGGGTGGTATAGCGTATCGTGTTCTGCGGGAAGGGCTTGGGAGCTCGCGCATGGATGCAAAGATCCTCAAACTCCTCGGTTCGCCTCCACGCCTTCGTCATAGCAATACGATCTCATGCGGATCTTCCGCAGATGGGCAAAGTAGAGGAGGTCCCCAAGCCGGGTTGACGGGTCCCGAAGCCATTGCGCAGGTACACGAGCAGCGTCTATAGTGTTCACCCGTATCCTCACGAAAAGCCTACAAGATCATCGGAATACTCTTTGCAGGCTCAGAAACGGTGGCTAATATGATATCAGTGCGTGTCAAGTCGATATGGGAAATGCTTCGCTGACTGATTTGCTTCCGTAGGAAATGCTCCTTGAGCTGGCTCGTCAGCCTCGCATTCAAGACAAACTACGTCAGGAATTGCTCGATTTCGAACGCAGGAACGGTAGACAGCCTAACTTTCAAGATCTGTCCAATCCGAACACGCTGCCGTACCTTGAGGCCTGTACGCGTGAGACGCTGCGGCTGAAGGCCGTTTTGATGGTGATAAGTCGCGTTGTGGGGATTTTAGGGCTCCCTATCGAGTGTAACTCCATATCTGACCATCTGCAGGCTGAGCAAGACGACGTGATTCCGTTGCAGTACCCCATTTTGGGCACCGATTTGACTCATGTTCATGTCAAGGCAGGACAGGCTATCAATATCCCAGTCCGAGATGGTATCAATGTGGATCCTCAGCTATGGGGAGACGATGCTCAAGTATTCCGTCCTGAACGCTGGGTCGAGCCCAATGGCTTGCCTGAAGGCGCACTTTCAATCAGGGCTCAGGACCACACCTTGACCTTCGGCGATGGGTGCGTCGCATGAGCGTCCTTACGAATTCAATATTGATACTGGCGGAACTTCGGCATTCGTAGACCAAAAGTCTGCCTGGGTCGAATTTTCGGTGAGTACATTATCTTTTGATTTACCGACGTTCATACTGACTGCTCTACCTAGCACTGACGGAACTTCAAGTCTGTGTTCCTGTGGATGTCGTGCACAGTATGCTAACCCAGGCGCACAGATTGTTGTCAGCGTCATGCTGCTGCGGTTCCGTTTCGAAGATGCTGGAATGCCCCTTGACTTCTATCATCTTGGTGGCAACACGGTGAAGCCGAAGATACGAGGGAGAGAAAGCGAAGGCGTTCAGCTACCTCTCAAAGTGCACCGGTTGTAGACGCTCAGTTGACGTTGGGCTGGTCCATACCTGTAGGCTACAATCAAAACACATGGAAACACAGGTGTGCAATATCTACGTAATAACTTCAAGTGAATGTTGAGAACTTATACGTTGCGCTCCACTCAAAATCCTTGCCTGGTCCATCTGGTAGTGCATAAGTTATCAGAGCCGGAGTTCGCTTAATTCGAATACTCACAGATTTGATCTACATTCCACTCCGGGGTGTTGATTGCGTCGATATATCCTTCTTGCTCGATTGCTACCGCGGACCAGCTAGTGTAATTTAGCGAAGGGCCACCATGTACTACTTTTCGCGGAGTGTCAAACCAGTATGCCGTATAAACTTGAACAGCAGGCTGATTTGTCGTGATATCGAGTCTAACACGGAAGACCCAGTTCAACAAAATGATGCACCGGACGAGAGATACTACTGCCCACCTTATTCCGGAGACGTCACTTGATAGTGTCACCCCTGCTTTCTGATCCTCCGCATGATCGTATATCCAACAGCTGTCGTATCCCTGACATCCTAACCATGGCCATCGGTGCTCGACTTTGGACGTAAGACCAACAACATCCACAAACTCACCTTCGCCACAGAGATTGATCGTCTCATTCCACCTCGCTCCTATCTTCTGCGTCGTTCTAAAGTCGAAGGGAGAGCCAGTCACGTTGATAAATGATCCTGTCGGAATAGCGTTGCTGTCGACGGCGACGACCTTCGAGCCGTCGACATGCAAAGTGTGGTCGAGTATGTCTTCACTGCCCTGGAATGCATCGAGGTTCCTATATACCAACCGCGTGAGCGAAGCCTCGGAAAAACCCCTTCACTGAACAGTCACCAGTAGACGTGCTGCGTCGTCATGATGGGTGTAAGCTCGCTTGCGTTAGCATGCACAGTTGTCTGAAGTCTCCCGCCGTTATGCACGGAGTGCGTAGCCTGACATGAAACTCGTCAGTCGCATAGATGTGGTGCTGAGGATACAAAGAAGTCGCATACCGTTGTGATGACAATACCTGGAAATCCTTCATCCCCTTGGTCGTAATGAATGTATGTCACGCTGCTACTGGTTTTCTCGACAATTGTCCAGGTTCGTCGATCCCACCCGTATATCCCACCGTGCAAGGTGTCCGCACCTGATCGCCTGTAAGCGCTGGGTTGACGCGGTAAAACGCCAATGTACGTACCATCATGATCATTCGTCGTAATGTGATAAACTCCTGGCTCGTCCGGCTGTGCGTCTTTCGTGATGGGCATCGAGAACGTTCCTGTTATCAGGGTAGAACTGTTCTGAGCGACATCACGATGCGAAACAATCCATTTGAATCGACGTACCGTTCTTGATGCGGTTGGCGTATCTGAGGAGATTTGAGCGCGATCAATGTACCGAGAACGTCATCGTACCTCCCAACAACGGGGTTGAAGACCGGATGTGCAGGATCATACAGAAGCTGAGACTGGCATCACAGGTTCAGAATGAAATTCATCGTGGTTTGTGGCAGGACTTACGTTGTCGTCGTATCCCAAGATGACGTCTCTTTGCTTTCCGAACTTGTCGTTCACCCAGAGTTCAGTCATAGTAGCTCCGAGCGAGACAAATCTCGCTGTTATGGAGCCATCCGTGGCGGTGATTGTGGTGATGTCGAACGGCTAGACTTCAAATGTAAATATGTAGGCGCTCCGTAAGCCACATAAAATAACGCACCCATTCAGCAGCCAAAGCGCCCCGGACAACGGACAGGCAGGCAAGAATAGATAGACGCATGGCGCCTGATAGCGGAGAACATGAACTCATACCATTGGTCTTTATGCCATGGTGGTTACGGTTCCGAGAACCGCTGCTGGAGCAATATCGCGTGAATGAAGGAGTAGTTAACAGTATCCGACCTAGGCTCACCTTGCAATAAGAGGTGCTACGTGGTCCGTCAGGTGATGAATTCCGGAGGACGGTGCATTCCTTCAACACCGGAAAGGCGTCATCGACGAGCCAGTGATCCTCTGGATCCCGGAATCCGGTATCCCAGACCTTGTTCTGGTCCAATGCAATGAGCGGAGCATGACATACGTACTGGCGAGCACAAGTGAGCGAAGGAGAAACATCGGGAAGGAAGACGCATAATGTATGGCAATAGGTTGCCGCATGACATGCGTGGCGTGAATGCCGCCCATGAAATCGTACGCACATGACCTTGCTTGAGTAAGGTCTGAATACGGAGCGATGAAGCTAGGCTCAGTGAGCAGGAGTCGGAGCACCTCCTTCCGTATCAGGGCCGAACCGTACGGACCGCGGCGAACCGGAAGGAGCAGACTGATTAAATGGTCGACGGAATCTTTCTAAAGGGTGACAGACCTGACGATCAATATCGGAAGCAGGGAAAACGCTTGTGTCGTACGGGCGTACTCGTCGTTCAGACCAGGTTCTGGTCACCACCGCACTAGTACGCTTGCGAGCTAAAGTCGGACGTTTTGTCAACATTCGCCTTCCTAGACGTGGATCAGCAGATCAATGGACCGCCAGTATCTGTCCGATACGCCATCGCGCGGACAATGATCAAATGATCAAGTCCATTCATAACTGCCGCAGCGATAGTATTGGGTATTCCGTACCCGTGCACGTTGCATACAAGTAGAAGGATGCCATCGCATGTGGACCCCCATGAGACGTAAGCGAAGTCAAGGAAGCGGAAAAACGTAAATGGGGGAGGCCTTATATGGTCCTATGATTTGTCAACCCACCGAAGGCCGTTCCGTTCTCGTCAAGAAGAGGAATGCCCTTTGATTCCAGCTCGACAGCTGCACCAATATCCTGAAGAACACCGGTTTCATAACCGCCGACAGCAGAGGAGATGATAGGTATCTGTGGGAGGTTCCATGATACACCATCGAGTTTGATATATCCAAGTTTGGGGAGGGAGGCAGGGTCAACTAGGCGGAGGAGGGGCTGTCCAAGTCCGAGGCCGCTGACAGTGAGTGTCTGGAGTGTCGGATGAACGACAGGAATGGCATAGAATGTTATGTGATGCGTAGCTTGGAACGATGACCTCGCCTCTGGAACGGTATGTATCAAACTGAGGTGCGTAAGCTGCGGCAGTGCCCCTGCAAGGTCGATATAACGAAGCTGACCCCCACGAGGTAGCTGAACGTATAGAGTACGGAGTTGGGAACCGAATGCAGCCACGAAAGGTATGACGGACTCTTCGCCGAGGTCTAAGAAATCTCCTTGTAAGCGCAGATCGGTCAGGGCGGGTAGCTCTGCCGTCTTCGCAAGCAGAAATGGGATGCGATCTCCCTCGAGACCCATCATATCCGCCCGCGGGTAATGCGCGAATAGTTGTAACGACGTCAAGCGGGGAAGCGATAGGTTCGGCAGGTCGTCAGAGCTGAACATCTCGTCCAGGTCCTGGTGAAAGGAGACCCAGCTGCGGCGTTGCTCGGACAGCCTGAGAAATTTGAGGTTGACCATGCTGTTCAGGTGGTCGACCCAGGATGATCTGATGATGAAGGGGTGTATCTCCAGATCGAGATGCGTCAGGGTGTGTGCGCTCGAGCGGCGAAGGTAAGGGAACCAGGGGATAGAGTGGTCGAAGGTCCCCGCGAAGTGATGCAAGGTCACATGCGAGAGTAAATGGCACAGGAGGGCTCCCATTTCTGCTGTGGTTCGCGGGTGTTCCGCGGGACAGAATACGGCCAGTGTGTGAGTTTTGGTGAGCCTGTCTGGACCATTGGATGACACGAACTCGCACAAACGGCGAAACCGCTTGAGATCGCTATTCTGAGTCTCATATTCATCCACCCTCGGCCTCCATCCGAAATGGATGTCACGATACATGTATGGTTTCGCGATTGCCTAAGACAACATCGTCAGCTATCAACGAGGCGAACTCCAGCGCTGAGCCTGCTACGTACGTTCCACCTGTGATTAACCAACCGGATATTCCGCCTTGTTTCGTCGGTGGCGACTTTCGCGGACGATGTTGTGAAGACGAATGGATCGCCCGGCACCGTATCGTACGCCATCGCGAGGGCGATTATGCGGTCCAGGAGCTCGTCCGGATATTCTTCGAGTGATTTCACCATAGTCGTTTTATGATGCAGAATATGATTTCAACGCACAAGGAGGAGAAAAGATATGCTCAGTCACATTGACAAGGATCAACGTCAACGTCGTCGGGCGGTTGCCAGATGCTCCCGCCCAGGGGTCCGGTCGCGAAATCAATGGGGCACGTGTTTCGCGATGGAATCCCCTGGCGTTCCGGCGATATCGGCCACGACCAAATCGCCTTCCACTACTTATACACCGTCTCAATATCTACGAATTTAGAGCGTGTTACTACAACTACAGAGTCTAGCATATGCATGAGGAGTGAGTATACACACTGGCGCGTTATGTGACAGAAAACACCATTAGGGTATTGCAGACCAGGACAAGAGAGGGAGGAGGCACTGTGGGTCTAGAGGAGAGTCCGTGTATAGGAAAAGCTGGAAATCATAATTTCGAGAGGAGCAGGCCGATGACGACGAAGATGATGGTCGCGGGAGGAGTGACGACGCAGTACGACCAGAACACCGTGCGGCTGATGAGGCGCTCGAACGAGTCGCCGGAGGCAGCTTGAGTGATCTATTCACGTTCTCAGCGAACAGCGATGGGAGGCAACCGCAAGATGGACTCACCTGGGCCAGCGTCAACGCGGGTGGCGATGCGATGAGGAGAACATTCGACACAACGAACACAGGACTGCAAAATTTTAGATGTCGATCAGCTTCCCGTTGCAGCGTCCCGAGAGTTGGACTAATCGACTCACTCCTCGAGGACCTGATGCCAATCGAACTTGGCCGACAACGCCATGCCGGGCAACAGAAGCAACGGAGTGACGACCATCCGGCTCACCACTGCCACGAACACCGTCTTCGTCTCCCCTGGCACCTTCTCCCCCTTCTTCGCCCCCGCCAATAAGCTTTGCGGACTGCCGTCCCTTCTCTCCTTGCCTCTCAAGCTCCCCATCTTCAACATGCCCTTCACACTCCCCACCACGCTCGCGATGCTCGCCATCGAGCTACGCTTCGTTTTGCGCGCATCCACGACCGGCGGCTGCTCGGCCGCGCCGGGCTCAGGCGGATTGTAGAAGTACGCGCCGAGCACAATGAGCGTGACCGGAATCGAGCAGTTGCCCGCGGCGCTAAGCGCATTCTTGACGGGTGGGAAATGATCGTCGAGCGCGTGCTGGAGAGGCTGTATGAGCGCCACGATGAGCGACAGCAGCGCGGCCCAAAGCGGGACCGTCATGAAATCGTTGAACGCCGTCCAGAATCCCTTCACCCTTCGCCACGCCCTGCGTCTGAACGAATGCATCCGGGACGTCGCCGGCGCCGTGATCTCCCGTCGACCCACGCCAGGTGCAGGAAATTCGTCGTCGTGATCTTCGTCCGAATCCAGCACGAACGGCGGCAGGGTGTCATCCGACTCGGCGAACTCGCGAGCCATGTGCGAAGGCGAGTTCGGGAAGGAGTAGAACACGCCCGTGCCTTTCCTGTCCATGCCTGGACGGAGGAGGCCCTCGCCTGTCGGAGCGCGCACAAGGATCGCCGGCGGTTTGATGCCAGGGGTGCCCCACGAGCGAGGCAGGCCGGCCTCTTCAGCAGCGCGGCGCAGTTGATCTTCCGCGTGCGGGTCTCGATAAGGGGTGGAAGAACCCGAGGCCGTCTGGGTCGATTCAGAGTCGGTGTATAGATGGCGATGATGGTGCAGCTGTTCCTCAGCGGGCGCAGGTGGGAAGGCAAGTTCTTCGCGCTCGAGGAGTGGGCTCGTCTGATCAGGGCCTGGGCCGGCGACTTGAGGATTCGTCTCGGGATCTGCTTGAGCGAGGAGGCGAACACCATAGCTCCAGCGTAGCTGATGCAATGGATTGTGAGGAGGAAATTTCGATGAGTTAACGACGGACGTACCACCATGCCAAGCGTACTGTGAAGCACCAAGTAGGTGAGGGCACGACCGATCATCGCGCTCTTGTTATCATCATCGCCCCATTTGAGGCTCTTGACGGTGGTGATAAGGGATTGCATCAGTGCGATAGGGAGGGAATTTGAGTTCATGAACATGGACGCTGCCATGGCGAAGCTCCTATATGGACGATCAGACCAACCTCAGCGCAAGAAGACTCAGCAACGCACCTTTGCGAGCGCTTCAGCCTAAACAATTTGCTCAATACGTATGCGACTACCATGGATACGCCAGTCGTGATGAAGAAGAAGAACGGCACGATCCATAGCTCCTTCATTTTTGCTTCGTAGCGCGATATTAGCGTTTAGTATAAGACAGAGCTTGTCATGCTCACCAGGGGTAAGGAAGAATGCGACTTTCGAGAAGAGCAGCGAAGGGGTGAAGATAGACACGTTCACCCTATTAAATTGCTGCGTTCGACATCAGCACGACATAGCAGAGGGGAAGCGAGAGGAAATCTCACCTTTTGCGTCTTCTTGTCAAGTATCCCTTTCCGTGCTAGTATGTATCCCGCAAGGCACAGTAGGAAAACTTCGAGGATAGACTATGGCTTGGCGGTCAATCCGATAAAGCCCAGTGAACGCGGAGTCGTCAACGAACCTCGAATACGACGAGTAGAAGGGGCCCAATAGGAGTATCTAAAGGCGACTTCGCCATAGTGAAGGCCGTCAACAGTGAGCAACGAAGTTGCGGGGAGCCAGGCACCGAGGATAAAGGAGAAGACGGAAGTCGTGAAGCGCACGTTGGATTGGGGCGTCAAGACCATGCGTCATGGGCTGGAATTTTGTCCCAAACATTTCCGCCTTTGGTAATATTTGACCGTGAGCATGGACGGATTCTGCACCGATACCTCCCTCTCGAGCCTCACTTACCGAAAGGCAATTTCCCCGCCAATCCATCCACTGCAATGCATCGTGTAGATACCACAATTGCTCACCGCATCTGGAATTGCAGGTAGTGCGTGACCTTCATCGATCCGCCGAGCTCTAACTATAACATCCCAAACTTAGCCTCGCAACACTTGGCGAGATCGGTTTATCAGAAATAGTGATTAGGGTCCTATAAGATATCCGTCTCATCCGCATCTACATCTCTTGAACAGGGTCCTGAAACCTTGATGGACAGCCGGATCCGAAGTGACCAGGAGCAGCTTGCCGGCGGCCCTATGACTGACGTGCAGAAATACATGATCTACATCTCTTGAACAGGGTTCTGAAACCTTGATGGACAGCCGGATTCGAAGTGACCACCTTCCCGCCTTCGGAATAATTCGTGACTTGAGGCTCAACTTGATCATGATGAAGCTCGTACGTATACAGAGTTACGCACGACCCAGTTGCGGTTTATGTGCGCCCATGGAGGTGAATCGTGAGTCATAACGCGGCCTCGTGAGATGGAAGATCCTCTTTAAGGCTCTATCACTCGCACAGCGTAGACGAGGTGTCAAATGAATAGCTCGCAGACATTGCAGTATCCGAATAATGCTTCCCCAAGGCTGTACAGAATGAAATTGGAGTTGCGTTACCAAGACTACCCGCATTGCCTGCGCAATTCATAGTCCTCCTGTGCTGCACTTGACGTAGTTCAGACGTAGCCAGGAGCAGCCGTGGTTGCCGCCGGCCCTATGACTGACGTGCAGAAATACATGATTCAATCGATATACTTAGATGTGGGCTCTATTGATGTAACGTTGCTGCATAGCTGATCTCGTGCGAATGCGCAAGAGGACCAACATCTTCTCCGCAGTCGTACGCTGTTATTACCAGAACTGCATATATATGTCGTCGCGAGACATCAGATGATACCTGTTGCTGCCCCCGTTGTCTTCAGGATGTCCGAGTCCAACAGGGAATACATTGGCTCCGTTAAAAATGATCTTTCTGATTGTATGTCCTCTATCTCCGCGCATTTCTATATGCTCACCTAACCGTTCATTGGATATAGCATCCGTAGTTCAGATGCCGGAATTCAGGAAGTTTGTCTGCATACAAAGCGAATTGTTATCTGCCAGATGCTCCCCACGCATCTGCGAATGCGTTGCAGGTATATCTGTTATTGCATTTCTTCGGATGATCTCTCTGTACACTCATGAATATTAGTTCCACCGCCGGAACCCACAGGCGACTTCGCAAAGGCCTTACATCTGCACGAGGAATTCTGTCAGAAAAGCGACCTCGATGCCGCCGATCAATCCATCCAGACTTACACGGCTCTTCTTGCAGAAGATGATCACCTTCACCACTTGTCTCCTCTTGTCTACCCTCCCATCAAACAGCTTCCATCATGCTTCGGTGTAGATGCAAGAAGAATTCATATTCTCGTTCACTTGGCACAGATATATCAGGAACGCTATCTCTATAGGAACCATATCGATGATCTCAATTATGCAGTGAAGTACGCTCAAGACGCTTGTGTACTTTGCAGCGGCAAGAGACTTGTATGCCCCACAGTGGCGATATTGTCTGCCAGCATATTGATGTCTCATGCGGATTATACCTCCGAACACGAAGAAGTGACAATGGCAGAGTCGTTTTATCGTGGAATCATTCCAATATGCCCCAATTCTCATCCTTTGAAGGCAACTGCGCTTCGTGGCCTCGGATGGGTTCTGCTTCGTTTATTTGAGATCACAGGATCTGCGGCACTTCTTGACGACGCTATCCTCCAGCAAACTCACGCACTCACGGAGCTTCTGCCCTCCCAGTCTCACACAAAACATAGGCATCTTCGATACCTAGGCATTTACCTGGTCCGAAAGTTCCAGACTGTACACGATCCAAATGTTCTCGAGAAAGCTCTTGGTATCAAAACGGAAGCCCTAAATCACTGCCCGGAAAAACACGTTGACATGCCAAAGATCGTCCATGATATGCTATTCTTGCTCAGGAAGAGATTGAATTATCACAGCTCCAGAGAGGATCTCGATCAAGCTATTGGAATGGGACGGCGTGCTTTGGAAGTTCACTCTCCTTACAGTGTTCCGACATATTCCTCCATATTATTTTCAGACTCGCTAGCAGACTTGCTTTCTCTGCGTCAAGAGCTGTATCCTACGGATGGAAATGATTTTCAAGAGCCGATCAAGCTACGCAGGGAGGTTTTGAGATTTTCACCGCGCACATCCATCGGATACTGGTCGGCTCTAAGCAGTCTCTCTACGACACTGCGCCAACAGTATGCCTGGAATGGCGATCTAGATTTTCTTGACGAAGCGATCTATGTCTCTCGTCAGGCATCTCTTGTACCGCAAAACTATCGCATTGGTGAAAATATCGCACTGAACTTGGCGGAAAATCTCATGTTCAGTTTTTCCGAGGTGGGCAATATCGAAGACTTGAACGAAACCATCGATTGCATTGATCGCGCCATGACTCTTATATCGCCAACCTATGCAAGTTATCCTCAAGTCGCACTAGCTAAAGCTTCGTATCTATGCACAAGATACGAGAGAACTCAGGAGACGTCGGATCTAGACCAAGCCGTGACTCTTGCGCAGAGTGTCCTGGACATTGTCCTTCCCGACTCCAATCACTTAACGGCAACCGACGCAGTGCAATGTATGGCTCAAGCCCTGCTTCTGCGCGGAAATGGAACCAACGACATCTCAGATATCAATAAAGCTATCGAGACACTCACGCCAATAATATGCACGGTGTCGCAAAGGGGATCTGGATCGGAATGTCTGCGCATAATCGTTGACAGCCACCGAAGCAGATTCTTCCATACCCGGGACCCAGATGATGCGACTCACGCACTGAGGTACACGCAAATCATGCTGGATGCTGCGCCTTCAGGACGGCGAGGCCGTTATAAGTCTCTCATCACCGCCGCCAAGGTGTACGTCGAACATGGTACTACGTACCGAAGCTTCTCCATGACCCTGTCATACCTCCATGATGCCTTGTCGGATAACCACAGGGATATACGATCGCGCATTCAAGGTGCAACAGAGATTCTTAACCTAATTCAAGCTCATCATAAGGATATCTTTGCGGCTGATCAGGATACTCAGTTGCAGCTTCTGCACATATACGGCAGTGTGGTTAGGCTGCTTCCCCGTGTGGCGTTCTTGGGACTTCATCTGCGATCCAGGCTCGTGTCCCTCGGAATTGGGCAGAGCGTAGCAGTCACAGGTGCATCCCATGCCCTGAATATATCGATGCCCGAAATGGCCCTTGAAATCCTCGAGCAAGGGCGCGCGATATTTTGGACTCATACCTTACGCCTCCGCTCGCCATTCGATGCCGTACCGGAGAAGAATCGCAGTCAGCTGCTGCTTCTCGCCAGACAGCTAGAACGCACCGATCCTGCGGCAAAGGACCCACGAGCGGTGGAATCGGAGGTCACGCGGAGGAGGAAGCAAAGCGAACAGTTCAACGCACTCCTGGAGACGATACGCAGATATCCCGGAATGGAACGCTTTCTTCTTCCCGATGAATATGCGAAACTGGCTACAGCGGCGAAGGAAGGACCGGTCGTTGTACTTGTTTCCAGCGCGCTAGGCTGTCATGCGGTAGTCATCAACTCCTCTGGCGATGTTATGGGCATACCTCTCAAGCAGGTTACGCAGGCGTGGCTTGTGGAATCGAGTGCTACATGGAATTCAGAAATGACACAGACTAGAACAGCACTAAGGTATCGCCTCAAGATGTTGAAAGTAGCAAGCCCCCACAAGTTGAAGCATACCAGATCTGAGGAGATTCTACGTCGCTTGTGGTTCGATGTGGTTCTCCCAGTTTTCAACTCGTTGCAACTGAAGGCACGCTCTATTTTCCCGCTTCTAATCTCGTTACTGACCTCTTCCTTGAATAGCCTGCTACCGGTCGAGGCCGCCCTCGTGTATGGTGGTGTCCCACCGGAAACTTCGTGCATCTTCCGATCCATGCTGCAGGTGCCGACGGCGATTGGGCCACGAATTACATCGTATCCTCATATACGCCAACCCTGGGATATCTGATCAGTGCCAGAGAAGCTTGTGAGCCACCGAAGAAGAGCGATATACTTGCTTTACTGGCTGCGGTTCCCCAGCCAAACACATCGCAGTGGCATGACCTCCTCTTTAGTCGCGAGGAAGTCTCTATTGTCAGCGAAATCCTACCCGCAGGCATGGAGATACCCGTCATCCCTGCTAATTGCACTCTCGGGAAACATGAAAACGGGATCACTGCTGAAAGGCTACTGAAGAACTTACCTAAGGCGACAATCTTGCACCTTGCGTGCCATGCCTACCAGGATCCGGAGAATGCTCTGAAAAGCGGATTCGTGATGCAAGACGAGACGCTCACAATAGAAAGGTTGATGCAAACACCTCTTTCGTGTGCGTTCATGGCGTTTCTGAGCGCCTGCGAAACCGCGAAAGGAGACAAGGTAAGTTCACGATCCGAGTCTAATAAGCACCATATAACGAGCACATCACAGGATCAGCCGGACCAAGTCGTCCACCTTGCCGCAACTTTGCTGTTTGCCGGATTCAAGACTGTGATCGCTACGCTCTGGTCAGCATCAAGGATAGTGCTCTGTCTTGCATCTCGCTCACATGCCTCTGACCTAGGTCAATGGAGGACGTGGATGGGCCGCTCATCGCCAAATCCGTGTACGAGGACCTCTTTAGCCGCGATGCGGAGTACCTCAATCCCGACGACATCGCATATGCCCTTGACGAGGCAGTCCTGAAGCTCAGACTCGTGCACCCTGAGCCGAGTCGATGGGCGCCTTATATTCATCTCGGAATCTGAGCTATCATGGAGGATGATGACACGGTAGAGATCGGAGAACAAACATGGTCTCCGGTGCATTCGTAGTCTTGTAAGGAGGGTCGGAAGGTGGCGCACCTGGCCTGATACAGGTGAAATGTTACTGTATATGAACCCGGTAGGTGCAACGATGGCGAACGGGGCAAGTTAGGATCATTGTGTAATCCAAGCTTTCTGGCTTCGCGGCTACTTCTGGCCAACAGCGGATCGATATAATGTTTAACGTCGGGGTAGAGTGCGCCGTCTTGTTAAACCGACTTATCCGGCATTTCCGTCGAGATCGTCGCGAACTGCGTCTAATTCATCTTGATCCGGACTGGCGCGGCATTTGACTGTACATGTACGAATACCGAGCTTCGAGGTTTATGCACTTCGGTAAGCAAACATGTTGCAATCTCTCTACACGGACAAGATGGTGAGACCTTGCGTGCTGGCTAGTGGGTCAGAGACAGTGTTCGGGCTAATTCGCGGGATCGACCGAACCACCGATAACGCTGTGAAATAGCAACGCTTGTTTTGTCGTTAGGGGATCGTCAAAGACATTCACGTTGGCCACCGTTTTCACACATAATGTCCCGCTGTATGGTCCCACCTACTGTGCCGGGCGGAAGCTTTCGACCTTCACTTCACCGTCCGGCGCCAGCATGACCATACAAGCCCTCCATATGTGCCCGGTGAAACATACCGCGCCATGAACTCACTTCATGAAGAAACACCCTTACCATCTGCTTCATCGACCGACCGACGGTTTCACCACCATGGGTCGATCTTAGCTGTCCCTCAAACACGTCCATTCACGCAACTTCTATCATAATCTAAGATTACCCGCCAGATTTCCTACATGCATCCCGCAGTCGCACCATGCATCTTCTCGCCGCTCTTTCAGTCATGCTGTTTGTACCCGCATTCGCGCGTGCTCTCGCGCCGACGCGTTCGTCTGACTCCGCCCGCCGTGGACTCGCGCCGGAGCTACCGAAGTCCCCCCTGCAGCTACCAGATCCGCTTCCTTGCAACAACGCCGAGCGTCTCCGCCTCGGACTCCCTCTCAAGAAACCTCGCTGGCGCACGTCGTCATCTAATGGTTGGTTTTCCCTGCCTTCATCTCGCTGCTCCTAACATGCTGGCCTTTTTGTCATTTTGTTGGCATTTCTAGGGCCAGTCCCGAAGCGAGCCACGCCGTCGAGCATACCGGTGACATACTCGGGCGCCCTTCGCGTTCTGAACCTCGACGACGCGGGTTCCGTACTCGGCTACGTCGGCGGCACGTTGAACGAATGGGGAGAGTACGGTATCGTGGCCGACGTCGAGGACGCGCTTTTAGTCTCATTCACCACCGCAGACCCCACTCAGCCCTTCGAAATCTCTACCCCCGTACGTCCTCCTCCGTCTCCCTCCATCTTGACCCACAACCGATCTCATTCTGTGTTTTTCTCGCAGTCACAGGGCACGTACCCGTATCTAGGTGCGACGGTCGGTTACAGCAGCACGGACGACGATCTTGCGGTCGGCTCGTACAATTACGCATACCTGAACGGCGTCGTCGACGACACATCTTCCAGCACGCCGGCGGTCGCTGAGCTAAGCTCGTTCACGGTCAGGACCGGTTACCTCAGGTATTCAGAAAGCGCCATCTGGACGTACGACCTCGATACGTGTCTGTTCTCTGCCCAATGGACGAATACAGACGGAAGTGCGTACCCGCTCCTTCGTCTTTCTTCACTCCGTTCCTTCATTCCCTTCCGTTTCGGATTGCGGACGGTGAGCTGACGTCACCACACCCACAGGTGCACCCGCAACGGAGATTGTGTACGAGGCGGAAGATAACGCGATTGCGTTCACGGGAGACGTAGCCGCTTTCGTAGACGCCATCGGCACGTCGCCCCGCGTGGTGAGTTTACCTTTTCCTGATTTCCTGTGACTTTCTTGCCCGAACTCGACTGACGCCATTCTGTTCTGCCATAGGCACTGCAGCTCGTCGAGAGTTGACGATGACCTCTAGAGTGTCAATTGTTACCCGGATTGCTGTTCGCTCACGCTCACGATCAGTCGAACACGCTGCTCTCTTTCTGCAACCGCTGTTGCGAGTGTCACGAAAGAGATCATCACTTTCTAGGAGTGATTTCGCTGTGCACAAGCCGAGATCAAGGCTGAAAGTTG
The DNA here is from genome assembly GCF_000264995.1 of Punctularia strigosozonata HHB-11173 SS5. Lineage (NCBI taxonomy): Eukaryota > Fungi > Basidiomycota > Agaricomycetes > Corticiales > Punctulariaceae > Punctularia > Punctularia strigosozonata. The sequence goes on along the minus strand of NW_006767439.1, from coordinate 1,375,761 downwards.
AGCCCATGGTACATGGGCTTGCATGCAGTGCCAGATCATGCTTCGACCACCCATTGACATCTCCCCGCTCTGTCCATCTCTCGGGAATTACGATCAGGACAACGTTTTGCATAATCCATGCAACACGTTCTATCACAGCCAGATATAGTAGCATGCTGCGCTCGTTACGCAAAGAACGCAGGGACGATACATGCATGCGCGAACCAAGCCGTGAGACGTTCTAAGGAGTGCGCGATCAATAGGAAGGAGAAGGAAGGGTGGAACGGGCGCAGGGAACGGGAGGCGTGAGATTCTGCCGCTTTCTGCGCTGAGATGGGAAGTATGAAGAATGAATGTGAAAAACGTCCTTTTGTGTCCAACCATCGGCCCGTCGAGTTGCGTCCGGACGTTGATGGCGGAGATCTAAAGGCTCGTAGGGATCTGAACGACTTGGAGGGTCTGTGCAACCGAAAAGATGCGTTAGGCGATGCATGCCGGACGAGGATGGGGAAGGGACTCACGATGCGAGAAGAGTCGCCGAAGATATCGCCGAAGGCGCTCGAATCGCCCGTCAGGGCAATAACATTGTCGGGCATGTAGTAGACGATCTGCGTCGCGGGCGTGCCTGCGACGAAAGATGGGTGTCAGAGGGGCGGCGGGAAAGCGGGTAGCGTCATGTCACGCACTGCCGTCAGTATTGGTCCAGTGCGCCGCGAGCAGGCCGCTGCCGGTGTCGTACGTCCAGATCGCGCTCTGGCCTAAGGTCGGGTACCCGGTCGCCGCGCTGACCGAGTTCGTTTGGTTGCTGGACCCGGCGTGCACGCCGCCGAGGTAGGCGTAGTTGTACGAACCGAGTGCGAAGTCGGGCGAGGTGGAGCCGTAGCCGAGAACACCGCCGAGGAAGGGGAAGGAGCCCTGCGCGGAGGTAAGCGAACTGCACACAGGCGAGGGAACGTTAAAGGACGTACGGGGATCGCGATGGCGGACGGCCCCGAGCTGCCGACTGGGGGCGTGACGGCGAGGGCGTTGGCGGCGTCGGGGGTGATACCGTACTCCCCGAACACATTGGTCGTCGACCCAATGTAGCCGAGCGCGACATTGCCGTTGCCAGTGTCGATGACGCGGATCGCGCTCTTGTACGTCAACGGCGAGCCGGAGGGCGCCTGGCGTTTTGCCTCTGCGAAAGCAAACGGCAGGTCAGGCTTTGACTTCGCGACGCGAAGAGGCGACAAGAAAAGACTTACGGAGGGTGGGCGACGCCCGGCGGGGCTTCTTGAGCGGCAGGCCCCGCGCGAGACGCTCCGCGTTGGTGTTCGGGAGGGAGGCACGAGCCGCGAGGGCAGGGTCTGGGTGGAGGAGCGCGCGCGGCGGATTGAACTCGGGCTTGGAGGAAGACGCGACGGTGTCCGTGTCTGCGGCGTTGGCGAGGCCAAGGCCGAGCGCGAGTGCGAGGAGGACCGGGGCGAACTTCATTGCGACCGAGTGTGTGCGTTTCGTTGGGGCACGACGTCTCTGAGCCTCATGAACGGTCCGGTATTAGTACTTTTCCTCCACTGGCGAAGAACGGGGATGGCCGTCCTTGCACTGACGGACTCGTCTCCGTCTGGATAGTGCATCGCCAGAGAATGGGGGATTGCGTCTTCGGAAAACTGCGAACAGGTTTCCTTTGGTGCCATACATGCTCGCATCTTCGCTTCGCATTCTAGACCAGATGATTGCGTACGTGCGTATGCAATTCAGGCCTCTCCTTGAAACGAACGTTCGCAATAACAGCACCGCAACCTAGAGGTGGGCGCCCGCTACCCGCCGCCAGCGCGCCTCCGGCTTTAGATGCGCAATCTCCAGACGTGAATCGGCAAGAGCAGGAAACACACGGGCATTGACGTGTGACCATGTCCGATCGTCTTCTTGCTCGCAACGAGGACATTCTGCTCTCGTGCATCTTCGTTGGGGAGACCAGTGTTATTTCAGGTTCCGGGAATAGAGCGCAACTGAATGAGTAGAGTAACCGTAGGCTTGTACCGCTGATCAATCAATGCTGTCATCGTGAAGTACAACGAGGCGTACCGAGGAGCTCGAAGACGCACAGGAGGCAAGTTTGGTACCGATATTCCTCCTATCCAGGATTACAGCAGCTTTATGAATACCGCTTGGAGATGAGTATCGCAAAGCATATTTTTCGGCCGTGATTCAAGACGGTACATCGTTTGGGAGAGCAGCATCCGCAGTCGCCATCGTGAAACGAGATGAAAATTCGTCGTCGAGCTTCCCGTAGTACAGATCGAACCAGTACAGTCCTACGACGATCCATCACCGAAGTAAGCTGATATGGTACTGAATAAGGATGTATGCAGATATCGAAAGATGTCGAGCATACCATTCCCGGTTTTTCCTCAATTCGACCCGTTCGTCGGCGCGTGCCTACAGTGCCACTGAATTGAATTGATGTTCTTTTTCCCGACTAGAAGTTCGGCTCAGTTCGACTTGTTCGCAACAGCGCTACGTATAAGCGACTGAAGCAGATTGCGCAGTGGACCGTGTCGTAGTCAGAGCCAACCAGACTGAGGCTGCTCCGGATCCGGTGCGATTGTTGCGTGCAATCAACGCCCGTACAGCCACACTACGTCCAAGGGTATTATCTCGAAGATTGCCTACTACATGTACGATAGACGATCTGGGTGGCATGCAAAAGAATGGCGTTTAGGAGCGAGGGAATTACATGTCTACTACCAGTCCAATCTCCCGACGATACTCAGACGACAGTCGGGATCTGGACAGCTTGTAACAGCTGATGCGTGACAACAAGTTGAGTGATAATGGCACAGTTGTAGTATGCGGTGCACTTACAACACGCGGAGAGTCTCCAAATACGCTTCCAAAGGTTGCGGGATCTCCAGTGAAGCAGAGGACGTTGTCGCGGCGATAGTAGACGATCTGCGTCACGGGTGTCGCTTTGAGAGGTGCGTTTACATCAGCCGAAAGAACGACAATGCTGGAAGTTGTGCGAAGGCACAGAAGGACGCACCGCCGTTGCTATTGACCCAATGCGCGGTGAGATTGCCGGTGCTGGCGTCGACGGTCCACAACGCGCTCTCGATTGAGGATAGGAGCCCTTCCGTGGCGTTGATAGAGCTGCGCTGATCGACAACAGCGGACCCTGCGGGAACGGCGCCAATTCCGGCCAAGTAAGCATAGTTGTAGGAGCCGGTGTTGAGGTCGTTGGAGGCGGAGGATTGACCGACGGCGCCGCCGAGGGTCGGGAAGGCGCCCTAAGCAAACGCACCGTATTTTGAGATTGAGGAGGAAGTTGAGGGTAGTGGTAACCACGCACCGTCATAGCAATGTCGAACGGCACGGACGTGGCATTAGACGGGAGAGTAACATGCAGCGCGTCGATGGCCTCCCATGTGATCCCGTACTGGCCGTACTGGTTGAGCACCGCACCAACGTAGCCAAGCAGGGCGTTGTTGAGGTCGAGGTTGAGCGCGCGGATGGCGGTGAAGTAGGTGGAAGGCGAAGCTTGGCGCTTGGTGGCTGCACGAGACAAAGTACTGAGTCAGAAGCAGGGAGGGGGGATGGAGCAATGGTACGTACGCAGTTCGCCCGCGTCGACGGCAGCGGCATGGCCAAAGCTGAGCGCGAGCGCGAGGAGGACCGTGGCGAACTTCATGACTACCTGGTACATCCGAGGGTGGAGAGATGCGGGACATCCATGTTGCGCTGTTCCGTCTAGTATTAGTACGCGTCTCTTCCCATCCCGGACGTCAAAAGCGATTGGAGCTGGGAGCACGATTGATCCTTACCTTCTTGACAGAAATCGAACCATATCAGGCATTACGTGGCCCGAAATCGATGTCTGCGTGCCGCTAGGCGCGCTTTGTTTCCTGATACATTGGTGCAGTCGCGTAGCTCGTCCTGTCAGAATCGCGATGAATTGTATATGCGTGGAGACTTCTGACAGCATAATGATCGAGGAAATCGGATTGAAGTTCTGGATGTGTTTGCGTAATGAATGGAGGCATAGCCCAGAGGTGTGCGCCCGCTCTGCAATGAAGGTTCTGCTGGAGACAAGAACGACGCTCGCGGAGTCAATTATTATATATGATCCTCGATACCAGTCAATCCAGCTCAAGGCACCTTTAATCTGAGCTCAAGAAGCCGATTCGTGTGGTTGGCTTGTGCGCGGATTTGCGATAAGAAGATGAGCGAGACACCCTTCGCCGCTCAAGTCGTCTCCCTTCCTTGGCGCGAGTAACTATATCTGCCCAGTGCCGGGTACTTCGGCGAGGCTCATTGGGCAACTGCCCTTGTCTGGGAAGCTCGATAGCGGCCTGTTCGTCTATAACAGTCCTCTGTAGCAAAGGTGCGGGGACGTGATTGATGAGTGCACAATTGGACGAGATTCGCGCCAGGCCACATGGGGCAGTGCATTTACGGCCCGAGTTGGTCGATGCAGATGGATATCGAAGGAGGCGAAGTGACGTCCGATTCTTCTCCAGCGATGAACAGTTAGCCTATGTGTGCGATTGCATGTAGATATGCGAGATAGATTGAAGACGAGGCGGTGTATACGATCTCAAAACGATCGCCTTGTATCATGCGCAGTTGAAAGGCCATGAAACGGAGTATCGGGATTGGCTCGTGACGCACGGTAGGAGGTAGGATGCTGGCTCGGGCCCACCTAAAGCTTGAAGACAGCCGAACATGCCGAACGAGCGCCGGTACAGCCGTAGGCCTGTTCAGAGGCTATTGTCCTGTCTCACCGCAGGCTCCAGCTTCCTCTTCACCTCGATCCGGATTCAGGCCTGGATCTGTTGATCTCGAACGACTATTTCTCTGGACAATATGTCGAGAGAGCTGTACTCCGAAAGAGAGGAGTGGTCCGACGTGACACCCATTGCGCAGTATGAAGATGTAACACCCCTTGCGCCGATCTTCTACGCCGATGAATGTACGTGCCAATCTGAAGGGAGGAGCTGCCGAAGCAGATGCTGATACGCGGACTAGACAGAGACGCGACGGACTACTTTCGCGGAATCGTACGAGCTGGCCAGATGAGCCCTCGTGTGCTCGAACTGACGGAGCACATCATCAACCTCAATCCCGCACACTACTCGGCATGGTGCGCATTCCTGCAGCTAATTTTGTCTCAGATCAACTCAATTGATATGCCAGGCAGTACCGGTACAAGACGCTGATCTCGCTCAAATCACCTCTCGACGATGAGCTGAAGCTCATGGACGAGATCGCGCTCCGATTCCCGAAGACGTATCAAGTTTGGCACCATCGTCGACTTCTCCTCACCGCACTTCGCTCGTCCTCCCCGACGTCATCAGTCGATAACGCTAAGTCGGAGCTTGGGTTCATCGCGCGCTGCCTCGACGATGATGCGAAGAACTATCACACGTGGTCGTATCGCCAGTGGCTCCTCGCACACTTCAACGAGGACGCGTTATGGGCGGGGGAGATGGAATGGGTGGAAGGAATGTTGAGGGACGATATCCGGAACAACTCCGCCTGGCACCATCGGTTCTTCCTCGTGTTTCAGTCTGGCGCGCGAACGGGCGACGAAGACAGAGAGGCAGTTCTACAGCGCGAACTCCGGTGCGTGTACCTCAACTTCATCACGTAACTTATCTTGACTCTGGAAATCAGATACGTCAAAGACGCGATCGGACTCGCCCCGAACAACGCGTCCGCATGGAACTACCTTCGCGGCGTCCTCGACCACACGAACACCTCATATGATTGCGTGCGGATCTTCGTCGAGCCGTACACCGTCGCACGTTCTTCAGCCGACTACGACGAAGTTATTGATCTGGATGATCCCAGACCGCAGGCTGGGGCGCAACTACCTTGCCCGGCTGCCATCGAGTTTTTGGCCGATACGCTGGAACAAGAGGGTGGGGAGGACAACGTGAAGCGTGCTGCTGCTGTGAGATAAACTGTTTCGTTGTTTTCCGTTTTGAACCACCCTGACTGATCGTAAATACAGCATTACAAATCCTTGGGCGACGAATACGACACGATTCGCAAGAAGTCAGTCCTTTCACGATATGTTCTATACCACAAACTTGCTGATCTGCATGCCTTCACAGATACTGGGAGTATCGGATCAAGGAGGTATTGGCCGCGGCGTAGACAGAACATTAGCAAGACCAACAGAAGGATCTGGCACGCCGGGCGCTTGTATAGGCTGTGTAGTACCACAATTGTATGACGCTCAGTTGCCCGAGGAAGACCAACAGGAAGCCTCCGTGGCATGTATTCTATGTATCATCCCAGCGTCAAGTCCACAAGATCGATTGTTCCTTGGAAACTAGGCCCGATGATCTGCGCAGGAGCAGCAAACGACATGTTCCCCACTGCCAAGTACTCCCCCCATATGTCCATCAGCGTCGTCCACCACAGCTTTCCATCCTCGTTTCCGTCGATCACCGCGTAGGTGTACTCCCTCGTAGCACGTATCGTCACGGTTGTCCACTTGTGGAGAGGCAGCGTATAGCGGAGGCTGTAACGTTGCCCGAGCGCCTCGAACGTGAGGTTGCCAACTCGGAGGAGTGAGTCTATTCCAGAGAACAGGATGCCGTCCTGTGACGTGGGCTTCACGCGGAAGGTGAGGTTGTACGGCGGCCCCACGGACGCCACCGACGTGTTCAGAGGCAGCTCGGAGAGGGATTCGTGTGGTTGGTATAGATTATACGAATAGACGACGTTGCCGTGCTTCGGGACCACGACGCGGTTCAGGTTCTGCCCGGGGGCCACTGAATTGAGGATCGGATAGATGCTGTCGAACTCGTCCTGAGTCAGCTCCGTGCTTCGAATGCCTGAACCTGCCCACGTCTTCTCCCCAAAAACGGCCAAGCTCCTAGCGAGTTGGTAGTATATCTCCAGCTGCGTCGTCGCGTTGTTGCCCCAGTCGTTCCAGAGCGCCATGATCGCGCCCCGAAGACGTGGGTTGCCCGGCGTGGTATTGTTGCCTGCGTTCGTGGCGGAGAACACGTTCGGCGCCCAGCCGCCACCGCCAGGCGCACCCGTCCACATCAACGTCTGGTTCAGCTCCTGCGGGAACTGGCCGCCGTCCGACGTCTTCCCATCGAGGTAGAGGAACGTCTGCTCGGAGTTGATCACGTCGTACCCTCGGTCCATGAGCGCGACCGGGATGTCGTCACCCGGGAAATCCCAGTGCTGGATCGTGATGTTCGTGGAGACCGACAGACCGATCTTGCTGGGCTCGTTCGTGCCCCAGACGCGAATGCGCTTGCCGCTCTGTGCATGGATGTAGGAGGACATGTCGTCGACGAAGTTGATGTAGTCGTCAGCGAGGGACGCGTCGTACTCGTCGGCGCCGATCGAGACTTCGCTGGCAGAGAACCAGGGCAGAAACTCATCCCAGAGGGATTTGATGGTCGGAATCGTATCAGGGTAGGAGAGATTCAAATTGTCCGGGGTACCCTGAATCATCAGGTCCGGCTTCCACTGCGTGATGACCAGCGAGTGCCCCGGGGTATCGATCTCGGGAATGATAGTGACGCCATGTTCAGCACAGGTGGTTTGCACTGCCGTAAACTCTTCGCGCGTCCAGGTTTCGTTGCGTTTCGAGCTCGGTACGATCCCAGAGACTGGTGATCCATTTTCGGGTTGGAAGCGGAATCCGGCGTACACCTCCTTCCAAGCGTCCCCGGGGCTGTACAGAAACGCCGGGTTCCAGAGGTTGTCAGAGGCGTGGATGTGGAACTCGTTGATCTTGAAGAATGAGGCGTAGATGCAAAGGTCGGCTGGGACAGTGTGAGGGAAGGGTTAGACTCAACGATGTGCTCATTGCTGATGGAAAGGCTTACTCAGGAAGGAGGTTTCAAACCAGTGACGGCCAGCGTCGAGCATGAAGCCCCGCACCTCCCAGCCGGGGACGTCGAGGCCGCTCCCAACGGAAACAAGATGGGAGAGTTGGCCGCCTTCAAGGGTCTTCACAGATATCATTTGAAGGAAGGTTCTAGAGCCCCACCAAGTGCCGATTGCTCCGGAGCCGCATATAATGACTTCATTCGAGTTCACGTTGAGTTGGTACCCTTCGGAGCTGGAACGGCCGTTATTGTAGGTGAGGTTGATGCTAGTATCGATGGTAAGAAGAATGGATGGCTGGCTTGAGTTGGCCGCGTCTCGATCGAGGACAGCGTATGGCAAGCGAAAACCGACAACGTCCGCCAAATCGTTTAGGAACGTCCGAGCGAAGTCCTCCAGAGTTGGAGTTCCCGAATTAGACCGTTTCCCATCCACAACTACTCTTGTATGGGGTGTGATCCGGAAGAACGCAGATGGCGAGTCTTTCGTATAGTTCATCACGGACGGTATCTGGGCCACTACTGAACCAAGAACCTGAAGGACCAGAGAGATGAAGAGGTATCTTCTTTCCATATTCTCTCGCACCAGTGCACCGAGTTGGCGGTTTTTCTCGTCCTGCGTAAATCTGAGGAGTATCGAGTATCAGAGTCGGATAGCAAGTTGAATCCATGGCAATGACCCATTATCCTAGATCATGCTTGCGATAAGGGATGTTCGCGTAGCTGAACAGTTGAGACTCCCTGATAAGACCGAGGTCATGCGAGCGTATGGTGTGGCTTCTTGACTCAGTGCGCATCTTCGACGCTTCGGACTGCATGCAGCATGGGATGATGGAAGAGGTTAAGTCCGAGTTTGTACTTGTTTTGATAACCTCGATCAAGGACGTGGGAAACGCTCTCGACGATGGGACTCGCTGATGCGCCCGACGACGATGGGCGCTGGTCCTTTCTTCATCGCGTTGACCTACGACATTTGGCGTCTTTTGCTTGCCAACGATGCACAGTGAGGATTGGGATATGTTTACAATGTAAGTTGTATGTTCACTCAGGTGCAGCGCTCAAGGATAAACACTCAATCGTCCACAGCCATCCTCATTGCTTTTCTTGTTCTTGCCCTCCAGGGGATTTCGACACCTTTCTCGCGGCACTCACAGAAGAGCGTGCTTGCTATGTTGAAGGCCTTCAGGCTCAGATAGAGCAAGTCGGCAGCGAGTTTATCGCCCTGGTGGATGTCGTTGCATCTCCTGACCACTGCAGATCATGCTCGTGCCCTCTGGTCATGGGCGCGGACCTATCACCTGTCAAGAAGCGAACATCCGATTGCATGAAACACTTACACGAGCTTCTGACGCCCCTTCATCAGAGTCGCCAAGATATGTTCTCTGTTCGTATTGAACACAACGCATCAAGGCCAGTCAGCCGTCTCCCATTTGAGCTGCTTCAGGCCATCTTCATCCTGTCCCACGACTCTCCCACATCGTCCTCCATTGTTTCGTGGCAAGGAGCCGATCACCGTCCCCAGTTTCACTGGCCGTCCGCGCTGGCGCAGGTTTGCGGCATCTGGCGGCAAGTGGCCTTGAACACCTCCACCCTCTGGACCAGTTTGGAAGTCTGGGCATTCCCGACGCTCGCATTTCACATCTCAGAAATCTTTCCAGAAGAACCCCTACGTATCTTTCACTACGGGTTCGACCTCTTTGGGGACGAGTCACTCAGAACGCTGTCCGCGATTATCGCCAAAGATCGTGCTCGGATCGTCGAGCTCGGTATCTACCTCATGGGACACTCCCACATCAGCATGGATGTCATCCTGGACATGTTCCAAGGATATGCCCCCCTCCTACAACGGCTGGTCGTAGATACAGCAGGGGGGCTGGCACTCCATAGTCGCGACGAACTCGTCAGAATTGAAACGCGCCTATCGAACATTCACGCTCCAGCCCTTAGCAACTTGAAACTGCGCTGCCTCGCGTCGCCCACGGTATGGAAATCTAAGCTCATACGCTCTTCCGCGCTATCCCATCTGTCCATCGAGCACATCCATACGGTGCATCGGATCCCGAAGCCCACTCTTCACGAGATCCTGATCGCTTTGGAACACATACCGTCCTTACAGGTCTTGCAGCTCGCACACTGCCTGGAACACGAAATGGGTGGAGTGATATCACGGAGGCAGCCGAATATGTGGTGCCTCCGCGAACTCGAAATACGGGATAGTTGCTGCGGATGCACCAACATTTTTAGGAACCTGACGCTTGCACAACCCTTGACACGGCTCGCCCTGAGCTGCACGTCTAGTCGGTGCCCAAGATGTCCCGAGCTTGCCGCCGAGCTGTGGCAGCTTGCGGAAAATGGCTGCGATCTGCCGGGGGAACTGGAAATGGAGATAGACTGGGCGAACTCGTACCAGCTCGTAATCCGCTGCCGCCACGACGCTCTTGTTACCAAAATCCGCGATCCATTCTATATTGAGATGCAAGACCAAACGGAGTACGACGTATGGAACACGGTCTGTCATCTGGGGCCGGTTCTACCAAGTGGAAGGATCACGAAGTTGACGTTATGGGGGGTTCGCCCTTGGTCGCATCCACACTCAAGCTTCAGAGATGTTCTTCGCCGCTGGACATCTATAAGGAATATATCAGTCCATTGTCGCGGGGCAGCTATTTCATTGCTACAAGCTTTCCGGGCCCCGGAATCATCCATGCCCGAACTCGATCGGTTGAACTGGGTTCTTCCGAGCCTAAGTGCGTTGACCATATGCGACGTTTGGAATTCGTCTCATCAAAGTGTTGATGGGTCGTGGCTCGACATCTGCCACGACGAGGTAGAGAGGCGTCGTCGCGCGAAGGGAGAGGATAGCGAGCCGACGTTCAGATTTCTCAGCATCCAGAGGTGTGCCGGTATCTCGCAGGAAGCACTGGCTGCGCTAGAGAAGATTGTACCCTGCTTGCATGTCGCACATGGGGGAGAGTATGTCTGTGACCCGGAAGACGAATATATGTGAAGATCTGTTTGTTCAATTACCGTTTCTGATTACTTCCGCAGATCCGTCGCATCATCGCCAATGTACATCTTGTTTCTCATACATCTTGGGCCAGTAATACGTGCAAATTCCTATCGTTTTCCTCGATGAGCTATATGCACGCGGGTACTTTCACATATACTCGTCGTCGTCTGAATCCGAAAAGTAACCTCCCCCTCCCTTCACTTGAAGGTCCTTAACCGACCTTGCCAACACAGCTAGCCCTTCATTCGTAATCCCATCGCACCTCTTGAAGCAGAGCGTCTTAAAATTGGGCTCGCCGTCCTCCCTTTTGACCTTACATCGCCGCACTATCTCGTTTCGACAGAGTTCAAACCACGAGATGTCCATCAGGAAAAATCGGAGTATCGAAAGAGTTGCTTATTGGGTACCGAAACCCTCTAAAGCCACTAAATGAGCACGTTTTAGTATGTTTTAGGAGGCTTTTATCAAATCCGGTTTTTCCTGATGTCGCTACTTGACCATCGCAGGTTCTCCCACGTGGTGATGTCGCTAACAGTCATCGATGTCAGGTCTGGGAGGATCATTCGGGAGCGGTCGAGCTGGGATGCATCGTCGGTACGCAGTGCTTTCAGGACGGCCATCGTAGCCCCGCGGTGAGTGACCGAGATATCTGATACAGAGCTCCAACGTCCCAATGCGTCTCTCAAGGCGACATCCGGATGTGACCAAGGACGAGCACCCAAGAATGCGATCGCTATGACTCTAGCAGGAGGGATGACGTTCTGGAGCCGACCAAAGATAGCCCATATGTCGTCGTCGACTTGACCTTGAAACTGCAAAGCGGAGGGGTGGAGATACGGATCTTTCCGAGGGAGGTCACGACCACGAACGACGACCTGACAGCAGTCCGACCAATCCACCTGGAGGAGCAACTCTCGTGGCACATCGCAGGTTGTTTCGGCGACCTTCCAAAGTTCCGGTACGAGTTCAACGCATCTGGGGCACTGGTAGGCGCCGCAGCTAAATGAAAACCGCCTGAGGTGCTGCGCAAGCACGACGTTTCCGAGTATGTTCATGCAGTCGCAGCAATTCCCCCATATTTCGAATTCGCGTAGGGAGCGCAGATTTGGCTTTGCTCGGGATGCCACTCCTCCGGGTTCGTGCATCAGACAGTTGGAAAGATGCAATGTCTCCAAGCACGGCAAGTGGTCGAGGATGTCGAGGATGTCGGAGGAGGAGGCTCTGGGTTGTTGACGTATGATTGGGATGTTTACGAGGAATAGGAAGCGAATATTAGGAGAGCGGAGCAGCTGAGAATCGAACATTGATGGAAAGATCAGACACTGCATCCTCAAGTCTCGAAGCGCGGGGGCGCAAATTTTGGCGAGACGTGATTCGAATTCGCAGACTCGTTCGCCATTCTCGTTCAGCGACACTCCCGATGTGTCGATATCGAGCCGCTCCAAGGCAGGAGCTGATTCTTGAAACTAATCAATCACCGTGTCCATCCCCATATATGAGCACTTCCTGTCCGGTATATCCCGAGCTCGAGGATACGCGCGCGATCGTTTGCGATGATCGTGGTCATCACGTTCAGAGGGCCACTCCCAGCACCGTCAGTTGCGGCGTAGAAGAGGCGCAGATGTTCCTTGGAGTATCTTTCCGCGAGAGCGAGAGAGAGCGTCGGGAATGTGGAGACCGTCAAGCTCGTCCAGAGAGACGGGATGTCCAGAGCCACCTGCCGCCACCTGCCGCACACTTGGGCAAGAACGATGGGCCAGTGGACGTCCGGCACCACGTGGTTATACGTATCCGGAGGTTCGAAGAAAGGCGTAGGAGGGTCGTAGGACAGGACGAAGATCGCTTGGAGCAGCTCAATAGGAAGGCGATGGACGGGAACTGATGCATTGTGATCAACGCGCAGTGCGAACATCTCTTCGCGAGCCTGGCGCAGCCGATTCAGTAACTCCAGATATTGATCATGGTAAATAGTGATCTGAGAGCGGGGCGTAGAGGCACTCTCGTCCGGGTCCTGATAGCAGTGGCACAACTGGCAATGGCACTGATGGCGGTCGATGCTGCTCTGATCGCGACTTGCATAACCCTCAGCAACAGCCATATCACAGCGTTCGGTGATGCTCTCTTGAAGCTCCTCGACGCGGCGAGCGTTTCCTTCTGAGAGCGTTGCAAGCAAAGATGCGAAATCGTCCGGAGAACAGGCACAGGAGTGGCAATGAGGATGGCTGAAACCGCATGCTTTCAGTGACAGTGCGAGCACTTCCATGGGACAAGATTTTACTGCTTACATTGTCAAGGATCGCGGCATTGCACTACCGTGTACTCCAGCGGGCGATACGAAGAGGTCCAAGGTGGCCCTGTTTCATTCTGGGATATGGCTCGCACGCACCGCCACCGGCAGCACAGATGACCGGCCGGCAAAATAACGCGCTTTGCGCAGCTACTTATATCTATCCCGTGTTACCCCACACTCACCAAGTACATACGCGACGCTCACCCCCAACGCGCACCAATCCCAATCCGCGGTTGTGCTGAAAGACGGTTTCACAGCTACGGGTCCCCACCATCGAGCGACTACTCGTTCCTGCGGACGTACTCAGTACCCACTTCTCCGTCAGGATCCTACGAGTCGTCCGGAACCTATTCGAAGTTCAATAGACAAGCGAGCCGAGGGGGTTGATCAGTACGGGCTCCGTCAGTACACATGTCTGCGATGTCTGAACTTGCTCTGAAAAGGAAGGAACCACTCTAAAGTCTTCGTATCGCCTAGCGACGCTCGCAACGTAGGATTACAGCAGGATTATCATGGCGTCTTCATCTACGCTCGCCTTCACTCCCATTGAGGAGATTGATAGGGTGAGACGACCCGCTTGTTGTTGGCTCACGTGAATACGTCGAATTGATATCTGCGACCACTCTGCAGATTCACGCCCGCCTCCACGCGGGTTTCAAAACCGGCACCCTGAAGTCTCTCGGAAAACGCCAAGATCAGCTTCTGCAGCTCGCATACATGCTCAAGGAGAACCAATCGGCGTTTGAGGAGGCCTTGGCGAAGGATCTCGGTCGTCCAAAACTGGAGACCAACTTGTGCGTTTTCCCGCATGACCGTCGTCGGGGTTTGACGTACATTGACTCTCACGAATAGCCTGGAGGTCGCTCCCCTGATCAACGAAGCTGTCAAGACGATCAAAGACGTCCCTAAATGGGCCGCGCCGGAAAAACCGCCGTTCAATATCAACTTTTTCGCTATGAAACCCGTCATCCGTAAGGAGGTGAAGCATGGACACTTGCGTTACTTCCGAAATGATCGCTCAACAGGAACATGTGGCGGGGGGCATGGGTTTTCCAGGCAAAGGGCGTTGTTCTGATCATCGCTCCGTTCAACTACCCATATTTCCTCACCATCGGGCCACTCGTACGCAATCCCTTCGTGCGCCGCACGGACGTCAGATAACGAAAGATATGTTCACCATGTTAGATCGGCGCAATTGCAGCAGGAAACGCATGCGTCGTCAAACCATCCGAGCTCACGCCGACCTGCTCGCAGCTGATGGCTGATTTGTTCCCAAAGTAGGTGTTTCTTACGTCGCCTTTGAGATCGATCCTTGCTCTCGTGTACTACCGATGCCTCGTCTCAGATATCTGGATCCGGACCTGTACGCCGTTGTGAACGGTGCCATCCCCGAGACGACCCGTGTAAACTTCCTTTGTCTCCTACTCTCATCTCTATGCCATGATTGACGACAGCATCGTTCTTAGCTTCTTGAACTGAAGTGGGACCACATCCTGTACACCGGTAACAGCAGGGTAGCGAAGATCGTGGCTAAAGCTGCGGCGGAACGTCTCACGCCCGTTTCGCTCGAGGTATTCGTCCATGAAATACCTGTCCTGCGCCCTACCTACTGACACCGTTCCGTAATATCACGGAAAGCTGGGTGGAAAGTCGCCCGTTTTCGTTGATCCCAACTGCGACCTCAAGATGACCGCGCGAAGGCTGTTATGGGGAAAAGTGGCCAACGCTGGTCAGGTGCGTTTTCTCTACCTCTGTTTTTCGTGTGAAGTAGGATGTTCATCACTCTACATCATTCGCGCCTTTCCAGACGTGCGTCGCGCCAGACTACGTCCTCGTCCCGCGCGAGTTCCAGGATACGCTCGTCAAGGCGCTCGAGGATACGTGCGTGACGGTCAACTGACCTCTCTCGCCGCATTCCGTTTCGTCTGATTCTACTCGTCCAATAGATATAAGGATTTCTATCCTGAAGGACCCGCCAAATCCGACTCCTTCTCTCGTATCGTTTCCGGAAATCATTTCAATCGGATCAAGAAGCTCCTCGACGGCACCCAGGGACAAGTCGTGCTCGGTGGCGACACGAACGAGGGCGACAGGTACATCGCACCGACTGTCGTGAAAAATGTGCCTACGTCCGACTCGCTCATGTCCGAGTGAGTAACGCATAGGTTGCTGGTGATCCAGGCGACGCTGACATATCCACTTGTCCTTCAGCGAGATATTCGGGCCACTCCTTCCGATCGTTCCTGTCAAGGACTTGGATGAGGCCATCGCTTTCGTGAACAGCGGGTTCGATCCTACAGTCCCTGGCTTTATGCCTACTTTTTGAACAAACTGACAAATAATCCCAGAGACCATCCGCTGGCGCTCTATGTGTTCTCCAACGATGCTAAGACCAAGAAGAAGGGTGCGCTCATATGGCTGGATGCATAAGAGGACATCACTGATCCGGTCCGCCTTGTCACACAGTGTTTGACAGTACGCAGTCAGGTGCAGCATGCGCCAACGAGCTCATCATCCATATCGGAGGTTCGTTCCCTGCGGTCTTCTGATCTTTCTGAACGTCAACTGACTGTATCTCTCGCGTATATAGCGGAAGGCTTGCCATTCGGTGGTATTGGACCGAGCGGCACTGGCTACCACACGGGCAAATTCACCTTCGACATGTTCACGCATCTCCGCGCAAGCATCGACTCTCCTGGCTGGTAAGGACTCCATGCGCTAGGTCCTCTCTGGCGCCATGGTAGACTGACTGTGCCGGGCTCCTTTGCAGGATCGACATGATCCTCAACTTCCGATTCCCGCCGTACACGGTGCGCCATCGATGCCCTCATTCGCTCTCACCCTTCGTGCTGACCGATCTCTTTCCTTTACGCCAGGCAAAGAAGGAACGGGCGCTCGCGCGCATGTTCCCGACGAAACTGCCTAGACGCGACGCGTACTCGAGCGCAAAGGCAAGCTCGAGCTCGGTGTCGACATGGAAATGGACGCTGTTCTCACTGGCCCTGGCAGTCGCAGTGTTAGTGGCGAGGAGGAACGGTAAACTGAGAGTATGAGGTATTATTATTTTTGGCTTGCACATTGGGATGGAACACTTTGGCCCTCGTGAGATAAACTCTGCGTATAGCTATCGACGGCTAACGACGAACGCGGAAGAACTCATTCGTGCTGCGTGGTTTCTGTAGCCATATCGCGAGTTCCTGTCTTGATAACCATATTCGTATGTAACGCCGATGTTTTGCTTTTACTCTGGACCTCCGGGGGCGACTGCCGGTGTCGCGCGCGCAGTCGCGTCAAAGATCGGAGCGCAAACACACACAGGGAAACATTGTCGCGCGAGGATAGCAGAGGCGTTTGCGTTCGTGTGCGCGGAAGTGGGAGGTTACCTTGAGCCGGCGCGGAGCGGACTTCCGCGAGACGCGACGATGACGTCGGGGATCGTCGGCCCACCAATCTCGACTTACCCCAGCCTTAAGTCTCCACGTCCCACAGTCGCACTGCTGCCCGATCTGCTGCCCTGTCTCCACTGGGAGACAGGACAGCAGATCGGGCAGCCGCTCAGAGGGGCATACGTTTGCCGGTGTGTCGCATTCTCAGCCCATCGGCGAGCCTTTTACGGGGTGCACTCTGACTGGATTCGGAGCGTCGCTTTTTTCACCGGATGGGAAGCAACATCGCCTCTGGATCCAGCGATGGCACGATTCAACTCTGGGACGACCGAGACAGGCCAGCAGCCAGTCGGGGACCCGCTGCGAGGCCACGATAGGTCCGTTTGTGGTCAGTCGCATATTCCCTCGATGGCGCGCACATCGTCTCGGGCTCCTAACGACATGACGATCCGGATCTGGGACGCTCAGACAGGACAGACGGTGCTGGGGCCATTGCAAGGGCACGAAAACGAGGTTACCTCCGTGGCATTCTCGCCGGATGGCAGGTACGTCGTCTCCGGCTTCTACGACGGCAGGATCCGGATAATGGGACGCGCAGACGGGACAGACTGTGGCGGGGCCTTGGCAAGCTCACGGTGCTCTTATGGGGGTTCTCTCCGTCGCGTTCTCGCCCGATGGCAAGCACCTCGTCTCAGGGGGTGATGACAACGTGAAGATATGGGACGCAGAGGTCGATTAGGCCAGCGTGGTGTGTCGGGATGGGGATCGTTTTCGAGGTGCGTATCCGCTTTCGTCGTGCATGGACCTCCCTGACGAATCAATGGTAGTTGATGCTGTCGATTCGCGTCCACCGGCTAGAAGCGCATGAACTGGTCGTCACCCACGAGACATCATCCATACAGCGATGATTATTGTCTTGGAAATTGTCAACGGTTTGAAAGGCGCCCCAGAGACCGTTCACGCGACTCAGTGGCCGCCGTGTTTCCATACCCAGATCTTCCAAGGTGCGGCACGTACCGTACGCCCGTGTATATTTGCATCGGTTGCCCGTTCTCGTCGACGGCAGTGCCCCTTATGTATCATGCGCCACGGATAGAGTGGTCGATTGGGAGGCGACATCATAACATCCATCCGACAACTACATACAGCCGGGGGGGGGGGCGAATAATTAGGGTGTTCAGGGGAAAAGAATGACCGCGTCGTCGCACATCGAAGTTCCTTCTATCCGTAGAGAAGGGGCGTCCGAGCGCAGGCGATTTGACAGCTTTTGGTGCGACGATATCGAGCGAGGAGGAGGCGTATTGGCGAGGCCATGACGGGGCGGCATGTCCGAACTCAGATCCCTCTTGCTTCGCGGGCGGCGGCAGGCGAATCGGAGAGCTGTGTGACATGAAAAGGTGGCTCTAAGGCTGTCGGCGACCACAAAGCTGCCGCGAGGGCACATGGGCATGCCCACCACCAGCTTGAGCATAATCCCGGGATTGCATAGTTATCGCCTTTGCAGTGATGACACACGGCTTGAATAAAGAAGTGTGTGATTACAGCATCAAGCCCCTGACGACTACAACCCGTCCGGAACCTTTGAACGCGGGCGTAGAGATTACTCGGAGTCGCTATGTCCTCGTCTGCAGCTGTGGATGAGAGAACCTGGCAACATTATCAGGAAGGATCAAGCGTACATTGGTCATCGTTGACGTTGTAAGCTTGTCTTCGCAGAGCGCGCCTGATTGCGTCCCTTCGTCGAAGTCAATGTTTCGCTTCGGCCCAGTGAACCAGTATCTGCCCCCATACACCGGAAGGTAGAAATACATTGTCGACAACGCCAGTACGCCACCTGTAACAACCACAGCATAGTTCATGGTTGCTGCGCTCGGATTCGGCGAGGTTGGGAACAGCAGCATGACGACCACAAACAACATCCACAAAACCGATGTCGCGGCTATAGGAAAGCTCTGTTCGACGGCGCAGGATGCATAAGCGGCAAGTGCGAGTAAACGAGGTTGACGTCTACGTACGAGTCGTCCGAGAGAGAACGGGCCGGGTTTGAAGTCGTTCTTGAACACGAATCTGGTCGCGATCGGGATGATATACGTGATGTAGAGCGACGCGATGGCCATCGTAAAAAGCGCAGATATCGCAGCGCTACCAGCGAACGCTAAAAGACTGACGAGCATGGCGATGGCGCAGACGAACCACACGCAGTTGACGGGCGTGTGCGTAAAGGGATTGATCCTGTACAAGAGCCCGGACACAGGAAGAGCGCCATCCCGAGCGAAAGCGAAGCACTGCCTCGAAGCTACAGTCAACTTCAAGTCAAGAGTCAGTTCTAGATTGGCCCACATATGCTGGATGAGCGCTCACGAGACTCGTAGCAGCCATATAACTTGCAGTCTGTCAGCGAAGCGCAGGTATTGGGAACGATCCGCGACTGACAAAGTTATGGCAAGGATCGACCAAACCGCCAACACGCCTTTCTTGCCGAAACTGTTGAACATGATCTATCGCTAGATCGGCGATCGATCGACTTCTCACACATGCCGACTCACCACAGCCATGGGTTGTCCAATAGGACTGCCCACAATCCCAGCGATATCCGTACCCATGCAGAACACGAGTGCGATGACGGTAGCTATCATGCAAAGCAGAATTGAGCTGAAGATTTTCGCTGTCGCAGCAATAATAAATATCCTTACCCCATCCGATGATACTTGCCATGCAGATGGCTATCACCATAGCACGCGGGACCATGACGTTAGCATTGGAAGCCTCTTCAGACACGTGTATGGGTGCATCGTATCCACCTGACGGATCGTTCGTTCGTCACGCTTGAAAGAGAAATGGATATAAGGCGACATACCTGTCGCAAACAGCGGAGACAGAAAGCTGAGCAGAAAAGCCACACCGTCTCGCCAACCGCTCGCTGCACGACAGACGGGTCAGACGACGTAGATATGATACGATGGAAGGAGCTACAATTCTCGAAGTGTCCAAAAACGTATGCCGGCCTGTTGATGAGTTCTCTCGGGGTGCTTATGGGCAAAGCGATGATCACCGCGAGGAACAACCTAAGAAATGCCAGTGCGTGTCAGCTATACCTTCTCACGGAGAGTAAAGCCCGGCTTACAAGATATTGAACGTGATGTATACCCATTGCGCACGGGCAATGACTTTCGTGGCAACGCTGCTCATAGT
Organism: Punctularia strigosozonata HHB-11173 SS5; assembly: GCF_000264995.1. Taxonomy (NCBI): domain Eukaryota; kingdom Fungi; phylum Basidiomycota; class Agaricomycetes; order Corticiales; family Punctulariaceae; genus Punctularia; species Punctularia strigosozonata. Next base: position 1,356,063 of record NW_006767439.1, on the reverse strand, counting down.
CGCTTCGGATATTATGAGAGCGCATGACACCCCGCTGTGAGGTTAGTCATCAATAAGTAGAGTTCGAGCGCGTATGTAATGAGGCAAGGCCCGTACTATAGCTGTGCGGTCGTTGGGTTCCATGCCATGTCGGTGCCAATGCTCACCGCAGCGCTAACCATCAACGCGAGAGCCCAGTTTCCAGCCGACATCATGGTGATGTACGCTAAAGTATTCGCGTCTAAAGCGGCAAAACAGATAAACGTGAGATTCGTGAGCATTGGTATATCAGCATGCACTCACATCCGACGAGCCACGCTAGCAGATTCCTCCATCTCGGGCTAGCGAATCTGTGCGTCCAGTAGTACAGGCCCCCGGAGGTGGGTGCTGCAGAGGCGAGTTCCGCCAACGCCAAGGTGACGCAGACGCTGAACCCCGATACCACGACCCACTACGAAACGGGCCATCGTCAATCAGTGCATCTCTTAACGTGCGAAAACCGACGAAGGTCTCTCACGCCCCAGACCATCGCAACTGGACCGCCATTGGGAAGTGAATATACGAGGACAGAGCTAGGGATCTCGTTAGACGCAGGGCGTCGAATGTAAAGGGTCCACATACGATAGGCCGGGGACGATACAAATGAGGGAGAAGACCACTCCAAACAGCTCGATTGGTCGGAACGCGCGTCTGAATTGTTGCTTATATCCGAGCGCAGCCAGGAGCTCCGCGTCAAGATCTGTAGACGCCAAGGAGCGACCGTCATCTTTCCCTGAAGGGGCGCCGACGGGCACGATAACGGTATGAACAGCTTTGACCTTCTCGTCCATCGCGACAGGGACAAACAGTGTGGACAATGAGCTCGAGCACTCGAACGAGAACGGCGGCTTATCAGCTCGTCGCACAGAATACGAGCATATATGGGTGGAGCTTCCTTCATATCGAGGCTCTGAAACGCGTTCGGGATATTAATAACATCGTGGCGCGGCAGATGCAAAGGGCTGACCAAGCTTATCTGGTCCTGGAGGAAAGGTTCCGCGCAGTGGTCACAGGCCAAGCGCAGGGTTTCGGATTTTGAGAGGCTTCGTGGGCAGGACGAACACGAGGAAGGCGTGCAAGGTTTGACAAATGCAGACGTATCGCGCTGCGAACCTCGATACATTGAATTGGAAGTAATTCGGTACGATTATCGCCGGTACGATAAGGATGGAAATGATCTAAACGTTAATAATGAGTGTGAAAACCCTACAGGATATACTCAAACATGAGAGAGTAAATCACCCTGGTGAGGCACTGCTCGTATGGATGGCCCAAGGTTCGGAGAGAAGGCGGAGACCAAACTCTACTGAGTCTAGGTGACCGTGGCGGAGAGAAACGAATATTTGTCTCTCGACCTTGAATACGACGTGAGCTGGCTGCGAATCAGAACAATTTGGATTTTGTCCTTGTGCTGGACCGCTGTCAAGGCCGATGGTAACTCATACCACTCCGGCATTCCAGTCGCTCAAAGCATGGGCGCGGTACTAATTCGAGATAGCGAGAGTTGTAGAGGAGCATGTCGTAGGCACATCGAGATCAAAGACCAGGACATACTGGTTATCGTACTCACGGCGGAGAAGCTGGCTGTCAGACACTGGAAACGGTAAATCAGGTATTTCAGACTCTGCGGTAGATGCGGTCACCACGGAACCCTCGGAGCTCGGAGCGACAAAAAGAGACCCGGCCGTGTACCACACCATCGCAATCCAAACCAACGACCGGTAAGAACATCCGGATAATTCGCATGCCACGTCGAAGCCCAGCATGAAGGGGGAAAGATCAAACGACTCCCGTAGTGAGCGCTTCTCGCATCCAATCCATGCGCCCACACGCTTGTAAGTTTCGATGTCGATGCACTCGAGATCAGGGTAGGTAGGCAAGATCACGACCATGAGTGTTCGGGTTCAAGTAGCGAAGACGCAGACGACGCGTGCGGTGCAAGGCGTCGACTTACATAATCTGCTACTCCCCGCCAACACAACATTCCCGACATTTTCTTTCACCATCCACCGGCCCATAAGTCGATACGAACTCTGAGTGTGCATGTATAAGGATGGGAAATCTATAGTCAGTGCTGTCAACGTCTCTTTTCTCTAATATCTGTTTCATCTGACCTGCACTTCTGCCATCGTCTTCAGCTCGCCACATTGCTCGCGCTGCCTATGTCTTCCAGGCGATCATGAAGATCCCAATCAAAAGCTCTCATGAGAACGGAGAGAGCTGCTACAGGGAGCTGGACGACGTATGGCCCAAAAGCGCGATGAAATATCCGTCGATTGCGCCACACACAATTCTGCCACCATCGCCGATTCCGAACATTGCACGCCATGTCTGTGCTTTACAATCGGTAGCGGATCGGGCTTGGATAAGGCTGCAAACGATCGAATTCAAGCTGGTCAGGTTCTTTGGCAACAGCTCAGAGACACGCGCACGGAACTTGTTGTCCTTCGCACAGAACATAACATATCCGTCCCTATCAACAATCTACCAATTGAAGTTTTGGTTCGTATCTTCGCCTCGCCCTTTGATTCGCCTGCCGGGGAGAACTCGGTCTTTCGACATGTTCGCAATGACGTTTCCGATGGGAAATGGGCCTTGGCATTCACGCGTGTTTGCGCTTTCTGGCGCGCTGTAGCGTTGGATACGCCGACTCTTTGGACCTTTCTGAAGCTTCCAGATACGCCTCCACAAGCAGTGGCTCTATTCGAGCGCTTTGCGAACTACCCGCTCCGTGTGCTTTTCGAGACCTACAACCGCGATCCAAATCTCAATACAGCAACACTATCTCGAATCGTCTCCGACCACTCCTTTCACCTCGCAGAAATTCGTATGAGAGTCAACAAGGATAAATAAACCGCCTTCTGATTGCCATAGCCGCCTTTAACGACGACGCTCCAGCCCTTACAACGCTTGAGATTCGTTTGAGTGATTATCGTGGCGGGCGTGATGAAATCTGCGAAGCACTCGACCGTTTTCTCTGTAAACTACACACCCCGTTACTGGAGTCTCTGACCTTGGCCTATCCCGGGGCGCTTTCTGTTTGGAAATCGGGAGTCCTGTACTCCAAGTCACTGCGCCAACTCTCCCTTGATTACGGCCGTTACGATCGGATTGTCCCGGAACCCGGTTTATATCCTGAACGTTCTCCAACAACTGCCCGTGTTGGATTCATTGATCCTGGCAAGCTGCCTGTACTGTCCCGGAGATGATGTCCGAGGGATACTCTTGGTTTGATGATTGCCGCAAAGAGCTAGAGATGCGCTGTAGCTTCAAGGGCGAAGATGGCGAACCCGTGTTCAGATCGGTCACGTTCATCCGTTGGGAGGGCATTTCGGAGCAGGACTTGGACAAACTCAGAAGGGCTGTTCCAAAAGCAGTGGCCACGGATCGTCGTCACCGTTCTCATACAAAGCGCAGCGTCATGTAAGCTGCCCGTTGTATGCAGTATTCCGATTATCCATCGCAATACCATGCTCTCAAGGCACGAGAGAAGGCGTACAGCATAGCGCGGCATTTCGATCACTCGAGCCCCATGCGAGCTGCCTCTGGAGGTGACATTGGTCATTTGGGATTGCGAAAGGTGCATAAAGGTGCAATACGGAAGACCGGTGCCCCTGTGGAACACATGGTGGTTTCGGCGTACTATTTTGCAGGCATTCCAGGGCGAGATCGAGGACTTACATACGGGATGAGATATTGGAGACGGCCTTGCCGCTGCTCCCGCGGGCGAACACGACGGCGCGTGGCGGAAGTGTCTGGTACCGTGAGACCCTATGACATAAACTTGCAAGCCACCTGCACATTCCGCCTGTACGCTCACGATCTCCGCATCTTCAAGACCACTCCCGATACAAAATGGCCGCTCAACGAGGTGCGTGCCGTCGTTGCAGAGACACATGCCACAATTCTGACGCTAACATGTCTTGTTCTATCCAGGTTCGTACTGATTCTCGATCCCTCGACAATATATGCTCACTTGACCAGGTGGAGGCGCTTCCGTGTTGGAAGAAGGCTCCCCCAGTTTGTTGAACCGTCGTCATGGGTCGAGCGAACATCTCGGGTACGTAACTTATGCGTTCCCGCACACCACCTCTTCTTCTATCAAAAGTGGGGGGTAAAGCCGAGAAAAAACGGTGGAAACGGGCGTGGGTGTGTCGGTGTGTCGGGAGACTGCGCAAGATAAGAAGAATTAGCGAGGTATATATATATATATATATATATATGGGAGATATTGGGCTATAAATACGCACACTCCATAGATAACGTCGTCGCGTGTATGAGGTTGGGAGTTGTTGAACGTTGGAACTTCAAGTCGGACCGTCCTTGGTGGTAGGTAGGTAGGAAAGTATGATTCCGGCGCGGTCCCAGACGCGGAACAACCGGTTGCCGCACCACACACGCCGCATACATTCTGGATACATAGGATAGGTTGACACCTCGATGGATTCAATTAATGGAGATTTTTGACTGATGTAAATACACGGCGCATACAACACACGCCAAACAGAGAGAATCGTTACATTCGTATTTCAGACAAGTCGTCGGCGTCTAAGAGATTCTTGATAAAGAAGAGAGAGAGAGAGACAAAAAAGGATATGCCCGAGTCCGTCGTCTCGTTCGTACACATTAACAAACGTTGCCTCGTCTCCACGAAGGCGAGGAGAGAGGATAGGGGGTGGGGGTGGGGGTGGGGTGTGTCGGGCGGCGGCGGGAGGGGAAGGAGAACGATTCACCAACGTCCGTCGCCGGTGAACACGCCGAGTGTGACCCGTCGATCGGCGTCCGACCACGGATCGTACGTGGGCTTGGGCGCCTCGGGCTGCTTCCGCTGCGGTTGGTGTTGTCGCTGCTGTTCGGGGCCGGGCGCGGGCTGGGTCATCGTAGGTATAGGTATCTTCGTTTCCTTCACTGCCGGAGGCGTCGTCGTCTCGCTCTCCGCCTTCCTCGCTCTCGCGCCTCGCCCGCTTCCAGACACCGACGACGTGGACGAAGACGCGGACGCGGACTCGAGCTGCTTCTCCCGCGCACGCTCTCTGAACACCCGCGCGCGCTCGATCTTCTTGTCCTGCCGGCTGCGGGTGATGCCCGGGAAGGAGGCGCGGAGGGCGGCGACGCGCGGGGCGCCGAGGTGCGCGAGCGGCGAGGCGGACAGCGCGAGCAGGGCCGCGATCGTGTACACGTGCGCGTTCTTGTGCGAGCGTGGGTGGGTGGGCTGGGCTTGGGTGAGGCGCGTGAGGAGGGTGCGCGGGGTGAGCGGTTTCGGATCGGGCGAGGGAGCGCGCGGCGGGTCGGACTTGGGGCCTGGAAGAAGAAGAAAGGGGGGGGGATGGGGTAAGTACGGGGATATTGCGGAGGGAGGGGGGGGGGTCAGGAGACGGATGCGTACCGCCCGAGGATCGCCCGCGTGCGGGGGAGGTGGGAGAGAGCAGCTGGCTGTGGTTCTGGCTTGAGAAGGGCCGTTTTGAAGAGAGCGACGAGGCGGTGGAGGAGGACGAGGAGGTGCGCCGGTGGACGGGAACGTATTTGCTGCTGCTGCTGCTGCTGTCTTCGTCCGAGCCGCAGTCGGAGGCGCGGGAGGTGAGCGCGGTCGAGGTCGATGAGGCTCTGGAGGACGCGGCGGAGAAGATGGAGAAGGCGGAGGAGGACGAGGAGGAGGAGGACGAGCGTGCGCGGAAGTAGGACCGGTCGGTGGGTTCGAGCGGCGCGGGGGTGGGCGGGGTGAGGAAGATCGTCGTCGGCGTCGTCATCGTTGCTTAAGGCTGGGCGAAGTGATCAGAGAAGTTGTTCGATTGCGTGAGTGGACGAGGACGAGAGGGAGTAACGTAGCACAGAAACGGGGAGGAGGGGGAGGAGATGTGCGTATATATATATGGGCACCCCGCCGGCCGTCGGACGAACCCCAGAGCAACGTAGCGGGTTCTTGGACGCCCCCTTCTTGGCTTCGCGGTGGGTCCGCAGCAGCGACACCACCTCGAGGTATTGAATGGCCCCCGCCAGTCGCCAGAAATGGGAGACGCCCTTGGCCTGCGTTCAATCTGCACCGCCTATCCTTGGCCGTCGCCTAATCTTAGCCTCGCAGCCTGCGCATAACTTACGTGTGGGCCCGGAGATTCGCGGGTGGGAGAGAAAGGGAGGGAAGGGAGCCGGTGCGCAGACGCGACGGAAAGCTAATCAGGTTCAGGAGCCAAAAAACTGGAAATGTTGGGCAAATGGTTCGACGCAGAGGCAGGGCACGGCAGAGAGGACTCGAGAGGGGGACGTTGTTCCGGCTTCGGCGCGCGCGGCGCCGCAGCAGGGCGCCTTCCTTTTCATTGCGTTTACGTTCCGTGCAATCTCACCCATCTTGTCGGTAAGTAACAAACTTGGCGACTATCTCGTCGCGATCGAAGTCGGGTCCTTGTGAGAACGGAGATACGAGCGAAGGAAGAAGGGCTTGGGGCGCGTGCGATAACCGCCGATAGACTTTCACCTCCCCCTCCAGCCTTGGGAGGATACCAAGGCGCGCAGGCAGGACTCTCAAACCCTCAACATATTCCCCCCCACGCAGTGGAGTCCAAACTTCGTCTTGGCCGGCGCCGTCCATTGCCAAGGACACACGTACAGTAATCTACTACGGGCCCAGGTCGGTTGGCCGCAGCAAAAGCTGTCGAACGGGTTTGGCGTTGCGATTACTTGGTACGTGTACCGCCATCGGCCGCCTTGAAGATAACATGAACGGCGCGCGAGAGGCGGGATGGGGCTGGAAGGAACATCGTGTCATCGAGCGTCTCCATCCCTCGACTTGCGCAGTCAGCTTCGCCTTTTTGTGCGCTCCCCCTTCTCGGTGTCATACGTAGCGTCTCGTAACGAACCCGGGCGTAAGCGGCGCGCAGTCGATGACGATGACGATGCAACGGACGATTCCCATTGGCTCCGCAGCGTGAGAAGTTCAATGTCTCTTCGATATACGCTTGTTTCTTTCACGTTTGCCTGCACGCTCCCTCCAGCCTCTTGTACTTATGACCCTGCAAGAGAAGAGAACCCCACGCGAAGGAGAAAGGTCTTCACTATCCGGGACGCGGATGCGGGGATGACGCCCGCATTGACCCGCTCCACTGCTATTTACGCCATCCTCGCTCTGCCTGTGTACACAACGATACGATATCGGTTTTGAATGTACCCTTTGCTCCGAGTCTATGACGCGGACGATGGAGTCGTGTGTATACATTCCCACCAGTCATCTTTGGCTCTCAGAAGCAGTGATGATGATCGCCGCGCGTATCAGGTGTATGTAACAGATCTCGCTGCTGCCGGTTACTAGGGCAATGTGAAAAAAGCTTCGAGAGATATTTACAGGTGTAAGTAACACGAGGCTGACAGGAGGCTTTATTTACTAGTGTAAACAATGTAACTAATGTAAAGAATGATGCATCACATAGACCGACTCAAATCCGGTCCTAGTCGACTTCCTTCAGGTTCTAACGAGCTATCCTTGCAGAGCTACGTGTAGAATGGTTCACGATCATGTGCGAGCCGCCAGCAATTGGCTCGAGAGACAATATATCGTGAATAAGAGGTGCTGCAACGTTGACATCCTCGTCTGTCTCAAGTGTTGCCTCGCGCAATGAGGACGCGCCTGGAGTTGAAAGACCATCGTCCCAGGCAGTGTCGTCGTTGTCGTTGTCCACGTCTGCGTCGTCAGCATCCAAGTCCTGGTTCGAGTCCGAGTCGTCACTGTTTTTTTGTTACTGATATTGGTGAACCGTCTTCAGCATGTCGGCGTCAAGGTCGTGGAACTTCACCACGAACTTAAGGGGTTTTCATACTTTCTTGGGTTTCCCGCCCTACAACATGGAAAACCGGTGTGAGGTTATGAATCGGCAATACCAGTGAGCACCCCACTCAATGTGAACACCGGCCGCGGAAACGAACCCGCATATGACCTGCTCTACCACACGTACTTACACCTTGTAATGCGATATAGATGGTTCTGACATATATTCTTAAATCGAAGGTTCCTGCGAAGCCGTGTAGATTGCGCTGCAAACCATGATATGTACGACGACATATCCGATCCACCGGACTCGACTAGAACAAAACATTGACTGATTGTTCCTCCAACTGCAGAGGCGCGGCCACATCGTCCGTCACCCGGATCCTCGGCACCATCTTTCTCAGTGCATCCAATCCGCCTTTCGGGATGTCGTCACACCACCTGAAGGTCAGCGACCGGAACACGGGCACCCCGTCCTCCGCCTTCGCCTGGCACCGCAACTCCATTTCGGCCAGGAGCACGCCAAACCACGGGTGCTCCGCGGAGGGGTCGATCCGGTCTTCGTCACTCGCCTGTGACACTTCCAACGAAGCAAGGTTGGGAAGGATCCAACGAGACCTATCGTGCCCGTCTCTCTCCGCGGTTTGGATCGCCCTCAAGAACGAGATGGTGGGCTCTATGTACGTGACGCAGACCTCGCGTATCGTCGACCACCGCTCGAACATCCCCCGCAGGTCCAGATGCCGATCCCAATATTGAGGGTAGCTCCCCTCTAGCGCCAGCGCCGTCGTGCCCGAGCGAATGATATGCGGTACGACGTGCTCGGCGATCGCAAGCACATGGTCGTCCTCGTTCTCGGCCGGGAAGACGAGTGAGATCGGACGGCGGTACGAGTCGCCTCGCCGGACCGGCCGGCCATAATGCACCTCTATGTAGCAATCCTCCGCCCAAAGCTCCAGCGTCACCTCCGGCGGAAGCTCGTCATGGGACTCGAGCGCATGGAACACTTCCTCTGCGCGAATATCGCCCTCGTCCGTGTCGTCGCAGGACAAGGACAGCGACGAAAGCGGCCACGAGAGCTCCAAGTTTCCGAGGATATTGATGCATCCGTTACAGGACCCGACGAGTTTGAGCTCGCGCAGACGAGGAAGACACGCCTTGTTGGGGAGGAGCGTCGGCGGATCGCTCGGCGCCAGCCAACGTCGTATCTGAAGGCTCTCCAGCGACGTGAGGTTTCCGAGTACGTCTAGAATGTTCGCGAGAGAATGCGATCGAGCGATGTCCGTAGGTTCTTCCAGCAAAATAAACAGGTGGCGCAGGCCAGGAGAGCGTATGAGCTGGGTCGCCCATAGAATAGAGGATGAGATGGGGGATATGTGCAGATGCTCGAGCATCGGTGTTCGTAGTCTGAGGAGGCGAGAGTGAATCGTGGTCAATGTATCCCTATCGCCACGGAACATCTGTTGCAAATCGACTCTCATGCTCTTCATAGCGGGCAGAGTATCCGGGAGTGCACCCAGTGCGGTCGCAAGAAGCCTGTAACTTGAGATGGTCCAGAGTCCGGAAATTCGGGCAGCATGTCTCGAAATCACTCTTACGAGTACCGCCGAAGCATTCGGGAGATTGACATAACCCTTGTTCGAGAAGAATATACGCAAGGGCTTGGTAGGATGCTGCTCGGCCATCGTAATCGCGAGCTCGGGCTTATCTGAGATTGGCAGGATGGAGCATAGAGCCGGAGTACCTAGCGCAACTTGGCGCCAGAAGCTGCAAACCTGCGTCAATGCCGACACGTACTCGGAGTCAGGAACCCTATCCCCGTCTCGTCCAAAGTGTTCGCACTGGGGCGGCAGGTTGCGGAGGAATATTTCGGCTAGCACCTCGACTGGAACGCGATTGACGGGACGCGACGCATTGTGCGCCACACGGAGCAAGAACATTTCGTGACGGATTGTATGCACCTGCGTCAGCGTGTGATGCAAGCTCCTAGCTTTATCTTCCTCTGAGATATGGCCTTGGAGGGTACTACTGCCATCGATGACTGTTTTGGAAGACTCCGATGGACAGAAACACGACGGACAATGCCCAGTCCCTGTGCGGAGAGCAGCAGCCTCTTCGCTTATTTGAGTGAGGCAAAGTTGAAGGGCTTTCATCTCGCGTCTGTCGTCGTCCGATAAGACGGCGACTACATATTCCAAGTCTTCTGGTAGACAAGAGCACGAGTGGCAACCGGCATGGGCATGTCTTCGTCTAATCGAGGATCGTATACATCATCAGACCGATGAACCCTGGGTGGATCAGCAGGATCCTCACATAGTCATGGCTTTCATTGCAAAGTTGAGCTTGCTATGCACCAGAGAACAGGGTAAGGAGGATGTCGGTGGATGATCGAAAAACAATCGGCGAGGATCCGGTGCCGGGGTGATTGTGTTCCCACGGCACCCGCTCTGATTCACGGCAGCAGCATCGTGAAATACGACAACGGGATGGAGTGACTACGTGAAGCCACTATTCAGGCAGAAAATTCCCAGTGGCGACCCGCACGATCTCGGGGTGGTGAAGGACGGTGGGGTAGCTGCTGGCGCTGCCTCGCATCCCGGTCGGACGACATCCAAAAATTGAACGAGACGTCGCTGCCCAAACCACTGTACATATGTTATACGATATTCGAACTGGCCGTACCGGTAGTGTGCTATGGAGTCCCCGACTCATTATTTCGGCGATGCTAGAGTTGACGTCGATGCTGGCCGAACACTCCCCAGCTCGGCCACTGCACTTAGATTGCAACAACCACGAACGTTAACCCTACAGAGTGCTTCGCGCTCTATTTCGTGCCAACCTGGAAGTTGCTCTCCCGGATTTCGGGGCTCCGGATCGAATCAAAGTCCGTGTCTACTTTCCACGGTAGCGTTGAGCAAGTTTGCACAGTGTATACTTGTATTTCAAGGATCGAGCCTCAACTTCGATTGCCAACAAACGCGACTTCGCTAGATCCCTCACAGGACTTGTATTTGCCTCGCGCTGCCGACATCGCTCAACAAAATCCGATGCTATTCACCGATTCGCTCGCAGTTGGAAACGTTTTCACCTCTGGCACAACCATTCTCAGATGATCGAGGTCCTTCTCCGACACCTCTGTGCAATGGATGAAAGTGATCGACTTGAATGCAGGGTTGGGATTATCGTCTCTAACTCCGGAGCGACATCGCAGCTCCAACTCCTCTCGACAGAGATCGAACCATCGTATTCCTTCGCCGTCGTACTCTCCGTCTTCAATCTCAATCGTCAAAGACGTGAGGTTCGGAAGGATCCAACTGGGACGGTCATCACGAGACTGGTCTGACGTCCTTATGGCTTGTGAAAACGACATGGTGGCCGGAGTGTAGCGGATGAATACGGTTTGAACTGAACTCCACCCCGCGAGAGTTCTTCGTAGGTCTATCTCCTCGTTCCACGATTCAGGATACCATCCAGAAAAGGAAAGTGTGGTGATCGACCTCGAAAATCGAGGGACTAGCTTGACAAAGGCGTCAAGAATGTCCGATGGACTCTCCGCTTCGAACATAATGGTGAGGGGATAAGGACCATCGTCGTCGATCCACGTTTGGCCGCACTTAATGTTGAAGTGGGGCTCGTCATCAATCAAGTCCAGATGAAGCATGGGCTGTGCAGGAAACAGTCCGTCGACGAGCTGCCACATCTCGCCAACGTCCTCGCCTTCGTCTATTCGTCCAATGATCCTTAGGTACGAGAGCGTCGTAAATTTCAGGTTCTTGAGAATATTCACGCAGTAGCGGACGGTCCCCGAGAGATCGAGCTCTTGAAGAGCGTTCATCACGACCGGCACTTCGCCAGCGCCTTGTTCCCCGTCAGCAACGGCATGTAAACGTAACCGTTCCAGTGAGGGGAGATGTCTGAGGACATCTAAGACGTTTGGTAACCGGGGGGTTGAATATACTCCAGAGTACCCATCGTAGCCAACAGATAGATGTCGCAGCGAAGGGGAATGCAAGATACAGGATTCCCAGAGCAATTTGGAGAGGGGGAAGGTCAAGGTCAAAGATTCCAGTGCGGGTGCGTTCAATTTGCACAGATGTTCGTCGAGGTCTTTTAGGCGCCCTTCACACGACGTCATATGAGGACGAATCTCGAGAACTCGGAGGGCTGGAGCATCGAGACTGAAAGCAGCAATCGAGTTCAATGCCGTCTTGAGTCCCTCGCGGCGGTGATTAGAGATCCGCAGTTCGACAATGCGGAGTGAATGTTTCGAAATTATCCGAGGGAGTAGTGCTTGTGATTGAACAGTGGGCCTGCCGAAATCATCCCAAAAGAGACGCAGAGGATGTTCATTGAAACGTTCGAAGAGACCTATCGCTCCTGCCGGCGTGTTCGGGAGCGTCAAAAACGTCCACAGAGCCGGTGTCTCCAATGCCACCCGTCGCCATCGGCTGCAAACCTGCACCAAGGTTTGCGACCATTTCTGATCCTGACATCCCAGGAACCAATCCGTCAGGGGTGAGATGAAGATCATAACCAATATCTCAACCGGGAGGACGTGGATGGGCAGGGACGCATTGTGTTCCGCGCGTAGAGCCAGCATGCGCTTGCGGATTTCCTCAAGCTGATTCAAAGCAAGTTGCTTGCGCCCTGGTGCTTGAACAGAGTTGTCCGATCTACCATCGGCGTCGTCGTCGCCAACTGCTAGTGAGGGGCAGGAACATGATGGGCAGTGGCCAGAACGGGATATGGGAGGGGAACCGTCTTCCGGGGCGCGATCTCCAGTCAGTTCATCCAATATCTGGGTCATGCAACGCTGCATTTCCTGCAGTCTCCCTTTACGTTCTTCCGATAGCTTTACGAGAAGGTCTTCAAGGTCGCTAGGAGGGCAGAAGCATGACAGACAGCATGGCTCGCTAAAGACAACATCGAAGGTCAAATCAAACAGCTGAACATGGATTGAACAAATACAATCGCTACCTGGAAAAAAGCCTGTCCGCGATAACTCTGGACATTGTCATAAATTTACGAGGTCATGGAGGAGGGAGAAAGAGGTCAACGTGCGTTACGCCTGACGACCTCTGGCGACGCGCAATCACTTCCCACGACAGGGCACCTCCGCAATGACTAGACGTGTACGATTTTCACGCAGGATGAACAGACAGGATTGTATTACACGACGACCTGCAGCACGTTGATGGACTGGCATGATACAGAGGACAGCAGGAAGGATTTAGCAATATAAGGCATACATACTACGGGCCATACTAAGGATCGATCTGCGGTAGCGACCGTTGAGTTTCCTATCCTGGTACGTAGCCATGCTTGGCTCTAGCTGTCGGGTGATACCAGGTGTCCATGTATCTAAAGAAAATGCAAGCCCATATGTAAGTAAAATCGTCCAACCGGCAACAAAAAGATGAGCGCCCACAATTTCGTATCTTTCTTCCGTGCAAGATCCGGTGGCTGCGCCTGCCCGATCATGACTATGAGCTGGCGAGGACAAAAGCCGTAAGACGCTAAAGAACCGAGGTTAGATGTCGAAACCTTGACGGTGACAGGACCTACCCCTCCGTTCGCGAATGTGGAACAATCACAATCCGATGTGTACGCTTAGACGGAAGGTACGCGCTATCTAGGCCCACAATCAGCGTTGATTGGCGAAATCTAGAAGAAAGGAGTCAAACTCACTGAGGGCGGGGAACATGATGGCCCGGGTCCCAGTGTCAAAGGTTCCCGCAGATCCGTCCGCGTTGATGAGCTTCGTGGCCATCTGCGTCGTGATAAGAACCTGCATATATGCTCAGTTATCATGAAATGACTCGAAATAGGGGAAACAAAGGCAACATTGAAGTGGGGGTATGCGTACCGTCAACTTCCTGGTAGCGCAGATTTTCGACAAAGTCTGTTTGATTCGGTCACATATGCTGTTCTTGGAAGACGGGGGGAGCGATGTGTAGGCCGGCGATGCAAAGGGAAAAGAAAGCGAGTTCAAGACCAATAACCCCACCTACGCATGCCGTTAGTCTCCTAGAGCAACCGGGTGTCGGAGGTTACGGCTCACCTCAGGGTGCTCAGTGATTTCCGTTGACAAGTTGCTCATGAAGATGAGAAGGTCCATGAGTGTATGCATACGCGTATATCGAACGAGGCTTCTTGACTCTGCGGGTATATGGGCATCTAACTTGACCAAAGAGACCAGAGAAACGTTAGAAGAGTCCGATTGACGCGCCGAAGCGGCGTACCGATCAGCGAAGTCATGACGGTTGACGGCGAAAGCATGTTTTGCGTGTCTGCGGGTGGACGTATCAGTATGATATGCGTGTGATACGTCGAATGGCGGGAAAACGCGCCAAACGCCAAGGATCGGCTCCGTTGGGTATGTCATCTCGATCGCAGACGTCCGGTGCGCACACCCGTAGACAAGAACACGCCTGGCTTCGTGGAAGTACGGCAAGGTCGACGAACAGGTACTCACCAACAATGATAACACCGTCTCCGCGTTCCACAAAGCCCTTCATCGCGCCCATCGATACATGTTCCTTCATGCTCCCTGGAGGTCCCGAGACCTCCACGACGCCACCGCGCACCAGACCTCCTCCCAATAGACGATCGACAGGCGGGCATCCAGTCGAGTACTTGAGATCGCCTTGCGTGTTTGCCGTGGCAGTAAGCTCTGCAACCGACTGCGTCAGAGGAAGCGAGAACGCGATTGAAGGGCCAGGCGTTGCAGATGCCGGCGTGCTCGCAGGCGGCTCCCGGGCACGGTTGGCGCGCGCAAGGATGTGGGTTGATTCCTCCACGGATATACGTAGATCTGTAGTCCGCGAGGACAGGCACGTCGTCAGTACAGAATTCAGCGGGAACCTTGATATGGGCATGCACCCTTTGCGAGCCCTTCCGGCGTTGCGCCCTGCAGGTCATTTGCAGACTCGTAGCCGGCTTTGAGAAGTTTAGCAAGCGTCGTGGTCGGGATGTTGAGCGACAACATGCGATCCGCCATGTTGGCCTATGTATATAGATGCAGGATATTGCGAAGTGCAGAGCCAAGGGTGTGCGGGTACATGATGGTTCGGGAAGAGGAAGACTTCGAGACGCGAACAACGCTGCTCAACCTGGCCACCTTACATTCGCCATCGCACGCCTCTTACTCTCGAAGGAAGACTTTTACTGTTCATTTAGTCTTTTTCGTGAATGGAGTAGGACTGAGTCCACGGCAATCGTCGCAGCGTCCGCTAACGATCCTCCTCGGCCAATCGAATCATCGCCGCCTCCACCATCTCTTCCACGACTGGGCTCTGCAGCAGCCTCATCGCCGATAATCCCATCCGGGTGGACAATCATGTCCACCTTCCAGTCATGTTCCGCCATCGGGACCGATGCGGCCGGGAGAACTTGTTCGCGAAGCGCGAGGGCCACTGCACAGAATAAGATGGACCCTTGAGCCTCATCAAGGAACTATGCGCAAAGCGGGACTAACCAAGAAGCGGCCTCTGCCGATCGCGCTTGAGAGCGTGCGCCGTACACGCAGATATGAACCTGTCGTAATATCCTTTTCCGTGGCCTAAACGCGATCTCGACTCGTCGAATGCAACACCTTTAGAGCCGGTTAGTAATCCTATGAAAGGAATCTCATGGATCACGCGTACCTGGTAAGACTATGAGATCGAGACCGGCTCCATCTTCGTCCAGGGCTGCTTACCGAATACACATGAGCGACCGAGGCACCGAAATGCGGCGCGAATGAAGTGATAACGCACCACTGGCTCGAGGTCTATCTTGCCATTCATATGGAGGTTCCCTGATGCCCCATACTCCAGTCGGGAGCGTATTGGCATCTTCTACGTCGTACACGCGGAGGAAATCCATCTTCCCGTCGACACTCTTGTCAATCTTAGGCACGAAGAGCGTCTTCCCTTCCTTCACTCAGTGCGTGCAACATGTGATAATGAAGGGGAGCTTACCGGAGCGTAGTACACTCGAGACGATCTCCGCGGTGTCGACTTCGCCCGTCGGCATGCTGAGATAGCAGCTTAAGCCATGGCTACGCTGAAAGAACGGTGCAGATAGGAGCCTTTGCGTGATGGCTTGCGCTAGGACAGAAAAAAAAGGAAAGAAGTCAGGATAATTCATACGGGCTTCGACATGAAAAGATCGCGTACATTGGCACTGGATTTCATGGCCGGGCAGTGAACGGAGAGCAGCCGTTATTGATTTTCGAAGAGCTTTCTTGCTACTGACGATCGCCGCCATCCCCGTCCTGTCGAGATGTCGAGTCGAGATGAGAGTGACAAGCCAAGGACCGGGACGAGGGTGAGAGGCAAGCGATGGGAGTCTGCAAAGTGCGAGCTTTCTCCTAACCATGTCCATCAACGTCGAGCACACAACTTAGCGTACACTAACTCCACTTCGCTCCTTCGCGATGGCTGGAGCGACCTCGGGACCAACATCACCAACGTCGCCGACCTCGCCGTTGGCCCCTTTCCCTCCTGAGCCGTCACCCGAAGACCGGTCTCGCGCACAGGAGTTCTATGGCTTCGTCGCATGGACTTCGACCTATCTGCTTTATATTCTGTTCCTGCTCTGGGCGTTCCTTCCTGATGAGTGGTTAATCTGGCTGGGTATTGAGTGGTATCCATCCAGGTACGTTCCCATCACCCGGGACTGCGAGCGGGGAATGATGATCGATTCATTCGCAGAGAGTGGGCACTTCTGCTCCCCGCCTGGTCCATGGTTCTCGTTCTCTTTACCTATGCCGTATACCTTGCCCTTGCGCTCGCGGGGACACCTCAGTTCTCCGATGTCAGTACGATAACGGGTACGCCCCCCGTTTCCCTGTTCTGCCGCTGCATCTAACGTTTTTTACAGATGCTCGTGCCCAGTTCCTTCCCGGAGCCACTCCAGACCCCTACTTCGCGTATGCATTTGACGACGCGAACCCGGAACGGGCTGCGGTCCCCGAGATGTACGATATTCCCATCGGTCTGGTCAACCGTGTAACATACGCGCGAAAGCCGAACTGAAAATCGACGCATGAAATCGTGAGACATAGAGACAAGACTCGGCGACGAGCGATTGGTATGAAGGACGCTATCATACATTGTTGCTATATTCATGTAGCAAGAAATGGTTAGTCAGTACTCATGGAGCTGGCGCTGTGGGATCCGTCTTCGTCCGTGCTCATATAACTGACGCTGTCAGAAGCACCGTCCCAGTTCAGCGTCACTACCTCCGTAATCGCACTTCTCAACTCGTCAAGTTCCAGGTCTGAAATGCCGCTACACGCGTCGAGCGTGAGCGTCCGGAACACGGGCTCGCCCTCCTCCGTTCGCAAGTCCGACCGCATCTCCAATTCGTCGAGACATAGATGGAACCATCGGCTAGAAGCCGCGTGGTCGGCGTCCTTGATATGCACCGAAGTCAGATTCGGGAGAATCCATCTCGATCGATCCTCCAACGACCCGTCCTGTCTCCAACTGTAAATGGCGGTAAAGAACGTCCTGGTTGCGCTCGTGTGCGTTAAGACCACCGTACGCACAAAGGGCCACCTCTCAAGCGCCTGTCGCAAGTCCATACTGAGAGGGTCCTCCCACAAGGCCAAGAATTCTCCACCGAAGTGCAATTTTGTCACAGGACCCGAGAGCACGGCCGCCACGTTCTTGAAGACGCCAAATATTTCCTCCTCGAGGAGTTGCATCGATGACGCTAAGCTGACGCTCACAGCGTGGGAGTCGTGACGCTCTGGATATGCACCTGCTTCACCACGCATGATATCCAATCGGGGATGAACCTCCCAGAACACCAGCTCCACTGTTGGATGCGCAGGAGTTCTCTCTTCTACAAGCCGCCACAACTCCACAGGATCCCCTTGACATAGTCTGCGGCAGTTCACCACCAGGTACGCGAGTTGCTGCGCGGGTCGTACGTTTTCCATGATCCTGATGCAGCCGCAGGTGCAACCCGACACTTTGAGCTCGCGGAGGGCAGGCATCGTGACTGGTTCCTGCGGGTCGTCCTCTTCCTCGCCAAGACATCCCAAGCAATTGACCAATACCAGTTCCTCCAACGAGGTAAGAAACTCGAGAACGTTCAATATGTCCGGCAAGTTAGGTTTCGGAAAGACGGCATGAGGTTGGATGTAGTCGATGGCCAGATGGCGCAGGGAACGGGAGAACCGGAGTTCAGTTTCCCAGGTGGACGGCGCTAAGGGATAGACCAATGTCAACGAGTTCAATGCGGTGGCGTCCAGCTTGCAGAGCAGCCAATCGAGCGTATCGCGAAGGTCATCTTGATCCACATGCAGCTCCGGGCGAATCTCGAGCGTTCGGAGAGCTGGGGCAACGTGGTTAAAGGCCTCTATGGTACTCAACACGATATCATCGACGTATTCTGTGGCCTTGATCCGTAGCTCGACGATTCGATAGGAGTTGTTAGAGACAATCCGACGAAGATTGTCTGTATACTGAAGCGCGGCTGCGTCGCTGTCAGTGTCGTCGTACAGTACGCGAAGAGGTTGGTAGGGGAAACGTTCGTAGAGGCTCAATGCCTGCGTCGGTGTATCCGGAAGCCTCAGGAAAGTCCAAAGAACAGGGAGACTCAATGCAACGGTACGCCACAATCCGCAGACTCGTGTCAAGATAAGCGGCCATTCTGCATCCGGCCAAGGATCTGTGCTGGTGTCTTGCAGAACAGTTATCGAGTCTGTTTCCAGTTGAAGGCGCGGCAAAGTGAAGATATATCCCAAAATTTCGATAGGCAAACCGTTGATGGGCAGAGATGCATTGTGTTTCGCGCGCAGGGTTAGGAGTTCCGTGCGCATGTGCTCGAGCTGCTGCCTCAGAGACGAAATGCGTTCGCTTTGTTCCGTGCGATACTCCTCCGCACCCAGTCCTTCACCAGCAGGGAGGCATAGACATGACGGGCAATGGTCGAGACCAGGGATGGGGAGAGAAGAAGCGCATATCTGCGCCACACATTCTTCGATTTCCCGCAACCGTTCTTTGCGTTCCCCGGAGAATGTATCGTGAAGGTCTCTGTAATCACTCGTAGGGCATAAACAGTGCGAGCAATGTGGCACGCTGAAGACGAACAGTGGCAGTCAGACCAGATGCGGACGGAGCTCGAGAAGGAGGTTGTCCTTACTATCGATCTTCCATCTTCGTGTCCGGGCTCTGCGACTTTTGTAGCTGTGGTAGGTAGGTAGGTAGATTGCCGACGAGGTCCTGGTAGCGGAACAGCCGAACGTGGTACATGACGAGGGTAGTCAATAGCCTCGCTCAATGGGATATCGATATCGAGGATCCATGTTGCAGCAGCGATGCGTAGATTATAAGAGCTCCGCATAGCACGAGGCTCTCGCTCCCATGGCGACCATCGATATCCCTTCATCCAGAAACGCATTAGAGACGTTCTGTTTCCCAATAATCATTGAGATTCGGTATTGAGATTCGGGCCGGGACCTAGGGAGTTTGCGGGTGGGAAGTATTGGGTTTTCCGATAATTATTGGAACAGAACGTCTCTATTCACCGTCAAAGAGGGTAAGTCATCCCCCATCGCATTGTCATCTGAAGGTAGTGGATACATTACCCAGCAATGTAGAAACATACCGAACGTTGCGGCAAAAGCGATGATTATTTGTGTTGCGAACGGAAGAATACAATACAGGACGGCAAGGCTCGTGTCGAGGCAAAGGATTACAAGGTGCGGTAAACATTGTTGTGGGCTAAAACATCGAATGTCCGATCCATGTCCGAAGACAGAAAAGTCCATGGCACGAATGCAATTATCCAAAGCGTAGAAGCTCGAATCAGAGAGCGATCGAGCTCGTCCAGATCTGCATACGCGTCAAATCAGCGACGATCCTGCGATTCCAAAAGAGAGAGAACACACCTGTTGCTTGTCCGTGCCGGAGCACGCCCACGTCTGCACGTTCTGCAGCGTGCCGTACGGTTTTTGCGACGTCGGCTGGGATCCCGCCACGACGTCGAGGCACTGGTCGCCGTTGTAGAGCGAGACGTGGTTGTCCTCCGTGTACCAGAATGTCTGCTGCGCATTATTGGACTCGCAAGGGGAGACGAAGGCGCCGCCGCCGTTCTGCTGCGTGCCATAGGTCAGGCAGTAGCTAGTCCCGTGTTGAGGGAGGGTGAGCACGATCTGGGTCGGCGCGTTGCGGGTGAGCGTCCAGAGCTGGAAGCCGATGGCCGGGTCGGTGGCGCCGAAGCAAGTGACGCTACAGATGCCAAAAATTCGCGTCAGCGATCTGTTCAATGAAACTTGAAGAGGGGTTACGTACAGAGCTACCGCGGTTCCGGTGGCAGCGTAGCCGTTGGTGACCGATAGGCATTGTCGCGTGTTGCCGTTGAAGTTGAGCTGGGTGCCGTTGCTCGGGGCGTAGAAAAACGTTGCCGTCGATGTCGGGGACGTCGTTGTGCTCGTGGGCGTAGTGGATGTCGTCGACGAGAGAGTGGTGGTGGGGCCTGGGCCAGCATCTGACACGCCCCAGACCTGGTTCGTGTTGCCGGTCGTGCACTGCAGTAGTGGACGAGGTCAGCGGGATATCAAGTAACGATTTAAAGTGAGCGTACTTGATAAGTTTGCGGGGCGCCGTTGCCGTTGGTCTGGTCGAGGCATTGGTTGCCGCCAGTGATGGCAATGCGCTCATCAGCTATGCCGTGTTGTCAGATTCGTCCAGCTGAACGAAATGCGCTCAATGGGATTCTCACCAGTATAGTACCAGCTGTAAAAATGCAAGTCAGTTGAGTATAAGGAGAGACGCAAACGGTTTCAACATACTGTTGCTGGGTCAGACCAGGGAAGCATTGGTAAACTTTAGCGGGACCGTTGTTGTGGGGATCTGGATGCCAGATTTAGCATGCTTCATCATCATTGACCATGCAATATTGACTTACTGGTTCCGGCGTCCAAGCAGAAATTCGTGCCGGCGAGCTGAACGGAGAGGTTGTCGCCTTCAGCGATTTCCCACCGGACGTACTGCCCAATGCGCAAGTTGAGGCAGTCCAAGATCTCCGTCGGAGCGTCGTTTTGGGGGCCGGTGACACCCAAGCACTATAAAGCCAATAAGTATAGGGATTTATCAGATAACTCGTGAGGCACCTTGGTAGTATCTCTGCGGATTGGTTAATTAGTTCTACTGACAGAGCACGAGCTGAACAGGAACACGAACCCGTTGGGGTGAATCAACACCGCGTCGGCACGGCGAAGAGCCGGGCTGGCTTGGGAGAGGAGGGGGAGGACCGAGAGGAACGCCAGGACCGTGCGCATCAACATCGTTGCTAAGAAGAGCGCGGGGAGAGAGATAATCGACTTGATGAGGTTCACCAGAACGACGAGCTAGCACCAAACACGACGTCCCCTGCTTTATATATCATATGAACGCCCTCGGAAGTTCAAGGGACGAAGGCTTCTGCATCGCGGACGGTCTGTTCTGACCGCGTAGCGAAATGCAGCTGCGCGCTAAAGATCAGGAGGCATCAGATGATCCGGTCTCCTTATGAACTCGGCCTCGGGACGCTCTCGTAACGCTCTCGGTCCTTGGGAGGATGCCGCAGAACGCGGGGCCTGAGGTCATCGTTATGTTCAATCACGGTTGCTTGCCGGATGGTGGTGGTGGTGGATTAAGGGTGTAGGAACGGCCCACATACCCCGAAGTTTGCGACAAAAAGGAGAACGTCTCGCGGTCGGGGACGGGGAGCCCCACGTGGTGATCTCGTCCGGAGGCTGTGATGTGGCGCAGCACGGGTGGAATTTGAAAAGGTAAAATACAGACAAGTTCCGCTAGAGTCTACGAACTACGGTGCACACGTCTCTGATGTATGTTCAGGCCAAACAGAGCCAATGAGGTGAGATGAAAGAGTTTTCTCCTTCTTGAAAGCGCGAGGGGCCTAGGGAGTCCATCGAGGAGACCTCATTCTTCCGACTCGCGGGGAGATGTCACCACCTCCAATATCGAATGCGAAGAGCAGCAAGACCTTGTTACCGACAAGAAGTGCTGGTCGCGGGCCCTCGGCTGCGGGCTGACGTCGTAATGGAGGAAATCTTTCCACATGGGTCACGTAACCTGAAGCCTATTTTCCAGATTCGAAGCTGGATCGCGGTCCCTTTCCTGGAGGATATTCGAGAACTGTATGACAGTAGTGCGTATATCTTCATTAAGAAGATCGTACATATGCGTATTGCTGCGCACCTTCTCCAACGTGGCTTCGTCTAATTCACCGAGGCGCTGAATCTACCCTCCTCGAACTCCAGCTTTTGCTAAGTATGTCAGGAATTGCATCACCCTCATCTGGTGCATGCATTTAGGCAGCACCGGGCCTTCGCATGCTAGCGCTCTGCCTTCAGGCAGAGTTCCTCGAGAGGCAGCGAACGGTTCATTGGATGCCGGATGACCTGGTCTTCATGTCCCCGCATTCAGGAATCGTCACCCAGAAACAAGGCAATGGATGAAATCAGCTCGAGAACGTCGAGCTGAAGGTCATGCACGAAGTATCTGTGAGCCGTTGCTGTTGCATAGTGTTGTTGGCGCACGCAGCCGCGATGCCAGACGGGGCCGAGGGAGGTAAGTAAGTAGGTCGGGGTCGGGACGCGCCGTCTGAGTCTGCGTCTTCGCTACTTCGAACACTCGTTGTCGGGATCCTTGATCTCGAGTGCATCGACATCGAAGCTTTTAAGCATGTTTGCCGCACGGGTTGGATTCAAGAAGCGCTCGCTGCGGAAGTCGTTCAGTCTTTCCCCCTTCATGCGTAGTGCGTCATCCGCCATCGCATTGTCATCTGAAGGTAGTGAATAGAAATCAGTAAGTTAGAAACATATCGAACGCTGCGGCAAAAACGATGGTTATTTGTGTTGCGAACGAAAGGATACAGTACAGGATGGCAAGGTTTTGGCAAAACATTACAAGGCGCGGTAAACATTGTTGTAGCTGAAACATCGAATGTCCGATTCATGTCCGGAGTCAGAACGAGGCGAACAGTCCATGGCACGAATGCAAACATCCAAAGCGTAGAAGGTTAAATCAGAGACCGATCGAGCTCGTCCAGATCTGCGTACGGGTCAAATCAGCGATCATTGTGCCATTCCGGAAGAGAGACAACACACCTGTTGCTTGTCCGTGCCGGAGCAAGCCCACGTCTGCACATCCTGCAAGGTACCGTACGGCTTCTGCGACCTAGGCCCGGAACCCGAGACAACGTCGAGGCATTGGTTGCCGTTATAGAGCGATACGTGGTTGTCCTCCGTGTACCAGAATGTCTGATGTGGGTTGTTCGAATCGCAAGGCGAGATGTACGCCGTGCCACCGTTCTGCTGCTTGCTGTAGGTGAGGCAGTAAGTTTTCCCGTGTTGGGGAAGGGTGAGTACGATCTGGGTCTGCGCGTTGCGGGTGAGCGTCCAGAGCTGGAAGCCGATGGCCGGGTCGGTGGCGCCGAAGCAAGAGACGCTATTGGGGATTGCGTGAGCGAGAGGGTAGAGGTAAGCTGGAGCGGAAGCAAAGGGAGACGTACAGAGCTACTGTAGTTCCTTTAGCGGCATAGCCATTGGTGACGGAGAGACACTGCTGCGTGTTGCCGTTGAAGTAGAGCTGCGTTCCGTTGCTCGGGGCAGTGAACGTCGACGTCGATGTCGGGGACGTCGTCGTGGTCGTGGGCGTGCTGGAGGTGGTCGACGAGAGGGTGGTGGTCGGGCCCGGACCGGCATCAGATACGCTCCAAATCTGGTTGGTGTTGCCGGTCGTGCACTGCAGTGGTGGACGAGCTCAGCGGGATATCAAGTGACGATTTAAAGTGAGCGTACTTTATAAGTCTGCGGGGCGCCGTTGCCGTTGGTCTGGTCGAGGCACTGATTGCCTCCGGTGATGGCAATGCGCTCATCGGCTGTGGAAGAACATGAGGAACGTCTTGCTCTAAAAATTTACGCATTGGAAATTCACCAGTGTAGTACCAGCTACGAATTGGAGTCAGCCGAGTATGAAAGATGCGAAGGGCTGTAACATACTGCTGCTGAATCAGCCCGGGGTAGCATTGATAAACCTTGGCGGGACCGTTATTGTGAGGGTCTTGGGCGAGAATGAGCATGCTTCATTTTTACTGAACCACGCGAGATTTCACTAACTGGTTCCAGCGTCCAAGCAGAGGTTCGTGCCGGCGAGCTGGACGGAGAGGTTGTCGCCTTCAGCGATTTCCCACCGGACGTACTGCCCTAGTCGCAAGTTGTGACAGTCCAAGATCTCTGTCGGAGCGTCATTGTTGGGGCCGCTGACGCCCAAGCACTGTCACATCCAATAAGCATGGGGAATGCCAAACAACCCGGGTCGTTTCGCGCCGTACTTTAGAAGTATCCCTGCAAATCGGTCAGTTATCCTGAAAAGACACGAGCAGAATAGGAAAACGAACCCGTCAGGGTGAATCAAGACCGAGTCGGCACGGCGAAGAGCCGGACTGGCCTGGGAGAGGAGCGGGAGGGCCGAGAGGAACGCGAGAACCGTGCGCATCGACATCGTTGCTAAGAAGAGCGCGGGGAGAAACTGAAGCGACTTGATGAAGTTTCACCAGAGCGACGGGGTCACCAAGGATGATTCCTCATGCCTTATATACCATTCGAACGCCGTGAGTAGTTCAAGGGGCTGCTGGCGTCTCCACCGCCAACGGCCTGTTCTGACGGCGTAGGGAAATGCAGCTGCGCGCTGAAGATCAGGGGGCATCAGATGATCCGGTCTCCGTATGAACTCGATCTCGGACCATGCAGGACGCTCTCGTAGCGCTCTGGGTCTTTGGAAGGCTCGAGGCGGATGTCGCAGAATGTGGGGCCTGAGGTCATCGTTATGTACGATCACGGTGATTTTGCCAGATGGGTGCGGAGAATGTGATACAAGGCTATTAGGACTTGGCGGAGGTCCCGAGTCGGATGCGACAGAAAGGAGAACGAGTCTCGGGAACGGGGGTCACGTGGTGAGCTCGTGCGAGGGTGTGGGATGTGGCGCAGCAAGGTAAACCACAGAAATTCCGCTAGAGTCTACGAACTATGTTGCACACGTCTCTGATGTATGTTCTGGCCAAATAGAGCCCCACGAAATGAGAATACTGTTCACAGAGTCTTTCCTACGAAAGGCGAGGGCCATAGTGAGTCCGGAGGGAGACCTCGTTCTTCCAACTTCCGACTGACGCGGAAATGTCGGCACTACCAATATCGAATGCAAAGCGCACCTGCCCCTGTCTTCCGTCCGGTATGGAATGACCGCATTCCCATCGTCCCATACGTGCAGCTTGATGTCCAGGAGCCGAAGTCACGGCAGACGTCGGGAGACGATGCAATCAAGCTAAAAAGGTTATTGGCAGCAACCGCGTTCGCATATCCCAGGAACGCGCGAAGGGCATAAATGCCCTTGCGCGCGTCAACGTCTGAATCGGACCGACTCTGCGCGGGTCGCTCTTCAAATGCTGCCGGATGCGCCTGTGTTAAGGTGGAGCCGCCCGATCTCCATTATTGCGGCAGTGCAGAAGGTGCGATGCCGTACGGCGAAGAGGTGGATGGAGGAACTCACGCGAAGCCCGAGACCTCCGCAAGCAAATCGCAAGTCGGAGATGGTAGCACAACGAGAACCCCAATCATCGCTTGCTCGTGATCGCAGTGAGACAGGGGAACCCCTACTTCGCAAAGAGACCTTCCTGGCGGGCGGGCCATATGTACGGGTGAATCAGGGCAGAGAATATGGAAGCTCTTCATCACAGCTGGATCCGTCGGCCTCGAATGACGAGAAATGCCGATGGCCAGGGTTTCTGTCGATGCCCCTCGCGAAGCGCGGAGTCTCCTTGTACCGTGTAACAGACCTGAGTAGAAGTAAGTAGAATCGTGTAGAACGCACCCGAATAGCGTAGCTTATCGTAGGATAGCGTCGCATCTGCATACGCTGACTCACCTGACTCATACTCGCAAGTATAAGATAGGCACTTAGCGCGCCTCTCGAGCTCTCGGAGCTCCCGTGTATATCTTAGATAGTAATCGATTGAATCTATTGCATGCTTCGTTGTATGAAGCATCTATAGATAGATTGAATACTTACTGAATTAACTACCGTCTTACTCGAACTAAAGGCCTCGCCGACTGATCAAGAACCTTAAGATTATCTTATCGGTAATCCATTAGATTAGATATCTATCTATCTACTGCTACCGTTACACTTGGTGACCACCTTGGTTCAGTCGATCGGGACTCAAACTTACTTGCGCAACACATCATCGAACTGTCCCGAGGGAGATTCGATCCGAAGACATCAAAACATCTTTTGAATATCAGCAATACGACATGTCAAACACTGAGAACCGCTCTGAGCGCGGATTTACATCCTTCGACATACCTGAGCCGCGAGATCGCGAGGACGATGCGCCGCAATCACAGCAAACACATATTTCTGGCACGCCTCTGGATAGAACTGTGCCCCTGACCGATCCTCCTTTGAGACCTCCGGGTCTGCCGCCCCTTCAACGGCCTGATACAGCTCCACCATCGCCGGATTACTCGTATCTGAGGGTACCAAGACGTGAGATGGAACGACTCTTACATCCCGACAACTCACGCGATTCGAATCACGCATTCTCAATGATCCTAAGGAATATTATAGTAGATATCTTCGAAAAGAATCAAAAGATCGAATCAGCGGTGGAAACAATGAGCAAGAAGATCGATTCACTTACTGAGGATGTAGGAAAGCTTTTGAAGAAGCCGGCAAGACCTACGACGATATACCACTCAGCACCAGAGGCACACGAAAAAGAAATGAGAGACATACGAGAAAAACTCGAGGAACTGCGAATTCGACAAGATCGACACATCCTCACGACGATCGAAGCGCGCGAGGACGCTAGCAGGATCCTAACGACTATTCAGCAACATCAGGATACCCATAGAACACAAGAGGACGTACCAATACACCGAGCAAGCAATATTTCGAATGTATCAGAGTCCCAACGCGATCCGCACATACATCGCGTCGAAACACCATCGTCCGATGACTCTACAATAGCGGAAGTAGAGGATCCTATAGGGCGAACATATTACGGCGTTAACGAGACGCACTGTCACTGCGATTGTACTCGCATCCTTCCAACAATTTCGACTCACCTTGACCAATTGACTCAGTTAGTACACCATCAGAGCGACATGAGAGACCAAGACTCCGACCAAGCAACACTAAGATGGGCCGATCAAGCTGAAATGAACGGCTTCATCGGAGAAAGCCTGACTCATCTCAGTCAAGAAATGTCGGAGGTAAAAGACGCTCTCGCAGATCTGCAGCAGAATTGCGCGAGAGTCGAGGATATCGACGAGATCCGAGCCTCCCAAACTGAGAGACAAAGCCAGAGCAGCACAGTACAGCACAGTCAACCGCCAGTACCGACGGATACACAAAGAACGCAGCGCGAAGAAGAGGAGCAGCATAGAAGTTCACCGCACGTAGTATTCTCCAACTTAGGGAATCAGCCGGCACACCGTGCCGACACCATCGGCAACACGGAATCAGCGCCGCTGTCACAGCCGACGACTCGGCGAAGCGGTGCCGACGAGCCGGCACGACAGCCGAACTCCGCGACACCGAGCTTCATGCCATTCACGCCGTATTTGACTAGCACGCCGCGAGGACAAGCTCTTGTTACTCCAGCAACTAATATGCCGACATCTGCTTCGTTTATTACTGGTCTGGACGATGGCCGCGTCAAGCTCAAGCCTAATGATTTCCCCAAATTTGGAGGGAAAGACGAAGACATTGACCGATGGATCGAGCAAGTAAGTACAATTAAGGATCTGGCTCGAGCTGACGATGATGCTCTGCTCCGAATAATAGCTCTGTTGCTTAAGGGAGACGCTAGTAAGTGGCTCACTACACTATCTTACGCTGAACGCAGCCGCTTGGTTACCTGGCAAGACTGGCAAGACGCACTTCGTGCAGAATACCGGAAAGCGAACTTCGAGACTCACAAGGAGGAAGAGCTGCGGCAGCGCATGTGGTATCGCAACGAAAGCTTCGCCGAATACTATACAGACCGACGATCATTACAACGGTATGTACTGGGAGAACGAGCTGACGATCAACGATTAATTAGTGATATGATGCTCGGCATCCCTCAATCGATGCAAACCCTCATCAAGACGGCTACCGGGCAAGTTCTTAATAAGAACTTGACAATTACTGAATGGAAGCGTTTAGTTATCGATGCAGAACCCGGTCTGATCGCTCAATATGGTCATTTGCGTCCCTACAAGCCACGCACCGATGCTGAAAGAAATACGAATCAGTCTCGGGGACCGAGACCCTTTTACAGAGGGGGGTACCAGTCGAATACACCGTCGAATTCCAATCCTAACGACAGATCTTTCACGCCGTCATCTCAGAACACTCAAAACCGAAGTCAGGGACAGGATAGCAGGAATTCGACACCTGTACAAGCGTCAAGAGGAACGAATACACGACAGGATCAAGGTCAGAATAGAGATTATCGCCCTCGTAACGATAATCGAAATCCTAACGCATTCCGACGAAATGACAGATACAGTGGAAACCAGCGACCTCAAAATAATAACTATAGGAACAATAACCAAGGTCGCAACTATCCCGCCCGAGCGAACGTCACTACAACCAATACGGAGGATGGTTCAACTCAAACAGCTTCGAATAATATCACCGTTGGTGTGTACAATCAGTACGATTCCGAGGAAAGCGAGCACTATGCTACCTCTAACCTTGCAGACTGTGTAGAAGTTCTACAAGCTGAACCGGTCACTCGAAAATCGTCACGCATCCAGCAGTCCTCAAACAATCCAATTTACAAGCTTACTCGTTCACGAAGACCTAACAAGGCTCGCATTGCATCAGACGCAGCCACAAAGGGCAGTGAACGTCCAGAACACTCCGAAAATGGAATTCAGGCTGACCAGATGGCTTTGGAGAATTCACAGGACGCAAAAATGACTGTCGCTTCGGATCCAATGGACATTACTTACGAAGACAAGACACCAGCCTTCGTACTAATCTCTATTGAAGGACAGGATACATCCAGGGTATTCAAGGGATGCATCGACTCAGGTTCGTCAATTAGCATGATTGACCAAGAATTTCTGAAGATACATTCGCCTTCGACTCGATTACAGACATGCTCGACTATCAGAGTGAATGGCATAGGAGGCAATTCATTCATCACCTCCTTTGTCACCCTCAACATCGCGCTCACTGATCTAGCAGGCCACATAATCCAATATCCGGCCAAATTCTATGTTAACCCGGCGAGTACTACGAAGATCATCATAGGAAACGATTTCCTAACGCATTACGGAGCTGTGATTGACGTAGACGAAGGGCGTCTGAAATTACGGAGGGACTCATCAAGCAAGGCTTCATTTAAGCTGGAATGTAAGCCGTCTTTGCCTCCGGATGTTAAAATACTGAAAGCTTTACCATTCGAGGATATCACG